>NC_090271.1:161970458-162278999 GCF_040414725.1 Anabrus simplex
GTACGTAAATAAAGTTAATTGCGTCAACGAAAGAATGCATGGGTTAGAATTTCAAAGTGAGTAGTATCGGAATTGAAATGTCAAAACACATTGAACGTTTTACTTCATACCAGTAAGGGACATGTTATAAACATAAATTAATTAAACGTACCTTCCTTTCGTGCTTCCAACCGAAGAGAACATGTTTAAATGTAAATGAGAACCTTCTAGCTTACTGCTGATTTTGCAGTGCCTATTCAACGTATCAAAACAAACGTTGCCAGGCTGAGTGGCTCAGACGGTTCAAGCACTGGTTTCATGAACTTACCAGGCTGGATCCCGGCTCAGTCCGCTGGTATCTGAAGGTGCTCAAATACGACCGCTTCTGATCGGTAGATTTACGGGCACGTTAAAGAATACCTGTGGGCAAAATTCCGACATCGCGCGTCTCCATTGGCACGTGAAGATTTATTATTATTATTATTATTATTGGGCGAGTTGGCCGTGCGATTAGCTTGCATCCGTCGAAAAGCCACTAACAATATTATTATAAAAACTGTGTTAGTCTATTATTACTGACTATTATGAAAATAGAAGATAATCCCCCCACTCAAACTTCGTAGCTCGTAATCTGTCAGAAAACACTAAAGAAATAGTGAAGTTTTAACAGGTTCGAATTATTATTAATATTATAATTGCAGACATGTCTCCGAAATTACTGAAGCATGTACTTACAAATTGTTTTACGTCGCACCGACACAAATAGGTCTTACGGCGACGATGGGAGAGAAAAGGGATACAAGTGGGAAGGAAGCGTTCGAAGTCTAATAAAGGTACAGTTCCAGCATTTCCCTGATGTGAAAATGGGAAACTACGGAAAACCATCTTCCCGGCTACCGACAGTGGAGTTCGAACCCACTATCACCAGAATACAAGCATACAGCTGCGCGCCCCTAACCGCACGATCAACTTACTCTAAGCTCCAATGCCGGTCTGCGTAGCTCGGACTATAGAGCGCTGGTCTTCTGATCCCACCTTGGCAGGTTCGATGGCGGCTCAGTTCGGTGGTATTTGAAGGTGCTGAAATACGCCAGTCTCGTATCTGTGGATTTACTTGAATTTAAAAAAGTACTGCTTTAAAAAATTCTGGCACTTCAGCGTCTTCGAAAACCGTGAAAATTAGTTAGTGGATCGTAAAGATAGTAGTAGTAGTAGTAGTAACATTATTATTACGGACGTTTTAATTAAACGGGTCCGTTACATTACCTATCGGCACTTACTGTTCAGTAATTAGTCTTCTGTCCACCTCTGTGGTATAGTGGTTAGTGTGATTAGCTGCCAACCCCCGGAGGCCCGTGTTCCATTCCCAGCTCCGCCACGAAATTTGAAAAGTGGTACGAGGGCTGGAACGGGGTCCACTAAGACTCGGGAGGTCAAATGGGTAGAGGTGGTTCGATTCCCACCTCAGCCATCCTGAAAGTGGTTTCCCGTAGTTTCGCACTTCTCCAGGCAAATGCCGGGATGGTACCTAACTTAAGGCCACGGCCGCTTCCTTCCCTCTTCCTTGTCTATCCCTTCCGATCTCCCCATTCCCCCGCAAGGCCTACACAAGACCCCTGTTCAGCATAGAAGGTGAGGCCGCCTGGGTGAGGTACTGGTCATTCTCCCCAGTTGTATCCCCCGACCCAATGTCTCACGCTCCAGGGCACTGCCCTTCAGGCGGTAGAGGTGGGATCCCTCGCTGAGTCCGAGGGAAAACCAACCCTGGAAGGTAAGCAGATTAGGAAAAAGAAGAATAAGCCTTCTATTAGAAATGCCCGGCGGCAAATCCACAGTAGACCGAGCTCGATAGCTGCAGTCGCTTAACTGCGGCCAGTATCCAGTATCCAGGTTCGAACCCCACTGTCGGCGGCCCTGAGGATGATTTTCCGTGGTTTCCCATTTTCACACCAGGCAAATGCTGGGGCTGTACCTTAATTAAGGCCACGGCCGCTTCCTTCCCACTCCTAGCCCTTTCCTGTCCCATCGTCGCCATAAGACCTATTTGTGTCGGTGCGACGTAAAGCATCTAGCAAAAGAAATCCACAGTAGCTATTTTTCCTTCGAGCAATGTTCACGCATGGTTGCAACTGCGGTTTTTGAAATCTGTCTCATTAATAACAATATGACTGAATACTTACAGCCTTTTCTTTCAGTGTCCACCGTCCTTTCATTGACCTGAAAAGTTTGTGAATAAGCATAGACAACTCGCATTGTCTATTGTCAGAAATTCATCGTAGACTGTCGCAAAAAGAGCACAGAAATGTTGCGCTCATTTTTCATTTACTTATTAACAATTTCCTTTCATTTTGTCAGCTTTGATCACTGAGTAATGCCATTGACGTCTTATAAATCACACACAACTACACAATACTTTATTCGCACGTATGTGCTGTTGCGTATCTTCGAGGTCACTGTAAGGATCCTGTGTACATTTCACACAGAGTACCCTAGACCGGTTTTCGAGTACAGCAAGTGGCCTGGCACGTGAGTCATCCTCTTCTACTTGCCAAGCCTTTAGGGGAAGTGCACAACAACATGTGTTGGCCTGCGATAAGAAACAGGTTCAACAAGCCCTAGACTCTGCTACTGTACTTCCACTACGCGTGGACAGAATGACGTAACCGGCGCATCCTGCTACGGCCGTTCAAAACACATTAGGTCCTGAAATATTTGGCTCAGTTACGGGCAAACTAATAGGACGAGATAAAAAGTACATAGCATATATTGTGAGATGGCTTTTTCTTTGCCGACTAGCTTAATATCTGCACGTATACACCTAACACCCTGTATATACTACTATTTAAGATAGTATTACAAAAAGAAACTTAAAAATAGCGCGTGCAATTCATTCAGATTGAATTTCAGTTTGGGCTACATATGTAGCCCGCGCAAGTAATGCTGCGTCTACTCCTAGCGTGAGTGTCCGACGGTTAATGGCCCAAAGTTCACCTTGGAAAACTGAAGAGTATGAGGAGAGCTTATACTGTGTTGAAAATATTTCAATACCATTCTCAAACACAATGAAAGCACATCTGATCTGGTTGTTTTCATCATTAGCAGTTTTGTGAGATGCTACAGCCGTTGGATGTCTGCGTGAACCGTCCATTTAAAGCAGCCTAGAAACAGCTCTATACGGAATGGATGGCGGCTGATAATCACACATTGACGCCAACTGGTCGCATTCAGCGCCCGGAAGTTCAGCTGCTGTGTTTGTGGATTTTGACGGCATGGAATCATATCCCTGGAGACCTCACACAGAAGAGCTTCATGAAATGTAGCATTTCTAATGCTATGGATGGCAGCGATGACATTTTGTGGGAAGGTGATAGTGATGAAAGTTCTGAAGTTGGTACTGATGATGATGATGTATGAACTCATTGGATATTGTTCTGGAAATGTTTGTTTACTTTTACTTGTATTTTCTAATCATTTGATGTGTGTTAGTAAAGACTGTAAATAATTTTGATTTCACCTTTTTTTTTTTTTTTTTTTTTTTTTTTTTTTTGTTCTTTCAAAATAAGGGTGCGGGTCTTATTCGGTGGCGGGTGGTATTCAAGATTATACGGTATTTAAAATGTAATAATAGATCTAACTTTCTAACTGAACAGTAACTTTATACTGAATTGTGATAAGACAGATTTAATGATCAGAGTTGACAGGTGTCAATTTTCTTATGGTTTAATTTCAGTTAATAAGAGCCTCAGATGTCCACACTGAGTTTTCTGGAGCCTATTTCTTTGCTTTGTAAAAAATTTGGTAATCTGTGGAAGAAAACTTCATTTATGTTTAAGCTCTGCATTTTAATAACTTCAAAAATAAGGTTACAGGAAAAATACTCAGAAGGCTACTATGGCAATATTACTTTACCATTTCATAACGTAACATGTTAAAAGAGCTTGAAGCAGACTTTAAAAAAACTATGAATTTTCTGATTATAGTCATTCCGGGGGAGATGGCGCAGGGTAGGCCAGTGTGGCAATCACCCGGTAGATCGCTCGACCACTGCTTCTCATGTATACAGTGTGTACATGAGAACAATAGCTATCTATTGGATGTCATACAGTGCGAGTGATTTCACCTGAAAACCTTGATACTTCTGGTAAGTACGTCTTCTCTACCTTCAAAGTTTTGCTACGGCATGACATAAAATCCCAGTGACTGGGTTGTTCAAGCTAAATTAACATTTCGTTACCACAGGTGGGTGACGAGGATAGTCAACGACTATGGTGGTGTGATATACGCCATGTTGGGCCAACGCAGTTCCCGGGGCAGAGGTGCGCCATCTCCCCAAATGTCTGGTGAGATGGCGCGCTACATTTCCGGGAGAGATGGCGCGGTATTCTTTGGATTTCCATTTATGTGTAAAATGTGTTTCCATTCTCCGATCAGTTTGTTAATAAAATATATATAGCATATATGTATTTTGTTTAATTCTGTGTCAAATTATACTAATTATGGGGAAGAGGAAGCAGCTACAGCCTAATCGAAGTTTGTGGTATATGTCTCTAATGCAACTTTAAAGCGTAATATCTCCAACAAAAGAGAAATCTCAGTGAACAAAAAGAACAAAGTGGAAAGAAAAATTGCAGCCACTGCCACAATGGGAAAGAGTAGGAAAGGAGAAAAACCTCATTCCAATGAAGCAGCTAAAATGATTCAAGATGGGCAAAATAATGGAATATCTGATGATTGCAACAAGTGTGTGGAGTGCTGGGAGAACTATTATTTGACAAAAAAGAATGACAACTGGATTAAGTGCACCTGGCTGCATGAATTGTGTTCAGTGTATAAGAACTTGTGTAATGATTGTGGATGAGAGAGAGTAAGAAAAAACATATCCTAAAAGGACTGAGGAATAAATCTTGAAAGTTTAAATAATTAATAATTCGTTAATGACCAAAGAATAATGAGCAAGTGAATATAAATAAGATAAATAAATGTATTAAACTTGTAATCATAATTTACTTCTTAATTTCTTCCCTCCTTAGCATATCGAGTACATAACACCATCTCACCCTGACACTACAGGAAAGTTGGCGCAGGTGACACACTTTCAAATAAACAATCTCTTTCTGTTATCTACTTACATTAAGATCATTTCCTTCAAAAGGTATAGTCGTCCCCGTGTAAGGACGTACCCTAAGGGTGCAACCTTACCCTTTCTCCCCTGTAATATTAAAGTATTGATTTATAGTAACTTTTCTTGCTGTTGGGTCTTTTTCAGTGTCGGTAACCATACAGTTTAGGGACCCTACTTGCCGATACGACGTCTTACATTTACCGTTAATCTGGCACGTTGGCAACGTTCAATCACTGTTCTAGCGTGAATTGCGTGTTGCCACCGCATTGGTATTAAAGTCACTAATGATACATTTGCGAGAATATTTAAAGAATATTTTCTTTTTCTGTGGGATTGTAAATCTATTTGGCTAATACCAGGTAAGTAGAATTGTGGCATGTTCAGATAATGCATTTAATAACATAGTTTGTGTGAAATGATGAGCACAACATTTTATTAATTACGTTCCTATTTCGTCCCATACTTATACGAACAGAATTCGATTGGGATGTCTAAGAAGGAAGAAAAATCTGCAAGAACTCCTCCGAAAAGGAAAAAAGGTTACGTCCTTTACAAACATCAGGTCAAGAAATGCTTGTACATTGCTACGAGCAATTGAAACACGAACTACGACGAAGAAGGTATCAGTCGCAGTGATACGAAGCTAATGGCAAGAGTTTCATTATTAACTGGGGTAAGTGTTCGTTTTTATCTTGTTTCTATGATAAGTTTCTGACATAATGACAATCAGTTCAAATGGAGCAGTATTTCATTCTGAACCTAACCTAACCTAACCTAATCATGTAGGCCTATACCATGTCTTGTGTCGACTTCGATACGGTTTGTAGGCTTAACCTTTGTGTATTCCTGTTGACGTACGGTGTATGTGTATTTAATATATTTCTGTGTGTGTATTCTTACAGGGTAGTGGTGAATATATATGTTATATGTTATATTTTATTTAAAAATCTTAGAATAATTTATCTTCATCAGGTGTCTTTGGTTTCAAATGTGCATTTCTCTTTCAGGGTCGCCCACATACTCCTGGAATAAACCACACAAATCTGGACATGATGTTCAAGGAGTAATTCGTCGACCTGTATCTGAGGGAGGAAGACTGGTTATTGTTCATGCTGGAAAGAAAGATGGCTTTGTACCTGGTATGTTCTTACTTTATTTTACTTCATTTTA
The DNA here is from genome assembly GCF_040414725.1 of Anabrus simplex. Lineage (NCBI taxonomy): Eukaryota > Metazoa > Arthropoda > Insecta > Orthoptera > Tettigoniidae > Anabrus > Anabrus simplex. The sequence goes on from NC_090271.1 coordinate 161,976,730, forward strand.
TTATAGTGAGGTGATCTCTCTTTTCATAGTTATGAGGGTATTTAGGGTTTGTAGTACGGATGTAAAGGGGGAGGGCACGTAAGTCTCTGATAAAACCCCAACTTGAGTACAGTTCCTGTGTATGAGACCCTCACTAGGATTACTTGATTTGAGAACTGGAAAAGTTCAAAAGAAAGAAGCACGATTTGTTGTGGGTGATTTCTGACAAAAGAGTAGCGTTACAAAAATTTTGTCGAGTTTGGGCTGGGAAGACTTGGGTGAAAGGAGACTAGTGGCTGGACTAAGTGGTGTGTTCCGAGCTGTCGGTGGAGAGGTGGTGTGGAATGATATTGGTAGACGAATACGTTTCAGTGGTATTTTAAAAGTAGGTAAGATCATAGTACAATTATAAAGTTGAGGATGAAAAGTGGGGCAAATATTTGTTTTTGTTTTTTTTTTTAAGAAGGGAGTTAGGGATTGGAGTAATTTACCAAGGGAGATGTTCAATAAATTTCCAAATTCTTTGCAATTATTGAAGAAAAGACTAGGCCTATCCCTGAAACTACATCTTCCACCTGGGCGACTGATCTAAGTGCAGATCAGTGGTGCCCGATTGATTGAAATTGACTGGCACGAGATCGGTAGTGGCATTATAACTTACCGCTCATTGGGTTCTGTGCGTGGTTTTTGATTTTGACTTCTCCACTGTCAAGGGATCTCTTGGTTATTAAAAAGACTTGCAGGTATTCACTTTAGGCCAATGATTAACCTTAGAGAGGTACTTCAATCAAAACTTCCCCAGTGTATTTTCATATAATATTACTGGATATTTGTATCAGTAAATTACTTGTATTGCAGGCCTATTTATTATGTTTATTCTGCATTCGACAATCTCCACCTGAATCGGTGCTTGATACCTGACTGTTGAACACCTTTCAAGCTTCTTATTTCTTACTGCCTGATATAGGTTCATTGTTTGCAGCAATTACATTTGTTCTAAGGTATTGAAATGGGTGTTTATACTTATATCTTTAATGCAAGTGATTGTGGACTTCTAATCCAGATATAGGCCTACTAATGGAAATACATTCATGAGAGATGTTAGGATAAAGTAGTGTAAGTAGTAATTCATTGACTTCATCATCAGCTGACTTTGCTACACAGTAGTTGGTTTCACTTAAAATCAGACATCTTTTTGTATCATTCAACAGAAATCACATTTTTTATCAATTAATAGGCCTATTCTTGAAGAGGATCTCATATTTTTAGGGAATACTTTTTTTTAGAAGAAATAACTTCAAACTAAAACTTAAAATTCTTACAGGTGCTGATTTGATGCTGCAAACTTGAAGAGAAATCAAGATTATGCTACAAAAGATGAGCTGCAAAGGTTGTGTAATATGAATCAAAGTCACTTAAAGAGGTACAGAAGCACCTAAACATAAGTTTAGATAATGTTGTTTACATTCATGTTGTTGACTTTCATGTATGCATAATAATATTTCTCTGTTTCTTTAAAACCAGGTACATTGTTGACGAGATGCTGCACAGTGAAGGCCATACTGTCTTACGATTTCCTCCATACCACTCATTTTTCAATGCCATCGAATTTGCATGGTCTGTGGCAAAACAGTATTATAACAAAACAGTGGCTTCAAGACCTGGTCATGGATTGGACAGAGCTACAGCTGTGTGGAAAGAATCTCTTGATCAGGTAGGCCAAGTGGAAAGGTTATTTATTGGATATAGGCAAGTGGAGTTTATAATATACTTGTCAGGTTGTGATACTTCAATATATTCTACAGGTGACAGCAGAGATGTGGAGAAATGAAGTGAAACACACTGAGAAGAGGATTGTCGAGTCGGCCAACTAACTGGGTCATCTTTGAAAATGTCTTTTTCTATCGGCAGAGGCTTTTTTTTAAAATCGTCATATTTTGTATAGGCTACGCGAGATGGACAGTAGCCCACTGGTTTTCTGATTAAACATAATTTATTTAAGCTATTGCATCAGTCTACTTACATACTCACTGTCCACGTATACCGGTAACCTGGTGATTTGATTATTGAAGCATTGTGCAATGATGCGACATACAAACTGAGACAATTTCGAGTGGTCATGAGCATAACTCATAGTCATAGGGTAGGCTAAATAATAATGTTATTGGCTTTATGTCCCACTAACAACTTTTATGGTTTTTTTGAGATGTCGACGTGCTGGAATTTAGTCCTGCAGGAGCTCTTATGTGCCAGTAAATCTACTGACACGAGGCTGAGCACCTTCAAATGCCATCGCACTGAGCTCGGCCCTGCCAAGTTGGGTTCAGAAGGCCAGCGCCTCATCCGTCTGAGCCATTCAGACAGGCGTGGAGGCTAGAGAGCTGAGTTTAAGTAATTGTCGAACGTCAACTAGTTATAAAAATACTGATTGATTAAACTAATACGGTAATTAGAATAACCTAATTGCCTACCTACTTACAAGCTAGGTACTTTGGAATTATGTTCTGACTATCTTTTTAACACTGCAAATAAATCCATCTATTATTTAAAACTCCCTGTAAGAAGAGGACAGTGAATGCGAGTGGGTATTATTTTCAAATGAGCTGAGCTCGAGAGTCCATTGTAGCATATGATTTTTCCAGTGTACCATGACTCTGTATGTATTGCTTCAGAGGAAGTTTGGCTCCCCGCCAATGTCCAGTGTACCGATAATGAGCCGTGTGTGTGTTGTGTCTCACTGATCCGTGACTACGCACGATTCTTTCAGTGTGCCATGATTCACTGTGTCTCGCTGCAACGGAAGCTCGGCTCCCCGCCAGTGTCCATTATGCCGATAAGGAGCCGTGTGTGTCATGTGGCTCACTGAGCCGTGATTGTGCATGATTTGTGTGCCGTGAGCTTGCCGTTCCTGTGAATCGATTCACTCGGACACTTGAATGAATCGATACACTGCTTCGAATCATGCACTCAGTAGCCAACATTAGTACAGGTACATAGTACATTACCATTAAGACAGATAGCATTGCAAAGTAATTCGTCTTTACCATAATAATAATAATAATAATAATAATAATAATAATAATAATAATAATAATAATAATAATCGTATGGCCTCAGTTACCGTGTGTAGACATTTCAAGTTGACGCCATCTGGCTGTCTGCTCGTCAATTTTGACGTTCCGTTTTATTCTAGGCCCACTAGATGGCAGACCGAGTATACCGAAACTCTCTTGGGCGTCTCTGGCTGAGATTTAATTAATTTTGTCAGGTAAACACCAAATGTGTCGCCAGAGATCTTTTACATGCCAATATCGTACGGCATGGAGTGTCGAATGGACTTTTTTCCGCCCTTCAAAAATCCAACTACCTCTGCCGGGTTTGAACCCGCTATCTTGGGATCCGGAGGCCGTCACTCTACCACTGATCCACAGAGGCAGCTGTCTTTACCATGAAATACATCGTCAACATAGATTAGTGAGGTTGGACATCCTGCCCGTCATCATTCATGAGTCGCTGTTGAACATACTGTATTTGTCAAAACTAGTAAGTTTCTATTTTACACAATAATAGTGAAATGTTGATGAAGACGACATACACCCAGCCCCCGTGCCAGAGATATTAACCAACGGTGGTTCAAATTCGTGACCCTGTCGGGAATCGAACCCGCATCCTGTGACCAAAGGCCAGCACGCTAACCATTTAGCCATGGGGCCGGACAATAATAGTGAAAAACCACGTTCACTGCAGCTATTGTTGACTGGATATTTCTTCTCTTTAAAGAACAGTGAGTACCACGAATTAATATCCTGTTTTGTTGATTCCTGTAAACTTTGTATGTACCGGTACAGTGTTGGTTCGCCAGTTCCTAGCGTATCTACTGAATGAAAACTTTGTAGATCAATGGATTCAGTTTTATGTTTATTGCCTTCAGTCGTCACGGCAGTGCTTTCAATGACAACAGTCGCTTGAGTACAATTCCTGTCGAACCTAACCTAACCCTGTGACAATCAGTGGTTTTCGGTGGATCACAACCTAACCGGTCATTATAATTTGTTTTTGGTGGATCACAACCAAACCTGTCCCTATCAGTGGTTTTCGGAAGAATACTGTGGTTTTGTCACAAGCCAATACAGACTCTTGAATCAATGTGTAAAAATGGGAAAGTGCAGAAAACCCTCTTCAGGAATGCCAATCTCAAAGTCCATAGTCTTTTTAGCGTTGTCACACAGCTGAAATGTCACTTTAGAGGTAATTGTAAAAAGTCTTGTATATAGGCTCTACAGATACATAGTACATTACCAATTCCATCTCGATAGCTATGAGACGCACACTGCAGAGCGGTTTCGCTCTATAGATAAATCATATTATAGTGAAAAAAATTTGTTTTAAAAAAATCTGACATGAAGGTCCAGAAGGAAAATACTTTCATTGGAATTCTTATTTATGTGTTCACCACCCTAGTAGGTTTAAATAAACCTTATAAATGCCTCGTAAGGCCCATTCTCGAATATGGATCTGCATGCTGGGATGCGTACAGGATGGGTTTAATAAATTCCCTAGAGAAAGTTCAAAGAAGAGCAATGCGTTTCGTAACTGGGAATAGGAGGAATACCATTAATTGGGAAAGTCTTGAATCTAGAAGAACTAGAGCTCGCCTGTGTGGTCTTTATAAGAGCTATACGGAAAGGGCTGCTTGGAGTTGTATTAGGAATAATTTGGAACCTCCCTCATACTTATCGAGAAATTATCATAAGCATCATCCTTCGTCAACAGGATCGTAAGGGATTGGAATAAATTACCTGCAGCAGTCTTTGATAGATTCCCTTCTGGTATCAAGTCATTTAAGAAGACCATTAGTGTTTGTGTAAAGTGAAAAGTAAAAGTTGTAAATTATGGGCACTGAATTTGTGATTTTCTGCTTGGATTCGATTGTGAAACTGGGAGGTTTTTACTTGTGGTATTCTCTTTCCAGGAAATTGCTTGCTGTACTCATGTTTTTGTAATTGTTGTTGTTCTTGGTTAATTAACAATGTTTTTAACTTTATTTTTTATCACTTGTAACGTTAAGCTAGTAGTAAGCTCAATCCATAGTTTTGTAAGCCATAGTGGAAATAATTAAATTGTGTGTGAAACTGTACATGATGCTGGATTTAAAACGACTAGTAGTATTTCTTGTAATATTTTTTATGGAATTCCTTTTTGTACCGATACTTGAGTTGTTGTAGTTGTTGGGTAGTAGGTTTTAACTTTATCATCACTTGTAGTGTTAAGCTAGTAGCAAGTTCAGTCTGTAGTATTGTAATTTGTAGTGTTAAGTACTGGAAATACTTAAGTTGTGTGCGAATATGTATATAATGACACTGAATTTAGAAAGTTAAATTACTAGTATTTCTTGCTTGTTGTAATGTTGTTGTTGTAGGGTAATTACGGTTTAACTTCACTTTATTATCACTTATAATGGTAAGCTAGTAGTAAGGTCAACCTATAATATTGTAAGCCATATTGTTAAGCACTATAAATACTTAAGTTGTGTGAGAATTTGTATATGATGTTGCTCGATTTAGAATATTAAACTAGCAGTAATGCCTGCAATATTTTCCTTCCATATATCTGCTTCTTGTACTCTTGTTCTTTGCTTGTTTGTTTGTTTTTTTGTTTGTTGTTGTTGGGTAATTATGTTAACTTTACTTTATTATTACATTACTGTAAGTGACCGTTGCCACCGGGATATTTCCCATTTGCAATTTAATAATAATAATAATAATAATAATAATAATAATAATGAGTGACAGGGGTTTAACGTAATTTGGAAGGAATGTTTTGCGTATGATAAACGAGTACCAGGTTAACTACTGGGGGGCAAGGGCGGCATGCGTAGAGCTAACCACTCCACTCCACCAAGTGCCAACGTTATGGATAGTGGAAGCCTTCACCTTCCACCCTTCCAATGGCTTTCATGGTTTGTACGGAGATGACTTTGCTTTTTGCTTTTTAAATATTAGTATTCATGTTTATTATGTTTGTTTATTCATACCCCTGCTTTGTAATTCAGTGACCATGGAATGGCTCTAAATGTTGTGAATTATATTTATATTGACTTGTATTTATTTCCTTTTTCCATATTGCACATGTTTGTTGTTATTATTATTACTGCTACATATCGCTTAACATGTAAATAAACTAATATTTAATACAGTAAATAATGTTTATCTCTTTGGATTCATTTTTTCGTTGCATATTCTTTTTGCTATGACAACATTACTTCTTTATGATATAAATAAATATAAAATAAAAGTATTTCTTCCCAAACATATTTGTTATACGTGCACCAATCAGAGAACCAACTAGGGAAGTACCTTTTACTAAGGTGCATAATGTTTTTGCATACATGTATAATTGAAGAACTGAAGATCCATATACAGGTAAGTGGGTCGCCCATGTGGTAGGCCTATTACGCGTCATAGGAAACTGAGTGAACTGGCTGTGCAGTTTGATCACATTGCTGTGAGCTTGGTATCAGGAGATGGTGATGGATTTGAACCCCACACTCGGCAGGTCTGAAGTTTTTTTTTCGCCCGTCATTTTCATTTCAGGCTAGTGCTGTGTCTGTACGCTTATGTACATTTTAAACGTTTGAAATCTTAGCCCTCTTTCCTATCCCATTCTTGCCTCACAACCTGTCTTCATGTGATTTAAGGCAATGTATATGTAAAAATCTGGTAATGTTGTTTGACTCATAGTGCTCCTGTACATTGGTTTCTGTAATGTTGTAAGCTTGAGATACACCAACTTGTAAGCTGAAAATATTTTTCAAATGCCAAATGCCGTAAAAGTACTTAGTGGGATGTAAAGCTGTTAGCATTATTATTAAAAAAAAGGACAGATATGTCTTATGTGGTAAGTCCTTGAACTTGCAGAAATCGCAATGAATTATACAATCTATATTCCCTCCCCCCTTCCTTTTTTTAATCTTTTTTTTTGCTTTACGTCGCTCCGACACAGCTAGGTCTTATGACGACGACCCCCCCCCCCTTCCTTTAAGAATGCAGTTATAGTAATGCGTACATCAGAATAAAGGCAGGATTTTTTAAAATTAATTTAAGCAAGTGAAGGAGAGAATGTATGACTAGCTCAGGTTGGCGGATTCGAGTTAGGCGGTATTTGAAAGTGCTCAAATACGCCAGCCTCATGTCTAGATCTACCGGCAGGTACATAAAGAACTCTTGCGGGACGAAATACTGGCACCTCGGCGTATATGAAAACGATAGAAGTAGATAGTAGAAGTAATATTCAATTCTGCAGTGAGGTTGAAAGCTTACCTAATTTCCGTTCACGTAGCTTGGCACATTAGTGTTCTTATATGGTGGGTTCGAGTCCGGCGGTATTTGAAAGTGCTCAAATACGCCAGTGTCATGCCTAGATCTACCGGTACATGAAATAACTCTTGCGGGACGAAATTTTTTGGCAGTAGAACTTATTACATTATTATTTTCAAATCCGCAGTGAACTTGAAAGCTGACCTAATTTCCGTTCACGGAGCTTGGCACATTGGTATTCCTATATGTTTCCTGGTAAGCTTGAAGATATAACCAGCCTGCAGGCTGAAAATATGCCCAGTAATCTCTCTCCTTACTGGTTACCGGTATTGAAGAGAGAAGGAAATGTTCGCGCAAAAGAAAGGGAAGTCATTGGATGTCTGGAACTTTCGAAAATCACACTGCAAAGATTTATTAAATAAATTGTATCGTTTAACACGCCCCTCTTTTCAAGAATATGGTTAGTACGCCTACTGTATATCAAAATAAAGACAGATACATGTAACATTAATTTGAGTGAGAAAGTGTGTTTATTTCCTTAATTCCTCATTGAGCGTGGAAACCGACTTAATTATGAATATCTCGATTTATTTCATCTTAACTTTTAGCATTTACTAGGGTAGGGACACATTCATTATCGGTGTTTACATTGAGGTTAGTTTGTTATGGTTATGTCTGGTGATTTTAATATGTAACCAGGCAGGTTGGCAGCAGTGATCAGCCATTACAAAAAAGAGAAAAGAAGAGCATCGGGCGGCGATATTTACTTTCTGGGGTATTTCCTTACGCGGCGATTACTATAGTGAGGAAAGATATAAGGAATGACATCTAGCATAAAAATAAGCTAATCGAAATACTGGCGAAGACTTGCTGCACGATCATTACAAAATGTGCGGCATCTCTCCCCGACTTACTCTATATGGAATCTTTATAAAACACAGTCTTGCAAACCCAACTGTGCCAGCATATGCAACAGACTTTTCTTTTAAGAGTATAGTAGTGCATAAAGTCAGCCATAGATGACGTTCAATGTTCTATGGATGTTTTGATAGTTCACAGCAGATGTCAGCACAAACCAGCGGCAAAACTTCAAACTGAGAAGGCTATTTCGATCTGCTCAGTAGGACTTGGTAGGACACATCTCAACCGTCCCCCAGCAGTGCAAAATAATGTGAACGACCCCTGGCTTTCTCTCACCCCCAGGGAGGGGGTACCGGGCACTTTGAGAACCAATGGTCTAGATCATATATATTTGATTAACTACTGGTACTCAACACACTAGACCATCGAAGTATTCCAGCTATTTGATCCATGCTATTGGAGGCACAAATAGGGATGGGAAGTTTATATACTGAATGGAACACAGACGAGCAGTTTTCATTGCAGTCTATGACCACGTCGCTCCCGCACTGGAACTGCAATGTAGCACTGTTCGTGAAAAGTGAGAATCTGCCCAGTTTTACATTTCATAGAGCATTTCATTTGATAGTGCTGCTTTTAACAACAATGTTTGACTGTACTTTCACTCTAGCTGCAATTTAGGTTTACCTGAACTACCGATATGGCCAACCTGCAAACGCCAGATACTTAGTATACTATAAGAAACCAACACTTCTCACCGAGACACCTTATAGAACTAGTCATTCATTCACCTGTTTAACTGATAATTGTCATTCATTCACCTGTTTAACTGATAATTCTCTGAAAATAATAGAAAAAGATTACTTTACTAGCTGATTTGCATTTTTAGGACAATGAAAATCATGCAAAACTGATGCGAAATAATAGCTACAGAAGACGAGGGCAGAGATCCTTCCTTTACACTTCCCAGGGTCCCACCAACCCGCCCTTAGAGGTATACTTACTTATATAAAAAAAATTAAAACCGACAAAACCTCTGAAATCCGGTCCTTTCCTCTGTTTCTACTGGCTGTAGGGCAGTCTTTATAGTCTCCAACGAAGCTCACATAATGTGTGGCCTACTGCTGCCACACTCCATGAAAGTAGTGGTTCAGGTAACAAATTAGTATCTGCAGGGTGAATAGATTATGACCTAGCTGTTAGGCCCCTTTAAACAACAAACATCAGCATCATCACATTATCAAGTATTGGAACTTCCATAAGGTTCCACTGTTCAGAAAAGTTAGTTCCATATTTCAACACCATGTGCCGTACACACCATTTGGTCTGAAAGAGAAGCGGTTGAATGCAATGTTGCGTAGGCACGATGTACTGTATTAGAAGGCAAAATATTGTTTACTTTTGAATTGAATGTTGTTATTAAAATCATTCATTGTTATCATTATTCCAAGCTGTTTTGTACCAGGTTGTACATCTGAGTACAGTAAAGGAGATGGTACACACATCAATCCTAATGTTTTATCAGAAGATGAATGTAAAGTTGGCAATGAAAGGAATTTGCTCACAGTTTGCTGTTATTGACCACAAGCTGTCTTCCTTCATGCCAGCCCCGTGGTGCAGGAGTAGCGTGCCTACCTCTTACCCGGAGGCCCCGGGTTCGATTCCTGGCCAGATCAGGGATTGTTACCTGGACCTGAGGGCTGGTTCGAGGTCCACTCAGCCTATGTGATTAGAATTGAGGAGCTATCTGACGGTGAAATAGCGGCCCCGGTCTAGAAAAACGGCCTTTCAAGGGCTGTAGTGCCATGGGGTTGGTTTGTTTGGTTTGTCTTCCTTCATGCAACAGATAATATCAATGACATGAGACTAAAGACGTAAGAAGTAGGGAGGTAAATGAAAATATTCATGAACAGATTAGGGACACTACCGTATTACACACTGACAAATCGCATAGATCTATCAGTTAATGAAAACAGTTCAGCTAGAGCAGCTGATAACCTAGTGTATCATTTATGTGGTGGCTTGATTCAAAGAGCAGCAAAGGAAATTGTACCCTGAGGTTGGAGTATGAAATCATTACAACCATAAATCAAAATCTCACAATCCTCAAGAAATTGAACAAAGGAAGGTTAATGAACGAATATGAGAATATTTACATTTTTCTAGACTAGTACCTTAATAAAGACCGTAATTTAAACAACGTTTCAGATACCAAGATTCCCACTTACGAAACTTTACCTAAATTGATGATGCTTGTTGTTTTAAGGGGCCTAACATCGAAGGTCATCAGCCCATTACCTAAATTAATGCAATTATTAAACATAAAGGGTTCCACAATCAAGAATATCTTTAAATTTCCCCCTTCAAATACTCCTATAGTTTCCAATAACCTAACTTTCCAGTGGTTGTCCCACACTAACACGCCTCCACTAATACAACTACACACGTGACACTCCGCCCACCCCTCCTAACCCTACCCTCCCTCCACCTAAGACGTCACACCGCTACAACATACAAAGTACGAGAGCTGTAACTGTCAGTCGAGCTGGCGACAAGAATGACACGATCTTGCCACAAACAACAAGAGGAGGTCAGCAAAAGGCTCCATAACTTAGCTCTTTGAGCGACTGATAACACCATCTTCCTGTAAAACATCATTTTCAATTTTGTTACAGACATTTCTAACAACTCCATTTCCTCAGTGGATTCTTCCATCTAAAAAGTTAGTATTTCGTGAGTCTCCCATCCAACATCAAGACAGTGGCGAACACCACCCTCGAACACTTGGGAACTATTGTTGATCTACCTATCCTTATTATTCACTTATTCTCTAAACCATTACAGTATGCAAATTAGGTCGCCAGTCAATAATAGACCACTTTTTAAAATAGCATGAATGAAGGGCTGGTACCTATTATGAGTTCACCTGAATTGTCCAAAACACTGTTCATTTCCCTTTTCCCACATAATTCCACAATTTGTCAATATACCTTTTGTAAAGAAGACTTCAACTTAGAAAAATACGACCACGATTATAGAAAGATCAAGAGGTTTCATAACATTCTTCGAGTATGATTAATAGATGTTATCAGACATCAAACATTGTAATTAGCATCCAGACAACTTCCACCTAAATCTTCATCCTGTGACCGTACATAGTGTCTTAAAATGGTGTTCGTTTTACATCAAGTGTTAATGTATTCCTTAAACATTAAACATTGTTTCATAAGACAGTGTGCCTAATCACATGATGATAATTTTAATAGGTGCCAACACCAGATATCTTACGAATTCTTTCAAAGACTCTTTCAAGAACTCCACTAAATCTTGTTTACCTTTCAGTAAAGGACTGTCACATTGTACTTTTAACTTAACTATTCCGATGACAACTGAATTTGAGGCTGAGAGATAGGCTGATGATGCCCACAACAAGGGCGAAACATGTCCCAATTTAAGTGTCATGCTTAAGTTATAAACATTCGCACGAATGTACTGTATTGAGTAGGTTGACCACTTAAACAAATTTGAAACAATTAAGTTTATTGATCAATTTAGTCTTCAAAAGGCTAATTTTCACACCATACTTATTGCACTTATTTTCAAGTTCCAAGATATTAGACTTCAGGCTTTCAGCACAATCTGCCATTAAGACCAAGTCGTCAGCCTAGGCCAGGCTGCTTTCTACATTTCCACCTGTCTGAATCCCTCCCTGCCACTTTATACCTTACAGCAGATGATCCATGTAAACTATGAACAGCAAAGGTGAAAGATTACAGCCTTGTCTAACCCCTGTAAGTAACCTGAACCAAGAACTCATTCTACCATCAATTCTCAATGAAGCCCAATAGACAACATAACGCCTTTGATTTTAACAATCTACGCTTAATTCCATAGTCCCCAGTACGGCAAACATCATTTCCCTTGGTATCCTATCATATACTTTCTCTAGACCTATAAAACTAACACAACTGTCTATTCCTCACATAACATTTTTCAATTACCTGGCGCATTGTGAAAATCTGATCCTGACAGCCCCTCTGTGGTCTGAAACCACATTGATTTCCATCCAACTTCCTCTCAACCACAGATCGCACCCTCACTTCCAAGATGCCAGTGAATACTTTGCCTGGTATATTAATCAACGAGATATCTCGATAGTTGTTGCAATCCTTCCTGTTCCCTTGCTTATAGATAGGTGCAATTACTGCTTTTGTCCAATCTGAAGGTACCTTACCAATACTCCATGCTAATTTTACTACTCTATGAAACCATTTCATCCCAGCCTTCCCACTATACTTCACCATTTCAGGTCTAATTTCATCTATTCTTGCTGCTTTATGAAAATTGAGTTTATTTGCCATCCTTTCCACTTCCTCAAGAGTAAGTTCACCAACATTTTCCTCATTCCCATAAGCCCGGTAGTTTGCGACACCACCAGGAAAATTTAATTTTACGCTGAGATGATTTTCCAAATATTCCCTCCACCTGTCCAGTGATTCTCTGGTACCTATTATGAGTTCACCTGAATTATCCAAAACACTGTTCATTTCCCTTTTCCCTCCCTTCCTTTCTTTATTACTGTCCAGAAAGGTTTCCCTGCTGCTTGACCTAGCCTTTCCAGGTTTTTACCAAAATCTTTCCACAAAACCTTTTTTTATTTTGACCCTGGAACAAGACGTAAAGCAGCTTCAAACGTAGCTCCTCCAGGATCACGGTAGAATTGGAGTTTAACAACAGTAAGAAATTGAGACGAAGCTCCCCAACAGCAATCAGCTTCAAAGTTCCACATAAAAATCGATTTAAGACACATTAAGCAAACTCAAAATTAATAACAACCAACCTGGAAGGAGTGAAAGAAGTGAACATTCAACAATATTTAGAACAATGTCAAGAAGTCAATCATTTTAGAAAAACCTTTTAACTGGAAGACAAACAGATATTTTTTAGTGTAACAGAGTTTGAAATTTTTAACAACTATTCAAATGAATAGATATAGTTTTTTAAGTAGGCTAACTATGTATTCATCCTGTCTCATTTCATCAACCCATTAACCACCACATTGTTTTAATATCATTTTCAATTTATATTAAAATAGCTTTTAAGAGGAACAATGTACCTGAAAACTTAGTGATTCACCTAAGCTAAACAACAGCTGAAGATGTTCTCAAACAAGAACGAAGCATATAATGTTTATAATTAATTAAATTGCTAAAAAGCAAATAAAAAGTATCAAAAAGGTGGAAGATTTTCAATTATTGCAAGTATTTGTGATTAGAATTTGATACAGAAAATGAAGCTGACTACTTGCAATCAAAAGGGGGAATTTTTTATTAAATTCCAAAGACACAATGAAAAGAATCTCTCATTTGAGGAAAATCGGACTTAGTCCATCCGAACATTAACTTCCTCGTGGCACAGTGCGCTAAGTATCGGTAAGGATGAAGTAAATTCTACAGCTCGATGGTCAGATGTAATTACCTTCTCTGTCTCAAAGCAGTCTAAATGAACCTGTCTGATATTCTCGTTAATACCCTGTGGAAAATAAAGCGATTTTTTTTTTTTTTTGAATACTCACTCCAGCTAGCCGGCTGACAAATATTTCTGTCACTATTAGTGGTTCTCAGTGCATCACAACCTAACCTGTCAGTATCAGTGGTTTTTGACAGATCACAACCTAACCTGTCACAATCAGTAGTTTTCGGTGAACTACAATAGTTTTCATAAGGGATGCTAGAGGCCTGTTGGCCGCTTCGCGGCCCTAACCTGGGGTCTTAAGCTAACACGTAAAAAAAAAAAAAGAAAAAATCGCTTTATTTTCCACAGGGTATTAACAAGAATATCAGACAGGTTCACTTGGACCTTCCATGGCTTCTTATTTTCACACTAGGATAATACTGGGTCTGTACCTTAATTAAGACCACGGTCACTACCTTCCCACTCCTAGCCCTTTTCTTATCCTTGTGTCACCTAAAACTTTGGATGTGTTAGTTATTGTTAGGGAAGATATTATATACCCATAGAGGGTGGTGGGTATAAGTCCAGGATCCGCCGGCACGGGCGAGCACGGGCTCCGCGGCTGCTGCTCGTGCGTCTATATGACGTCATGTACGACGTGTTTAGCGAGTTGATGTTTGCAAACATGGCGGATAATTCGAAGGAACCTGTAGCAGCCGCTAAATGTATGAATGAATGGTCTGATATATTTAGTTGTTTGAGACTGCGTAACACAATTCACAGCCACTAGATTGGCACTAGATTGGGTTAAAAATTGACTAGTTGGATAGTGAAATAGATATTAACGGCGCGATATGATGGAGCTGACTTGATTTCGCGAAAACTTTACGAATATTAAGTACGTCCGGCAAGTAGGAAAAGCACTTATCTGGTTTGGTTAAGTCCGGCTAGTGGCAAAACCATTGGTCTAGAGACAAGCAAAAGGGGGTCGGTGGGCATAAGCCCCCATGTTAGGGCCGCGAAGCGGCCAACAGCCCCTAGCATTCTTTACGAAAGCAATTGTGATTCACCGAAAAACACTTTTATTTGCTAGTTGCTTACGTCGCACTGACGCAAATAGGTGGGAATGGGAAGGAAGTGGGCCTTAATTAAGGTACAGCCCCAGCATTTGCCTGGTGTGAAAATGGGAAACCACGGAAAACCATATTCAGGGCTGCCGACAGCATTACTAATTTAGCGCGGTGATCCACCGAAAACCACTGTTAGTGACACGTTAGGTTAGGTTTGGTTAGGTGCGACAGCATTACTAATTTAGCGCGGTGATCCACCGAAATCCACTGATAGTGTCAGGTTAGGTTGTGATCCACCAAAAACCACTGATAGTGACAGGTTAGGTTGTGATCCACCAAAAACCACTGGTAGTAACACGTTACATTAGGTTTGGTTAGGTGCGACAGCATTACTAATTTAGCGCGGTGATCCACCGAAATCCACTGATAGTGACAGGTTAGGTTGTGATCCACCAAAAACCACTGGTAGTGACACGTTAGGTTAGGTTTGGTTAGGTGCGACAGCATTACTAATTTAGCGCGGTGATCCACCGAAATCCACTGATAGTGACAGGTTAGGTTGTGATCCACCAAAAACCACTGATAGTGACAGGTTAGGTTGTGATCCACCAAAAACCACTGATAGTGACAGGTTAGCTTGCGATCCACCGAAAACCACTGATAGTGACAGGTTAGGTTTGGTTAGGTGCAACAGCATTACTAATTTAGCGGGGTGATCCACCGAAAACCACTGATAGTGACAGGTTAGGTTGTGATCCACCAAAAAGCACTGGTAGAGACACGTTAGGTTAGGTTAGGTACGACAGCATTAATAATTTAGCGGGGTGATCCACCGAAAACCAAAGCTAGTGACAGGTTAGATTAGGTTTGGTTAGGTGCGAGAGCATTACTAATTTAGCAGGGTGATCCACCGAAAACCACTGGTAGTGTCAGGTTAGGTTGTGATCCACCGAAAACCACTGATAGTGACACGTTCGGTTAGGTTTGGTTAGGTGCGACAGCATTACTAATTTAGCGGGGTGATCCACCGAAAACCACTGGTAGTGTCAGGTTAGGTTGTGATCCACCGAAAACCACTGATAGTGACACGTTCGGTTAGGTGCGACAGCATTACTAATTTAGCGGGGTGATCCACCGAAAACCACTGGTAGTGTCAGGTTAGGTTGTGATCCACGGAAAACCACTGATAGTGACAGGTTAGGTTGTGATCCACCGAAACCCACTGGTAGTGACACGTTAGGTTAGGTTCGGTTAGGTGCAACAGCATTGCTAATTGAGCGACTGTTGTTGAAAGTACACTTTTGGTGATGACATCACGAATAGGAAAGCAACACTATACACACGAGTATATTGCAACCACTGAGACAGGGTATGAATTTATGGGTACTCGCCAAACGTTGGACCAGAAGTAGACAGAAGATGGACTTCTTGTGTTTGTGTAGATGTACTCCCTCTTAAAATAATAATTACTAGTATGGATGCAGCACTGAATGGGAGTTTTAATTGTTTTGGCTAGTTCTACTTTGTCTTAAAACAATAATCACGACTATCACAGAACTGAACACACGACTCGACTGTTTATCTCTAGTTATACTTCCTCTTAAAACTATAATCACGACTATGACAGAGCTGGACACACAACTCGATTGTTTTTGTCTAGTTGTAGGCCTACTTCCTCTTAAGATAGCAATCAAGACTATAACATAGCTGGACACATGACTGGTTTGTTTTCGTCTACTTGTACTCCCTCTTCAAACAATAATCACACTGCTGGTAATGAAACTCGTGATTTGAGTTTGATGTATTTTTGTTCCTCGTAAAAGTTAAGTTGGCGACAGTTCAGAGAGAGACGACAGAGTCATCTTTTGGGGTAAATATTAATTACATTGCAATGCCATCTCTATTACTGGTAATGTACTATATGTATCTATATATACCTCGTTTACGCTTCAAATTATCAAGTAACATGTTAGCTGAGTGGATAAGCTGATGGACTACGGAGTTGAAGATCGCTGGTTCAAGACGGCCTGTCGCCAGGAATTTATAACAGGTAAGTAAAATTAGATTAGTATGCGAATATATAAGTGAAATAACTACGTATAAAATAGGTTAAATGGATGCCGGTGAAATACAGGCGGGGGCTGAAAGAAAGTGAAGGGAGAGGAAATACAAGGTGAAAGTTCTTCACTATCTTTTAAGTTCTCCCCACCCAAAACCCCTCCAGGAGGTCCCGTAAGTATGTCGTCATAGCTGTGCCGGCGAATTCTGGCCTTGTTCCGGGTGGTGATCTAATTCAAATGTCGCTGATATTGTACCTAAATCTGACATTCACTATGACACTTCACTTTCAAAGTCCGTGTATTGATTATTTGGATAAGTAATACATTAGTATCAATAAAATCTGATGCTTCTCCTGTATCTTAAATGGAAGATCATAATATTTTGAAGATAAAAAAAGAGTAAACTTTAGAGGATCTTCCATCTTCTGAATGCAAGCTCCGCACAACCACACACCCTTAGTCATGACGTCACTAGCCAGACCAAACCAATCCAGACAAACGGATTTGTCTAAGAAGGTGGATCTAACAATTCAGACCAATGGTCTTTATCAATATCCAGACGTATTTCATATTCTGACCTCTTGTCACTATCCAATGGTCTTGTCACATGTCTGAACTAAGTTTCTAAGTTGGCAGCTTTGTGCAGCTTACTGTGACATCATGTGAGCTGCACTATGTTGGATTCTTAACCTCTCTTTTGTAAACTAACTAGTAATTTTGTGCCTATAAAATATCAAAACATTTCAAATGTGAATATGATCAAATATCCCCAAAGAAGACCACTGCTAGAAAAAAGCCTCTAAAATTCATCATATGTGTAACATTAGAGTGGTGTTCAGATTACATTCTTCCACTACACTAATACAGCTAAAGAACCATTACCTTTTCAGATCCATTTATAATGAAGTAACCCCCTGGATCCAGTGGGCACTCGTTCAACTCTGTCAGATCACGATCAGTAAGTCCACTGAGTAGGCAATATGTTGACCTCAGCATTATAGGGATTTTGCCTGAAATAAATACAATTATACACTTACAAATAGAGCATTTTCCAACAACTTTTTAATATGAATTAAGGTTTACTATCAAACTAACCTATGAAAGTTTTCTGATGCTGAGTCTCAATTGGCTCTTCACCATCCTTCACAACAGTCTTTGTAATGTCAACATAAAGCGGGGCTGAATAAGTAAGATTTCGTAAGCGAGCTTCGTTAGGCATCATAGGTGAAGGAGCACCATCCTTCTCCCAGTGAGTTGGTTTTGACAAGTAAATTTGATCGAACTTCAGCAGATAGCGTGGCTGGAAACAAAAAGTCCAATGAAGCACAAGGTATAAAATTAGAACAGTCAGAAAGTTACACCAAATAAATTAAATAAGCTTACTGGATTTTCAATTTCTCCAGATGTATGTTGGGATTCTGCCTGAAGCTCGATCTGTGGCGAGTCTTCAACAATTCGTTGCACTGACATCTGAATGAATTCATCAAATGAATCCAACTGCTGGCGTACCAGACCTTTTTCATCAAAATAAGCGTTAATAACAATCCAACATGCTTCTTGCCACAGCTCAGAAGAAATTTCTTCCGCTTCATCTTCTTCGTACTGATCTGTTACATATAACAAAAAAATAATTAAAACAATTATGATCATTATCGTTGCAAAACATTGCATAGGCAATTACAATATTTACTACAATGAAAGGTATTACAGTTCGCTGAAATTAACTACCAACCTTCATCTTGGTCGTACATTATCCCAACACGATTTCTAACACAGCAAAACTTCTATTACCACAATTAGATCTGAGAAATGAATGGAAAGTGTCAAAACAGACTTTACAACGATTACACCTGCACCTGAGCGCTGGTGTTTATCGCTGTTCTTTTGTTATCTGCCACAACCACCAACTTAACAAAAATTCTTCACCACGGCCGGCTGGATACTACACTGCATTCTTCACACCAGTCTTGACAATCTTTTCTCTAATTAATAAAGACGGATTACTTTTTCTACTTATTTTTGTACGGTCTCTAACTGTATCAAGCGTACTAGGCCTATTCTCCAGCTGTAAGGAAGTTGCAACTGGTAGGTGTTTCCGTTGCGCCTCGAGAATAACCTCCTGCTTGAACGGCACAAACTTAGAGTTTATAAACACCAGGGGCCTATTCCACGAACGAAATTTGCAAGTTTTCACTTTGCACTTTTCAGTTCAGATTTTGTTCCACCATCACGTTTCAGATTTAACTTGCAAAGTGAAAAGTGAAAAGTGAAAAGTTAGGAATCTTTTCACTTTTCAAGCCTGTTATGTTCCTCCATTGGTACAGAAATGCAAAGTGCAAAGAAATGAAGTGAAAAGTTTTCATAAATCTTGCAAAGAGATGATTCCCTTTTCATATGTTCATTAACAAGTATGTACACTAGTTTCTCGGCGTAGAATTTGGTTTAGTGATATAAACACGTTACGACGTGAGCTTTTATTAGCAACAAGTGAGGGCAGTGATGAAGAATACAATAAGAGAACGTACAAAGACGAGATTAATTTTCATAACCTCACTTCGACGGACTTTCGCGAGTGATTTCGTATTACCCCAACACAGGCTCATTATATTCTTGAAATGATCGGGCATTTATTGAAATATGTAACAAAAAGAAGTCAATCCCTTTCCGGAAAAGAACAAATTCTTATATGCTTACATTGGTTAGTAAATGGTGCCCAGCTGCACGGTGTAACACCAATGCATGTGACATCAAAACAATTATTTGCGAACTGTTACCAAAGTCGTAGATGTTATAGTAAATGTAATATTTCCTAACAGTACGTTGGCCTGATAATCCACTCAATATAGCGACGGCATTTCTAATGAAGGGTGAATTTCCTTCTGTGTGTGAATGTGTTGACGGCAGCCTACTCTCGTTAATATTGATGTGTCATAATTTGAGAGGTTATCTTTAAAGTTGTCGAAAAAGTATGTCACGTTTCTCCTTGACAACTTCCAGCACAGCCAGCTACTTGTAATAACCTTTTTTCCCATGATAAAAACGTAAACTGTACGACAATTATACCGCCAAATTCGCCGCGAAAAGTAAAGCATTAAAATCGTAGAGTATTAGGCCTATACAGTTTGCTCATGGAATAAACTCGATCGTATCACTCATTCGCAAAGACTTTTCACTTTGCGAAAAAATTGAAAAGTACAACCTAGACCATGGTGGAACAGAAAGACTTTGCACTTTGCAAAATTTGAAAAGTGAAAAGTGCAAAGTTGAAAAGTTGCAAAGTTCATTCGTGGAACAGGCCCCTGATCTATTGTGCTAGGACCATTATGAGACATGTAGGTATTTATGTCAGAGGCATTCACCAACCGAAGACCTTCCTCTTCTAAGAAGTCCAAAACTTCTGTTGATTTTCGATGTTCTGTATCGATGCGACAATTTAGGTCTCCGGCAAGGATAATGGCATCATCCCTAGTAGTCACAGTTAAAGCTTTACTAACTTCCTCAATAATCTCAGTTGATTAGAAATCTGGCTGGAAATATACACAGACACATACACACGGCTTGGTTCGAACTACTAAAACGTTCGTAGATCTGTATTGTACACTAAATGGTGAGAATTGATCAGTGAACAGACATGCAATGCCTCATGTGGGCCTCCCTACTGGAGGTTTTTCTGCCATGACGAATGTTGAATAATGTCTACTAGTTCGCCACGCATGCGTTAAAAATGTTTCCACTAGGATTATTACATCAAATTCCTGTATCATCTCTTCTAGTGTGTTTGTCATGCTCAGCAGTCCTTCAATATTCCATAATAGTAGCTTAATCTTTGATGTAGGCAAAACGTTGTCGTCCTTAGCAGGATTTGGTTGGGAGCATTGTACCCGAGCCGTTATGGGGTCGAAAATTATACCTCCTCACCAAAATCCTCCCTGGCCAGAATTCTGGGTTATTTACTTTTTCTAGGTGCTCAAATACAATACCAATTCGGAACGCCTTCTTTGTACCTTTCGTGTCTAATTGGTCACATATAATGTCATCAGATATATTGTTATCTCGAAAGAATTTAATAATATCCTCCCTCTCCGTGTTCTGATGAAGTTTGCCTATGTACAACCAGGCTGTTCTATTAGCCGCTCTTAGGTTGCTGGTTTCATCAGCCTTTCTCGAACCTATGATTACCTGTCTACGGTGCCGGTTTCGCTTCACAACCTCCGTCCAAGTCCCCTCTTCGGTGTTATCAGATGACGTTTCTTTGTCTTCAATTACTGGAATGTTCTGTTCGTGGCTATTTGACTCCACTTGTGGTGGTATCGGGGCCAATCCTTTCTTGGCAGTGATTCGAGGATACTGAACTATAACAGAAGTACTGGTTCCTTTAGAACTGTTCTTATATTCTTCAATTTGTCTAGCAATCGCTTTATTTATCTCCTCCGCAACCGTTTGTTTGATGCTTTCCTTAAGACTTCTTATTTCTTCCCATATTGCTTTTAATTCTTCTTTTCCATGTCTTAACATAATTAAATCATCTTTGCATATCTTGCACATCCATAGCAATGTAGTGCTAGGTTTTTTGAGAGTCGCGAAGTCACCCGCATTAACTCCGGAACACTCCTTGTGAAACCACTTGCGACAGTTTCCATCACAGCCCACAGCAGCACTGGTCTCTGTTATCTGTTTTCCACATATTCCGCACGGACAAAAGAGTAGCGTTACAAAAATGTTGCAATGTATGGGTTGGGAAGAATTGAGAGAAAGAAGAAGAGCTGCTCGACTAAGTGGTATGTTCCGAGCTGTCAGCGGAGAGATGGCGTGGAATGACATTAGTAGACGAATAAGTTTGAATGGCGTTTATAAAAGTAGGAATGATCACAATATGAAGATAAAGTTGGAATTCAAGAGGACAAACTGGGGCAAATATTCATTTATAGGAAGGGGAGTGAGGGACTGGAATAACTTACCAAGGGAGATGTTCAATAAATTTCCAATTTCTTTGAAATCATTTAGGAAAAGGCTAGGAAAGCAACAGATAGGGAATCTGCCACCTGGGCGACTGCCCTAAATGCAGATCAGTATTTATTGATTGATTGATTGATTGATTGATTGATTGATTGATTGATTGATTGATTGATTGATTGATTGATTGATTGATTGATTGATTGATTGATTGATTGATTGATTGATTGATTGATTGATTGATTGATTGATTGATTGATTGATTGATTGATTGATTGATTGATTGATTGATTGATTGATTGATTGATTGATTGATTGATTGATTGATTGATTGATTGATTGATTGATTGATTGATTGATTGATTGATTGATTGATTGATTGATTGATTGGAGTGTTGTCTCCTGTGCTCTCGGTATCGTCCTTCCCTGGCATTAGGAACACACCCTCAAAGACGTTGCAGAGCAGAGCAATATGGCTACCACACTAAAATAATTTTGAAGTGTTCGTTTGGCTGATATTTACTCCACTACACAAATAGACTCGAAGATAACACTTATTCAGATAGAAGCTCATTATAGAAAATAAACTTTACCGTATCTGGATACACTGGATCAGTTTTGATATCTGGTAGGCCGTGATTTCAAATAGTAAACCGTCACTATCGATATAGCCTACTTGTTTAAATCAACAATCGCGCTCGCTCACGCAGTCTTTAATACAACGATATTCGCAATAAGTCGTACACACTTATCACGAATAAATAAAATAATGCCTTAAATTAGTTTATCCTCATATCTACAAAACTGAAACACTTGAATAAGTGTAATTCTCTTGTGGTTACCAAATGTTCACTTTATCAGATGAAACATACACACTCAGATCGATGGATAATCACAAGTCACATTAAATTTATTGATATAGGCCCTATGTTTTCCAGAAAATTGAGTACGTCTCTATCACACACACCAGACACAAATTTTACACTGCTCTTGCACAATTATATCCCCACATTATAATCAACAGACTATATACAACACTGAACAGTATGATAACACGACGGGGTATTCAGTTCCAATACTTTAAGAATGAAAAACTTTACGACACTATTAACTATATCTTATGATGGTTACTAAAGATGTTCGCGAAACTTTATCTCACATTCACGACAGAACACGGAAGATAATCAAACGATACTTAACCTATTACGAGAGGGTAATCTTAATAAGGCTGCATTATATCTAGAAGTGCTGCTCCAGAATACTACTCTACCAACAATAGCTGTGGTCAGGAAAGCTCAGCCCTGATTCACCAAGGAATGCTATAAGTGTCGTAGAGAAGTGCTGGAAGCATTACATACAGCCCGAAGAGAGAAAACAAAAGAATTCTTTGAAATATATGCCAGTAAAAGAAGAGCATACAAACTACTACTAAAAGAAGCCAAAAATCATTATAGAGAGGAAGAAGAAAAGAAACTTATAGAATGTGCCAGTCTAGATCCTTACCTGGTTCTGAAGCCTAGACAACCGAAGTTCTCCAGGAACTTACCAATGGAAGTTTGGGAAAAGCACTTAAGTGCAGTGCTTCAAGAGAGAGAGTACTAATTATTTCGTGCCAGTTTTTCAAATAATCCCTGAAATTGACGAATTCTCAATTAATGAGGTTGTATCAACTATTACAGCATCTAAAGATAACAAGGCATGTGGCCCAGACCACATTTTTAATGAACATCTTAAAGCTGCTCTCCCAAAATTGGGTGAATCCATCACTCACTTAATGAATGAATGCTTGCGGCAAGGTAGGATACCAGACAACTGGAGAAAATCTACTATTTAATGCTATATAAAGGCAAAGGTGATACCGCAGATCCCAACTCATATAGAGGAATAGAGCTAGAATGTACTCTACTAAAGACTTTAACTTCATTAGTAGGTAAACGTCTCGTTAACCTGGTGGAAAATAACCTACCGGAGTCGCAATTCGGATTTAGAAAAGGAAAATCAACGACTTTAGCTATCCGCTGTCTCCAGAATGACATAGAAGAAGCCTTAAAGAAACCAGGGGGTAAATTGCATGCCATCTTTATAGATTATTCGAAAGCTTTTGACACCATAAGCAGAACCATACTGTTAGAAAAATTGGAGAGTATCATTGGTAGTACGAACTACCTTATACCGCTGATCAGGAACTTACTGCTCAACAATTCAATAGAAGTAGATGATGGCATTACCAAATCTATTATTTTGGAACAAACAACCGGGGTATTACAGGGAGACCTGTTAAGTCCATTATTATTCATCATTGCGACAGCAGACATAGTAGATTTGGTAAACCAGGAAAGCGTCAAACTATTGTACCCGATGCATTTACTGGACGTATTAAAAATGGCGCCTACGGAAGGTAGAGGCCAGCCAAGGCAAAGAAATGTGTAATAGGGTATCGATATTGATGTATGCTAGAAGGCCATGACTAACTTAAACCTACCACTATGAAGGCGGTGTACAATGGTGTAGAATCGATAGAATTGTTTTTAAAAAAATAAGAAGGAACAAAGAGATTATTATAAAAACTGACTTAAAAAATTGACGTGGTAAGGACAAGATATCCCGAACATCGCTCTCAAAAATAAGCAAGATTTGCAATATCTAACGTGAAATTTTAAGCTGAGAGGACGGAAATATTGAGCGAAACGAAGAGATAAACGTTGAAATACCGTAAAGAGGGAATAAAATCCAGAAATTTTGAAAAGTCCGTCCAAATACTTAGACGCAAAATCGTTTGAAAACAAGAAGTTGATTGAGACGTGAGAGCTCGAGGTTGAGCTATATTTAGTGGAAATAATAGCAAGGACAGCCTAAATAAAGAAACAATCACTATAAAAAATATATATATATATATATACTACGCAGAACCATGATGAATTCATATTTTCCAGAATCGACGCATATTGTTTACTGTGTTCCTGAACAGATGATGGCTTGCTAAATCGGCATAGACCAACCTGGAGGGAGATGTCATCCTGGCTGTTAAAACCACCCGACCCGTGTGGAGGAGGTCACTCTACCTGAGATACCAATGGTGGAGATCCTGCCCAGTTCCCAGTCCAAGGCCTGCGACCAGACCGAAGAGCAAGTAAGGCCCGAGATATTGAATGGCGAGCTAAGTAATAGTATTAAGTAGTATAATTTCTTATGTAGAGTATTACCAGTATATGCAATAGATCTGAATAGCCTAAGCGTGAGATAATTAAGTGTGCAGTGAATATAAGAAAGTGCAGTGTGAAATATTTAAGACGATATCTCGTGACAGAATGGTAACGTGTTTACTACATTATTTTATCCAAGGATGAAGGAATACGATTTAAAATGCGACATAGTGTAACAGCTGTTTTCAAAGAATCCCGGTTAGTTAGAAAGATCCATGAGTGATGTAATACCAGTCAAACCCAGTTACGTCACAGAGGGATGCATGTTTGAATTGGTTAAGTTAAATTACCATACTCTTTGCTGTGTGAATATATTGAAAGAATAGATACTGAATTTGGGGTTATATGTTGAATTGTATGACAAAATGCGTTTTGAGGAACGAATTCTGCGCTATTGAAGAGATACGTATCGTTGTGTTTAATTAATATTGGAGGTTAAACGCAGTAATTATAGATGTTAAATGAATTAAATATGGGTTGAATTGAAGGTTAATAATGAAATAATGGAAGTATATATGGTATTTTAAATGATATATTGCGCAGATTAACAGGGAGTAAAACGTATATGATATATATAATGTGCGATGTAGGAGCACATGTAAAGCGACTACGGAATATAAGTATGCCCCAGGAAGGAACTATAGCAAGGTATGGACAGTAAAATTACGCATATTTTAATGAAGTGTGAAAGTGGTTTGACAATAATAACAACCGGTTATGGGTAAATGAATACATGATTGTATCATATTCTGAATGAATGGTAATTGCGTGGAAGATCAAACTTGTATCCAACTAGTATGATAATGTAGTGTTGAAATATCTCTATGTAGGCATTTGCACATCTATATATGAAAAATGCTTATTGGCTACGTGTATATTGATCTGGAATACGTTACATAAGAAATTATCTAGCTAGAGTAGGGAAATTATTTGAGATTTACGTAGGATATCATCGATGTTTTGTTAATCTGAAATATTATTAGAGCGAATATTTAGTTAGGAGCCGTAATTTAAGTGGCAATCGGACCGAGAAACTTAGTGCGTCATTCAATATTTCATTTTCTTCACTGTAGTCGGCACCAACGAACTCAGATAATTTTCAATGTAACTTAGGTCACTGATATTTGTATTCAGGACACTTTATTCAAATTCAGTTCATTTCGTGATAACTTGAACAATGTAATGGTTGTATTTTTGATGAGGGTGTATAATTAACACCGTGAGTGATGGAATAACTTATTGATATACCGAATTTTGACTGTGGTCTGAAGACTTTGATGTAATATATACTTAAGTGACCAGATGTAAATTTTAATAGGAAGATGAAACAAAGCAACAATTCATTTCAGGAATACGCGACCCAGAATGTTAAGATATGTAAACTTAATTTAGGAGTAAGGCAGCGCTGACCTAGAATATTTGATTCAGTAATTAAACTGACAGCCTTAGGAGAAACCAGCATGGCAAGGTTATTTCATTTAGTGTGCAAGATGTATGAGACAGGAGAAGTCCCATCCGATTTTCAGAAGAATGTTGTTATACCTATTCCCAAGAAAGCCGGTGCTGACAGGTGTGAAAACTACCGCACCATTAGTTTAGTATCTCATGCCTGCAAAATTTTAACACGTATTATTTACAGAAGAATGGAAAAACAAGTTGAAGCTGAGTTGGGAGAAGATCAATTTGGCTTCAGAAGAAATGTAGGAACACGTGAAGCAATCCTGACTTTACGTCTGATCTTAGAGGATCGAATCAAGAAGGACAAGCCCACGTACATGGCATTCGTAGATCTAGAAAAGGCATTCGATAATGTTGATTGGACCAAGCTATTTATGATTCTGAAGATGATGGGGATCAGATACCGAGAACGAAGAATTATCTACAATCTGTATAAAAATCAGTCTGCAGTGATAAGAATCGAGGGATTTGAAAAAGAAGCAGCAATCCAGAAAGGAGTGAGGCAAGGCTGCAGTTGGTCCCCTCTCCTTTTCAATGTTTACATAGAACAGGCAGTAAGGGAAATCAAAGAGAAATTTGGAAAGGGAATCACAGTCCAAGGAGAAGAAATCAAAACCTTGAGATTTGCCGATGATATTGTTATTTTATCTGAGACTCCAGAAGATCTCGAGAAGTTGCTGAATGGTATGGATGAAGTCTTGGGTAAGGAGTACAAGATGAAAATAAATAAGTCCAAAACAAAAGTAATGGAGTGCAGTCGAACAAAGGCAGGTGATGCGGGAAATATTAGATTAGGAAATGAAGTCTTAAAGGAAGTAGATGAATATTGTTACTTGGGTAGTAAAATAACTAACGATGGCAGAAGTAAGGAGGACATAAAATGCAGACTAGCACAAGCAAGGAAGAGCTTTCTTAAGAAAAGAAATTTGCTCACTTCAAACATTGATATCGGAATTAGAAAGATGTTTTTGAAGACGTTCGTGTGGAGCGTGGCATTGTATGGAAGTGAAACATGGACAATAACTGGCTCAGAAAGAAAGAGAATAGAAGCTTTTGAAATGTGGTGTTACAGAAGAATGCTGAAGGTGAGATGGATAGATCGAATCACGAATGAAGAGATACTGAATCGAATTGGTGAGAGGAGATCTATTTGGCTAAATTTGACGAGAAGAAGAGTTAGAATGATAGGACACATCTTAAGACACCCAGGACTTGTTCAGTTGGTTTTTGAAGGAAGTGTAGGGGGTAAGAACGGTAGGGGTAGGCCAAGGTATGAATATGACAAGCAGATTAGAGCAGACGTAGGATGCAATAGTTACGTAGAAATGAAAAGGTTAGCACAGGATAGGGTGGCATGGAGAGCTGCATCAAACCAGTCTATGGACTGATGACTCAAACAACAACAACAATTAAAATATGTATTTATTAGGTTGATAATTGGAAGATTAAGAGCAATATTTGACATTAACCATTTCTTTCGCGAATCTTGATAGTTTAATAAATGTGTTTCTTGATTAATTTTTATAGAATGGAATGAGTTTTCATTTATAATGGTAGTCAGTAGTTGTACTTAGTGAGTAAGGTTCTCGTTACGCGGATGTGTTTTTCGAAAGGTTGAATGATGTTTATGTTCACAAAATCCACTACTGAGCGTTGAATTACGTCATTCTGAACCGCGTATGATGCCGTTACTTTCTCTTTGAACACACGTTAAACCAAAACATAGAAAAATTAACCATTTTTCTGGAGGCATGAATACCCTGAGATATGTAACTGACTAGTTGGGAAAATACTGCGGTTACCCTGACCCGTAGGGTGCACTATTAATGTACGCTGATGATATGGTCTTAACATCAACGTCAGAGAAGGAACTCCAGGAATCATTCAACCAAATAGTAGGCTGGATAAATAAAAATGAGCTCAAACTGAATGTAGAAAAAATAGTTTCCATGACGTTTAGAAGAGGGGGTCCTCATGGAATCTTCTATTATGAAGACCAAGAACTTAAGTCCGTAAAGCATTTTAAATACTTGGGTGTAATTTTTCAAACCCAAGGTAATGTTTTCACCCTCCATCTCATGGACCGTATAAATGCATCTATGAAAGCAATGTCTGACATTAAACATCTGAGAAACTTGTCTTTAGAAACGGCCACAAAAATTTTCATCTAAAAATCAGCCCTATAGCAACATATGGCTTGGAAAACATTTGGGAACATTTGAGTATGAAACAGTTAGATAAAATCGAGAAGTTGAAGGCAATTTACTTGAACGGGCTCTATGCCTCTCCAAATATTCTCCTTCCCGGATCGTGTATGAGCTATCCAGAGAGGGATTTTATGTGGAAGAGCTAAGGTTACAGTTGTTACTTCCAGCAACAACACCCTATATACGTCTGCTTCGAGACCTACGATCGAAGAAGGCTGACATCTGGGAAGATTTCTACTCTACCGATGCCATGCTAAATCGCGAGTGGTTTCAAGTTGGATATGAACTGCGACACCTGCTGAAAAGGTTCTCCGTTCATGGGTTCCATTATAAACTGTGTAATATAAAGCGTTATCATGAACCAGGTTTGAACTGTGTATGTTTAAGATGTGGTGCACACTGTACTAGGTACCATGTTTTAAATTGTAAACAGCGATCAGAATCACTGGTGAAATTTTGCAATGATGATTAATGTTTTATATAGTAATTCTTTGCACACTGTGCGCGTTAAATAAATTATTTAATTAATAGAGAAAATGCGCACAATGTGCATAAATGGTACAGTAAGTATATGGTAAGTTGACTCTAGCACAGAACATAGTCAGTTTCTCGATGCTTGGCTTGCAAAACATCGCATGATATCTGTAACACATCCCACCACAGCGCTTGAATACACATTCTCACTCTGGAGAATGGAAACCTACTTTCTGGCATAATAGACAAATTCAGTAGAGATAATACGCAAAACTGAGCGAGATTCGAGGGACAGCTACTGGAGCTCACTCTAGCGGATAGACCTGAACAGTACTGATTCTCTCATAAGAGCACGTGTATTTTTGTGTGAAGTTTTTGGTGTTATTTATGCGTTTTCAGTGAGTTGACATAAATAAATAGTAGTGTGTGTCATTCCTTGATATCTCCTCTCAACATGAGGGGAAAAGTATGTGCTGTGTTTGGCTGCAGTAATTACGAAGTAGAGAAAAATGCGCGGTCGTTCTTCAGGTTCCCTCGTGACAAGAACCTGTAAGTAATATTGTGTTTGCATATATATTCTTCCAGTGACAGAGATTTTTATAGTACTTCATAATCTTCTGACCTGCTCGACCCATATTTTAACTGGCATAAAATGTAATACGCATATTTTATTCTATAGTGCAGCAGTTAACCTTCAATACCGATGTGTTGTTGTAGGCGTGATCTGTGGGTTTTGAAATGTCACAGAACGATTTGGATAAGGTGTACAAGAAAGAAGGGGCGTTACGCTTATATAAGAATTATAAGATCTGTTCAGATCATTTCCAGGCCAGCGACTTTAGAAATCCTCGACAATACAGCCAAGGGTATGTTACATTTTTGCTCTAATTGTACGGAAATATTCCTTAAAGCATCACTATCGACAACATTTTCATACTTTTCTTTCTTTATCCCTCTTCTCAGAATAAAGCCGGGATTTTATAGATTATCTTTCTGTTAGTAGGCTTCAAGTTAGGAGGAAAATTGTCCAGCTATTAAATGTTAATTCGCCGGGCTGAGTGGCTCAGACAGTTAAGGCGCTGGCCTTCTGACCCCAACTTGGCAGGTTCGATTCTGGCTCAGTCCGGTGGTATTTCAAGGTGCTCAAATACGTCAGCCTCGTGTCGGTAGATGTATTGGCACGTAAAAGAACTCCTGCGGGACTAAATTCCGGCACCTCGGTGTCTCCGAAAACCGTAAAAGAGTAGTTAGTGGGACGTAAAACAAACAAACATTATTATTATTAAATGTTAATTCATTGCATCATATGTGTAAGGAATAACTTTCTGTTTGTAGGCTTCATGTTAAGAGGGAAATTGTCCAGCTATTAAATGTTAATTCATTGCATCATATGTGTAAGGAATGTGCCGATATTTTTATTGACAATTGTCGTAATGTGATGATACAATGTTTTTAAATGAGAAGAAAGACAAATCCAACCGTAAGAGTTCAGGCAGGAATGCTAAAGCTAAAAAAGTAATGCATAAATGAAAGATCAAGCCATTTCACATCAGTCCATTTCACTTCTTGTTTATATGTCTAATTTCAGTCTTTGAATAATTATTCATTCATTTATCCAGAATTGCTTTAGCAACTTCGAAGTTAATATCTCAATAACACTTTCTTTCTAGACGTAATTTATTTATCCATTTCCGTATAAACATTTCCATTGATATTTGAATTTAGCGCGATTTGTTCAGTTCAAGTCACTAGGAGCGCCACCTTCGAATTGTCTCCCATTTTATCAAGGCGAAATCCGTAAGTGTCGCGTATTATCTCTACTGTAATTGTAATAGATGATGAAAACCATGTATCCGGTACTGCAAACCGAGCCGTCACATGTCTGAGATCGTAGTTTGGTTGTTTCGAATCTTGTATGAATATGGCGTCGTTGACATAGAACTCTTCCCAGATTTCTTCTCTCTTAGATCCAAGTTCCATCATGGTATATTTGTATGCGGGTGTGGCTGGAAGTAGAAATGTTAGCCTTATTTCCTCAAAGTAGAACAATTCCCTTGCCAATACCTAAACCAAGCGAGAAGGAGTGTACTTGGAGAGACATAAAGCTTTCTTCAGAAATGATGCTTTAACTTTTCTATGCTCGACAGTTGAGCTTTAGTTAGGAAAGGCCAGATGTTTTCTATTCCGTAGGTGATGACAGGTGAAACATTGACGTTGAACAATTTTACTGTTGTTTTTAGTGATAATTTCCTCACATGTTTTATGCTATTTGCGCTTCTGAATGCTCTGTCTTAATGTGGCAGTGGCGGCTCGTGCCTGTAAAATATGGTGAAGAGCTATTACCCGTTCGGTTTCGAGCGACAGATTTAGGAACTTCTTTCTTTCTTAATTTGCTTGACTTTTTCCCTCGAATTCAGCGAGGGATTCCACCTCTACCGCCTCAAGGACAGTGTCCTGGAGCTTCAGACTCTGGGTCGAGGACACAACTGGGGAGGATGACCAGTAGATCGCCCAGGCGGCCTCAACTGCTATGCTGAACAGGGGCCTTGGTGGGGGATGGGAAGATTGGAAGGGCCTTAAGTTAGGTACCATCCCGGCATTTGCCTGGAGGAGAAGTGGGAAACCACGGAAATCCACTTCTAGGATGGCTGAGGTGGGAATCGCGCCCACCTCTACTCAGTTGATCTCTCGAGGCTGAGTGGACCCCGTTCCAGCCCCCTTACCACTTTTCAAATTTCGTGGCAGAGCCGGAAATCGAACCCGGGTCTCCGAGGTGGCAGCTAATCACACTAACCACTACAACACAGAGGAGGACAAGATATAGGAACTACGTCATGTTTTTGGTTGTTTTGTACTCGTACCTGTGACTGGCGGAATGTCCAGCACGTGACCAAAATTTATTGAATTTAATGTTTCGTCATGACCAGGAAAAGCTAGTTCTTCCTTACTTGAATAGAGCACTGCAACAATTACCAACTGAAGGAGATGCCTATTTAAATGCACATTTTCACCGAACTGTACAATTACAATATACAGTCTGGCATTTTCCTTCAGGACATCAGAGATCGTATTTTGGTTTGTATCCAATATCTTGAAATCTAGCTGCCGTATTTTATGTTCTGCAGAGTCTGAGTTCTTATGCAAAGAACGTGTTATGTTCAAAAGGGCTGAAAATCCTTCTTTGTACCAAACGTTATTTTTATTGATAAAAGGCAAGCAGGCCCGACAAAACAACTTCTGTAGAGCTGGAGAGAAGCACAACCATGGAAATTCCTTAAACCACGATCGTTTGAAACGAAGATTGTAAGATATACCGTAATGTTTCACTTCTTCTGTAGCACAAATTTGTAGTGATTCAGTAGAGTGATCAAAACGTAGAACTTCATTCTGATCTTCGTTTCTCCAACGTGAAAATGGTGTTTATAATAAAATGCACACTATGTCATAAACAGGTTACATATTTAAATAAAACAGCACAACACTACGAATGAACCACGATGCGTAAGCACTCGTACTTCACACAGGATGACGCAGGGAAGACGAAACATTCCGCTCTTCCGACAACTTCACTAGCACATTCCGCTATGTGGAAAGTAAAAGAAGTAAGTATAAATAACCACCTAATCGATACTTTATTAATGCCTCAGGCAAAATTGAAAAAATTAAAACTTACAGGACATGTTTCGACCACTTAGTGGTCCTCTTCAGTTCTTTATTTATACAGCTGAAGAGGACCACTAAGTGGTCGAAACATTTCCTGAAAGTTTTAATTTTATTCAATTTTGCCTGAGGCATTAATAAAGTATCGATTAGGTGGTTATTTATACTTACTTCTTGATTAAACATCGATACGGTCATGAAATGGACAACTTGTAATGTGGAAAGTACGCAGGTGACGTCACGGTTGTCATGGCAACCGCCAAGGCCAAGCGCTAGGAGGGAGCACTTGGGAGGTAGAGGCCCCTGCGGAATCTCTCGTCTACTCTCAGTCTCACGCGCCATACTGTGGCCGACAGCCGGCGCTTTCGTGCGTTCCCCTGGTTCTCATCAGGTGAAGAGGTGCTCCAAACGCCGTACAATAAAACATTTTCTTTCCGTAAAACCAACAAATGTCATAAGAAAAATAAATTTAAGAAATTCATTATGGTAAAAATAAGTGGTGAAGTGGCACTTCACCTACTTCATCTCAAAAGCCGCCCCTGTAATGTGGTAAGAAAATTTGTCTCCACCTGTTTGCAAGATCACTCCCAAATACTTCGCATGTGATACTGCTGCTACAGGAAATGTTCTATGGAAGGAAGTCGCCTGTTTCCCACCTCTTCTAAATGTCATAGTCACTGTCTTTTCTTTATTAATTTATAGCTCGTTATTCTACGCCCAGTTTGCCAACTGATCGAAAGAGGTTTGCAAATCCTCTTTCGATGTTGAGGCCATCACAATGTCATCTGCATAGATATATATTTTAACTTTCTCTGAGTGTGTCGCCTCTATTACGTCCGCTGTGGCCACTGTATATAAAAGGGGACTAAGTGGGTCACCTTGTAACACCCCTACTTTTTGCTTTATGGTTCTTGATCGGGAGATTCCATCGTATATCACTATATAGTTTTCGCTTAGTATACTTCTTATAATGCAGCATATGGGATTACCTTGGCCAATCTAGTTTAGTTAAGATCATGTCTCTACTGATGGTGTCGAAGGCTTTTGAGAAGTCAACGAAAATTGCGTGTAGTTTCCCTTTCGGTTTTGATAACGCATATTCAATGTCCCTTTGAAGACAATGGACAGTTTGCGTAGTGCTTCTTCCTCTCCGGAAACCAAATTGCTCTTCAGGTAGGTAAGTATCTACTAGGTCAGGGGTCCTCTAGTAAGTAGACGTGTGAACATCTTAAATAGCGAACATTCAGTGCTATTCCTCTGTAATTGTTGGGGTTCGTTGGATCACCCTTTCCTTTATAGAGCATTTTTATAGTCGATTTTCTACAGTTGTTTGGGATTAATCCCTGGCGAATGCATCTATTAAATAAGGTCGTGATTTTATCCCAGTAGTCATATCCCAAGTCTTTGATGTGTTCATTGTACATTTCATCTGGGCCACACGCTTGCCTATCCTTGGAGCTCATAATTGCAGCCTTTGCCTCTTCTACCGAGAATAAGAAGTTTTCTTCGAGAACTGTATGTTTTCTCAGAATCGACTGTGGGACACGTGTTTCTTGATTGTAATACTGATGTTAGGTGTTCCTCCCAGATAGTCATGGGGATATGCCTAGGGAAGGATGGATTTATCTCGTTAAAGATTCCGTAAGGTTTTCGTTCAGCGTCTTCAATCAATTTCCTCTCTTCTTCATCTTGGAAATTTCTTTTGGCTTTATTAACCAGCTCTTTGTATGTTCTTGCTTCTGCGATGTAGATCTGTCGGTGTTTATCCGTAGGGACGTTTTTCATGTTATGAAGAGCAGTTAAGGCTACTTTTCGAGCGGCGTAACAGTCTTTATTGAACGACGGTTTGGATTTTCTTCCTGTTAATCGTATAGGAACTGTGGCCATGTTTATAACTTGTTCCTGTTGTATGTCCGCCGCTCCCTTCTCGATCCGCCAGCCAGCTACACGCCTGCCAGTGTGTTATTCTTCGAGCATCGACGCGCAACCCTCAGTGCGCGTGCCTGAACGTCGTGTGTGCTATATAAAGGAACTCCTAGCCTGTCCAGACGCCCACTGACCCCGGTGTCCAGCTCCAGAATACACCCTACATCGAGCACGGAGGCTACTCCTCTTGAAAATGTCCTTCGGCCAGGTGGACTGAATTTCTGGCAGTAAGAGGTCTCACCTCGGGTCACCGCTCCTCTTGCCTATTCCGCTGTCCATGCCCAGTCTTACCATTATATGCCACTATCATTCCCTAGCTAATGCAGCTCCCATTATCGACTTAGTTTCGCTAAGTAGGAACTCTTCAGTCATTGAACTTACGTTAATGAACTCAGACACTTCAACAAGGAAGGACACTCTGAGATATTTACGTCAGTGCTTCTGATAGTTTTCGACTATCAAGAACTTTTCATGTCACAAGGACTATCTTTCCGAAATAGTAGTGAACGTGAATACTCCAACGTGTATATAGTGTACAAAGACAGACTCTTTCTCCAAATTCATAGTTCAAATTGCTTCGAGATAACTTTCAGTTTTGTTAGTGTAAATATTGTAATTTTACATGTGAAGCAAATAAAGAAGTTGTGCTTTTTGTAAACCCAACCTTGTTTACAACACAACTCTGTGGCGACGAGGTAAAAAAACAAAAAAAAACAAAAAACAAAAACTACACTTCATCGGCCCCAGTCGCCAACTCTGGGGCGACGGGATAACAAACTTGCAATTCATCTGCCCCAATCGACACTCAGTGGTGACGAGACACAGCACGAACTTTATAGGCCCCGTCATCCACTCATTCACACCGAGATACAGCAAACTCTGTGCCCTCAGACACTTATACATTGGCGACGAAGTCAATCAGTGCTCAGTGTGTCGCCCACTCGGTCGAAACAAAGTGCAAGCCTGTGTCCATTCGGTTATCACCTCATTTGCAACAGACCAACAAACTCTTGCGGGATATTGTCCACTCATGGGCACAGTGACATTATACTACGTAACTATCATCATTCCACATTGGCGCCCGTACGACCTATCACAGCAGTTCGCTTTTCTCAAGTGAAGCTATTACACTTCTTCACACTCCGGAACGTCAGCCGACATTCCACAGCTCTCTGTCGTGCGCTCCACCTGTGTGGCACGCTCCAGCGTGTTTGCTTGCTCTCTCTCTCACTCCCCGCTATACAGGTCAGGGTCTCGCATCCAACCAGTTCTGACACACAGCTATACTTGCTCTTTATTGCACGCATCTCGCAATGGCTACAGCTGAGCAACTCGCTACAGTATTCCAGGCCTTACAGCAGCAACAACAACAGTTTATGCAACAACAACAGACAGCCTTAATTCAGGCTATTCAAGCTAGTTCTGTCTCTACACAGCCATCAGCTATTCCTCCGTTCTCTGCTTTTGATCCGGCTAAGGAAGAATGGTCAGTTTATTTAGCCCGCTTACAACAGCATTTCATCTGCCATTCTGTCACAGATGATCAACGCCGCCGAGCACTATTTCTTAGTTCGGTTGGCAATGCTACGTGTGAATTACTACGTAAATTAAGTCCAGAAGAAAACCTCTCTGAGGTCACATTCGCACAGCTCTTGGCCCGTCTCACTGAACACTATGCCAAAGCTCCTCACATAGTGGCTGCTCGCTATAAATTTTTTCAGAGCAGAAAGCAACCCCATCAGACACATACTGAATGGATAACTGAATTGCGTGGTCTAGCTAAACCCTGCCAGTTCATATGCTCCAAGGACGGTTGTGGTTCACCCTACACTGATTCTCTCATTCGGGACATGGTAATTTTACATACTCCTGAGGACAAAATACGTTTTGACGCTGTCAAGAAGAGTAACCCTTCTTTAGAAGACGTCCAGCGTATTGCTACGGTTTATGAGCTTACTACCAAGACTGCCGCAGCCATAGCTTCTCCACACGAAGTTGCTCAAGTCTCGCCTCAGGCCCACAAAGCCTCTGCTACAGTGACCCGCGCAGACAAGGCGCTCTCTACCAAGCATTCTCGCACGGGTCCCTCTCGTAATTTTACAAGGAAGCCCAATTCTAAAAGCAACTCGAAACTCCTGCCTTCCTGCCGAGGCTGTTTCAAGCATCATGAACGTCGTGACTGTCGTTTTTTCAAAGCCACTTGTGAACGATATAATAAACTTGGGCACATTCAGACTGTATGTCAGAGTTCGCTCCGCCCTGCTAAGACTCCTGCAGCACGCCGGAAGCGTATACAGCCCCGCCAAGACATGGAAGTTGATCAGATCAATCTTATTCTTCCTACCAAGAATTCTCACAAGATCATCGTTCCTCTCTCATTCTCTGATCGATCTGTCGATTTTCAATTCGACACTGGATCACCTGTCTCTATTATTAACCTGGCTACATACCATGACTTAGGTTCACCTGCATGCTCTCCAGCTGACATCCAGCTCGTGACATTTAACAAAAGGAAAATTGACATTAAAGGTCAAATCAAGCTTCAGGCTAGTTATAAAGGAATTCAGAAGGCCATTCATCTTCTCGTAGTTCACAACTACACTGCCTCCAACATTATGGGCATGGATCTATTTAACTTATTTGGTTTCCAGATACATGACAACATTAATATCGTCTCTACATTGCATCCTACTTCTGACGTTACCGCTCTCCTAGAGCAGTTTCCTGAAGTCTTCGACTCTCAGCTCGGAACAGCAACAGACTATACAGCTCACATACAGCTGAAATCCGGAGCTAAGCCTCGCTTCCTCAAAGCACGTCCAGTACCCCTAGCAATTCAAGACCAGGTCACGAAAGAATTATACAGATGGATACAAACTGGAATTGTGGTACCAGTTACTTCTAGTCAATGGGCTACTCCACTAGTGGTCATCAAGAAACCTGATGGTAATGTTCGACTTTGTGGAGATTTTCGATCTACCGTCAACGCACACATCGACACAGATATCTTTCCTATTCCACGTCCAGAAGACTTATTCCGTCGTCTCTCTGGTGGACAATTCTTCTCTCGAGTTGATCTTAAAGAAGCATATCTCCAGCTACTTTTAGACGAAGAATCTAAGAAATTTCTAACACTCAACACTCCTCTCGGACTGCTCCAGCTCCAGCGGCTCCCATTCGGTGTTTCATCCTCAGCGGCTATTTTTCAGCGCTATTTAGCTCAACTCACCGCCTCCATTCCCGGTTGTGCTAACTACCTGGATGATATTATTGTTACTGGAAAAGATCATCAGGAACATCTAACCAATCTACGCCTCCTTCTCCAGAAATTGAAAGACAATGGCCTACGAGCAAATCTCGCTAAATGTACATTCTTTCAGCCTCAAGTTCACTACCTAGGACATATACTTGATAAGACTGGAATTCGCCCTAGTGCACAGAATGTCTCAGCTATCGTAAACATGCCGGCACCTCAGAACCTCAAGCAGCTCCAGACCTTCATAGGCAAAGCGACCTACTATAATAAGTTCATTCCCCGCTTCGCTACAGTGGCAGCTCCATTAAACGCTCTACGTAAAAAAGGTGTTAAATTTCAGTGGACTCCGCAATGCCAACAGGCATGGAAAACCATCAACAACGCCTTAATTCAAGATATACAACTCACTCATTTTCAGCCCGACAAGCTCATCACGCTAGCTACTGACGCTTCAGACTACGGTGTCGGTGCCGTTCTCTCCCAGAAGGATCGTCATGGACAGGAACGCCCCATCGCATTCGCTTCGAAAACACTTAATGACCATCAACGTCGATACTCACAGATAGAGAAAGAAGCTTTAGCCATCATCTTTGGTATTCGCCGTTTCAATGAATATCTCTATGGCAACCATTTCCTGATCATTACTGATCATAAGCCTCTCGTACACTTATTCCACCCTGGTAATAAGATCCCTGAGAATTCCCTCCGCAAGCTTCAAAGGTGGCCCATGTTCCTTTCTGATTGTCTATCGAGCCACATCCCAGCATTGTAATGCTGATGCCCTCTCACGCTTACCAGTTGGTCCTGATACTGCCTTCGATTCTCAGGAATCTGAATGTCTTCAGTTGGACATAGAACTTGAAGATACGGTATCTTCCTATTGATGCTCCCTGCATAGCTAAAGCTACGGATAGGGACAGTACACTTGCTACTGTGCGTACTTACATCCGCAACGGTTGGCCTCTTCAGAGCAAGCTTCCTGCCCACCTTGCACCTTATCATCGTCTGCAGCATCGTCTCACGACTCGTGCTGGAGTCGTACTCCTAGAAACAGGCACCATCTTCCGAGTGGTTATCCCACTTAGCCTACAGAAACAAGTTATCGAATTATTACACCAAAGCCATTGGGGTATATCCAGAACAAAGCAACTAGCACGTCAACACTGCTACTGGCCCGGTATTGATGCCGCCATCGAAAAACTCATCCGTCATTGTGAAGAATGTCAACTGAATCAGAACGCCCCGTCTTCTGATCTAGCTTCATGGCCTCCTGCTACTACTCCATGGGAACGAGTTCACATCGATTTCGCAGGTCCTTTCCTCAGTTCCATGTGGTTAATAGTCATCGATTCACTATCGCACTTTCCATATGTAGTGGATATGCATTCAACTACTACGACAGAAGCTACCATTCGTGCTCTTCAGAAAATATTTACTACAGAAGGTTTACCTCAAGTACTCATTTCGGACAACGGACCTCAATTTACAGCTACTGCTTTTAAGAACTTTTGTACATATAATGGCATTCGTCATATCCTAGCACCGCCTTTTCACCCTCAATCTAATGGTGAAGCTGAACGCTTTGTACAAACATTTAAGAGAAGTATGAAAAAAGCTGTCTCTTCAGGCTTAACTAAAGACCAAGCATTACTCCAACTCTTAAGCAACTACAGAACTCTGCCCGGCGCTGATAATATCACTCCTGCACAGAAGCTCCATGGACGACCTCACAGAACTTTACTTTCTCTGTTGCAGCCTCTTCCGGCCCAGCCTCAGGCCTCACCACCGAAGTTCTCAGTCAACGACAAGGTCTACACCAGGACATTCAAGTCCAACCCACTCTGGATACCTGGAGTCATCTGCAGATCGTTGGGTCATCGTCTCTACGAGATACAGACTACGGAAAAACGTATCTGCCGCCATCAAGACCAGATACGTCTGCGCTACCGCCCATGTCCAGCTATTGATGCTATTGCTAAGCCAGATAAATCTATTGCTGAACGAGCTTTAGACCATTTAATAACCATGGGTTCCTTTCAGGACGAGGCAGCGCCACTCCGCCCAGTCCCAGCTCCGGACAATACAACAGAGACATCAGCAGCTCCGGCCCAGCATCGCAGCCGCCGCCAGCGCCGCCGCCGTTTCACGCCGTACCGGCGTATTTAGGAGGGGAGGGTGTTGTATGTCCGCCGCTCCCTTCTCGATCCGCCAGCCAGCTACACGCCTGCCAGTGTGTTATTCTTCGAGCATCGACGCGCAGCCCTCAGTGCGCGTGCCTGAACGTCGTGTGTGCTATATAAAGGAACTCCTAGCCTGTCCAGACGCCCACTGACCCCGGTGTCCAGCTCCAGAATACACCCTACGTCGAGCACGGAGGCTACTCCTCTTGAAAATGTGCTTCGGCCAGGTGGACTGAATTTCTGGCAGTAAGAGGTCTCACCTCGGGTCACCGCTCCTCTTGCCTATTCCGCTGTCCATGCCCAGTCTTACCATTATATGCCACTATCATTCCCTAGCTAATGCAGCTCCCATTATCGACTTAGTTTCGCTAAGTAGGAACTCTTCAGTCATTGAACTTACGTTAATGAACTCAGACACTTCAACAAGGAAGGACACTCTGAGATATTTACGTCAGTGCTTCTGATAGTTTTCGACTATCAAGAACTTTTTATGTCACAAGGACTATCTTTCCGAAATAGTAGTGAACGTGAATACTCCAACGTGTATATAGTGTACAAAGACAGACTCTTTCTCCAAATTCATAGTTCAATTTGCTTCGAGATAACTTTCAGTTTTGTTAGTGTAAATATTGTAATTTTACATGTGAAGCAAATAAAGAAGTTGTGCTTTTTGTAAACCCAACCTTGTTTACAACAGTTCCAATGTCTGTGTCGCTACGTTTATGTCATCCGCATCAAGTGATTTTGATAAGGCCTTAATGTAATCTGCCATCTATTGGATATATGATCGAAGCAATAGATGGCAGATGACGTCACATTCTTGAAGCAAGGATCTCAATCAGCTGACTGGTGGGTAGTGCGAGAGTTTTGAACATTGTGTTATAAGCGAGAATAGTGTCCAGCATACATAAAAGTGACTTTTAGCTACTATTAATGAAGTTATGGTGCACTATTGCGTAGCGTATGGATGCAAGGAGACCTTAAAAAAAGGATCTGGCATTTCCTTTCAGGGTAAGTAAATACTTACGTAAATATGATGATGATGTAAGGGGTTTCATACAGTTATTGTCTGGTGTCTGTAGAATACGTACAATTACATGTAATTTATTTTATTGGTTACAGCTCCAGTTTCCCGGTTACAGCAATTTTGAATACTGTGCTTTTATTGATTTCAGTTTTCCTGGTGATGAGACAAGAAAAAAAGCAATGAGCAGTTGCATTAAGAAGAGAGAATTTCTTGTCTGGAAAACATTCAAGATTATGCTCTAAGCATTTTTCACCGGAATGTTTCGATAATGAAGCATTTGGTGTGGGAGTTAAACTGAAGCCAAATGCAGTACCAACAATTTTTAATTTTCCACCCCACCTCTTACCAGCTGAGAAGAGGAGAAAACCTCCTGTGAAGAGGAAACTTCAAGTGGATCCTGTTGCATCAACAAGTTGTGTGTGAGCATATTTATTTATTTATTTATTTATTTATTTATTTATTTATTTATTTATTTATTTATTTATTTATTTATTTATTTATTTATTTATTTATTTATTTATTTATTTATTTATTTATTTATTTATTTATTTATTTATTTATTTATTTACTTATTTATTTATTTATTTATTTATTTATTTATTTATTTATTTATTTTATTTATTTAATTTATTTATTTATTTATTTATTTATTTATTTATTTATTTATTTATTTATTTATTTATTTATTTATTTATTTATTTATTTATTTATTTATTTATTTATTTATTTATTTATTTATTTATTTATTTATTTATTTATTTATTTATTTATTTATTTATTTATTTATTTATTTATTTATTTATTTATTTATTTATTTATTTATTTATTTATTTATTTATTTATTTATTTATTTATTTATTTATTTATTTATTTATTTATTTATTTATTTATTTATTTATTTATTTATTTATTTATTTATTTATTTATTTATTTATTTATTTATTTATTTATTTATTTATTTATTTATTTATTTATTTATTTATTTATTTATTTATTTATTTATTTATTTATTTATTTATTTATTTATTTATTTATTTATTTATTTATTTATTTATTTATTTATTTATTTATTTATTTATTTATTTATTTATTTATTTATTTATTTATTTATTTATTTATTTATTTATTTATTTATTTATTTATTTATTTATTTATTTATTTATTTATTTATTTATTTATTTATTTATTTATTTATTTATTTATTTATTTATTTATTTATTTATTTATTTATTTATTTATTTATTTATTTATTTATTTATTTATTTATTTATTTATTTATTTATTTATTTATTTATTTATTTATTTATTTATTTATTTATTTATTTATTTATTTATTTATTTATTTATTTATTTATTTATTTATTTATTTATTTATTTATTTATTTATTTATTTATTTATTTATTTATTTATTTATTTATTTATTTATTTATTTATTTATTTATTTATTTATTTATTTATTTATTTATTTATTTATTTATTTTCCATAGGTTTATGCAGGAATGTGGCCTGTCATCCTTATGTGAAATATTTATGTTTAAGACATTTAACATACTGTTCAACTTCAACATCTATTGAAGCATATTAGGTTACTATATTACACATAGGTGAGACATTTTTATTGTTGACCCTTATAATTTTCATATTTTGTCAGTGTTCCTCAGGAAGGGAAGAATGAGTCTCTTCCTAAAACAAAGGTGTTCAGAAAATCTTATGTTGGTGATTACACTGAGGAAATGGTAAAGTCACCGAGGAAAGCCCAGACCTTCATGCAGGTTGCCAGGGAAGTTATTCATAAATCCCATAAGAAGCTAAAATTGGAAAGGCAGAAGTATCGGCGAGCTATTAATCAGTTGCAGAATGGAAAAGCCTTAGTAAACCATCTGAAGGAGAAAATGATGATAACTGAAGATGATCTTGCACGCTTGAGGTAAGAAAACAACAGCTTAAATACTTTTTTCGGTTTCCCTATTCCGCTAGCCTTTGGTGGTGCTATTTGGGGATTCAACCAGTCTCTGGCTTGATGACCTAACAGACAGACATACATACGTAAAATTTGGAGCCTTTAGAAGTCTGTAATTTGTTTTTAATGTATCACAATCTCTGTTAAACAAATATTTCAAAAATAATGTAATACCATAGATTAATTTGTGAAAAAGCATAATGCACATTTTAATTTCCATTGTTCCAGAAATGTCTTTCTCCTCCTGCGGCCCAACTTCTGATGCGAACAAAGGATGGTGATACAAGAGCAGAGTATCCTCCTGAACTACGTTGCTTTGCACTTACATTGAATTTCTATTCAAGTCGTGCATACAGCTACTTGAGGGATGTATTTCCTCATGGTTTGCCCCATCCAAGTACACTGCGGAAGTGGCATCAGTCGGTGGATGGTAAGCCAGAATTCAGTTCAGAGGCCGCAACTGCTCTCATTTCGAAAGGGAAGGAGATGGCTATCAATGGAAAGCCCCTAGTATGTGCAATGATGATGGATGAAATATGCATCCGGAAGCACATTGAATTTGATGGAAAACAATTTCTTGGTTATGTGAATTGTGGTACTGAAATCGAGGATCAGTATTTACCAGAAGCCAAGGAGGCTTTAGTGTTTATGGTGGTCTCACGAAATGGACACTGGAAAATTCCAGTGGGTTATTTTTTGATTAACGGTTTTAAGTGGCTCGGAGAGAGCAAACCTAGTGACTGAGTGCCTTAAATTTTTAAATGACCTAAATGTAATTGTAGTGTCACTTACTTTTG
Organism: Anabrus simplex; assembly: GCF_040414725.1. Taxonomy (NCBI): domain Eukaryota; kingdom Metazoa; phylum Arthropoda; class Insecta; order Orthoptera; family Tettigoniidae; genus Anabrus; species Anabrus simplex. Next base: position 162,020,572 of record NC_090271.1, read on the forward strand.
ATGGTGCTGCTTCTAATTTATCCATGGTCCGTTGTCTGGGAGGTTCTTTTGATGAAAATGATATGGTAAACTGGTTTGAAAATCCCTCAAATGATTCTAACGTGTTTATTCTTCTAGATGCTTGCCATGCTATAAAATTAGGAGTATTTTAGGAACTAAGAGAACTTTTACCAGGGGTGATAATGTCATAGATTGGAGGTACTTAGAAGAGTTAAAGAAACTTCAGATTATCGAGGGCCTTCATCTAGGAATAAAACTTACCAAAAGGCACGTTCACTGGGAGAAGGAACCTATGATTGTAAAGCTCGCCACACAAACATTCAGTGAAAGTGTTGCAAGTCCAATGACATATTGTGACAGAGATTTAAATCTTCCTCAGTTTCAAGGGTGTGAGGTGACTGTAAAATTTGTTACGCTCATGAACAATATATTTGATATCTTGAACAGCCGTAATCTTTGTTCAAAAGGATGGCAGAAACCATTGAAAGCAGAGAATACCCACAGTACGAGGGCCTACATTCAGGAGGCTATTGAATATATACAATCACTGCAAGAGATGGATGGTGGTGTTTGTCTAGCGAAGTGCTCTAGGAAAACTGGTTTCATAGGTTTGATTGTGTGTCTAAAGTCTGTCTTAGGAGTGCATGACTCAATTTTGAACATGCCACAGCTGAAGATGCATTTTCTGCTCACCTACAAATTTAGTCAGGATCACCTGGAAGTATTTTTAGTGCCATTAGGAGTCATGGTGGTCATAACAACAACCCCAAACCTAGGCAGTTTGAAGCAGCATATAAAATAATTTTACTCCATATACAGATAGGTACTACAACCAGTGCCAATTGCTCTGCAGTTGACCCTACTGCAATTATGAATTATAGAGACCGCAGTCAAATAATTGGTGATCCTATTCATCTGCCTGCCAACAGTACTGATGTACTTTTTGTTAGTCATGGTCATGACTACATTCCACAACCAGCCAACTTGACACTTTATGTTGAGGATGGATTGGAATATATAGTAGGTTTTGCTGTGAAAAGATTACACAAAGCATTTAAATGTTATGTTTGTAAGGCGGTTCTCCCAACATCAGTTTCACATTCAGCACTCCTGAAGAGGAAAAACAGAGGTGGCCTTTCAATCCCATCATTAGATGTGATTTACCTCTGCAGGGAAGGTGAAAAGATGATGCGACAATTCCAGCACAGAATGACAAGGACGAAGGACCCTTTAAATGTACTTGTAATAGCAGTACTGAACCATGCTAAGAGAGAAGTGTTTGATGAACTTCAGGAGCATACATTTGCTTCTCCACCCATTGACAACCACATTCATCAGCTGAAGCGAGCAGTTTTGCTGGAATACTTTAAAGTGAGGTTCCACCATAAAGCACGGCTTGAAACAGACAAAGTTCACAGTGTGAGGGTACGAAGCTTTCACACAAAGACTGTTCTATTCAGGAACCAGTGATATAAGGTAGGCTGCTTTATAATATAATTATTGTATTTGCTATATAAACGTGTTAAAGAGTGTAGGTCTATATGAGGATTTCTATGCTTCCTGTCCTGAAATATTTATATAGACACAAGTTGCTTATGTAAGAGGATGCTGGTGTGGTATGCTAGTCTCACTGATTTGTATTAGTATTCTACTTTTAGGCATATTTCCTCTAATCATTCTGTCTATGACTCAGGTTGATTTTTATAGAAATTCATTCTTAAATTACTATTATATTGGCAGGTCATGTTTCTGTACTTTGGGAATAACATTACTGAATGCTGCAGGATGTTTTCTTTTCTTCAGATGTGATCTCCTTTTTATAGGTCTACTTCAAATGTGGCATGTGCATTAGTTTAAGTAGGGCTTTAAACTAAGCTCATTTTAGTAGGTGGCAGTGGAGTGAAATTTTACCTGTGTAGCATTTTATGTATCCCTTTATTATTATTATTATTATTATTATTATTATTATTATTATTATTATTATTATTATTATTATTATTATTATTATGTTGTTGTTGTTGTTGTTGTTGTCGTTGTTGAAGCAGAATATTATAACAGATCACTGCTTCATAGGCATAAGTAGGTACAACAACCAGTGCCAATTGATATGCAGTTGACCCTACTTATGATAAGTGAATATTTCTTGTTATGGTACCTGTTTATAGTTTACCCTGGAGAGTTCATTTTTGTTGCCATCTATTGGTGGTGTATGGTTCACTTAAGGATGATACTTGTGTTATTTTCTTTCCATAATGGTCCTGTAGGCTCTGTGTAATTATTTGTATCTTGTGTTGTTGGGGCATTGGTTTGAAGTAGACCTATTTCAGTCAAAAGTACACCAAGCACGGTAAATACAGTATTTTAAATTTTTTTTTGAAATTATGAAGTGTTTATTGTAGATGTCAGTCGCATCAATATTTGAAATCAGGCTACACTTCCTTACGGACAACTTTCAGAGGTTAAATTTCAGCTATTAATTTCAATATGATACGGTAATTGGAAAAAAATACTTGTCTCTTACATTATAATAAATAATTAACATTAAACAATTGGTGTTACGGGGACGTAATACTTGCAAAAAAACGATCATAATGAGGGTGTATCCTATCGTAGGTCTCTCTTGGTTTCAAACATTTCTGTCGTAGGTCTCTCTTGGTTTTAAACATGTCTGCCGTAATTACGCATTTATGTCCACAACAGCTAAGCAGGGTACATCTCATATTCCGATTTTGCCGCCTTTTCGAATGTCACTGTTTGACAATTTCCTTATATCCTCTCAGACTCTGCTTCGAACTACCCCCCTAGTCAGCTGATCGAGATGTTGGCTTCAAGCCGCAACATGGACGAGGTGGTGCTAAGCGCACTAATGCTGTAAGAAAATTAGGATCAAATACCTCGTGAGATGGATAGATCGAATCACGAATGAAGAGATACTGAATCGAATTGGTGAGAGGAGATCGATTTGGCTATATTTGACGAGAAGAAGAGATAGAATGATAGGCCAGGGCGTACCAAGCGACCATTGCTCAGCCCTAAGCCTGCAGATTAGGAGGTGTCGTGGGGTCAGCACGACCAATCCTCTCAGCCGTTATTCTTGGCTTTCGAGACCAATACCTACACTAGAAAGACGCCATACAAACGAAACATATGCATACAAAATTATAGCCTACCGGTAGTGATTTCAGGCGGGAAATATCTGCGAATGACGGTCAATTGAAAATACATTGAAATCTATATCTGAACCATATTTATTATCAGGACAAAGGCAGCATACGTATGCGTGTATATATTTATACACAATGCACAAATTCACATCGGAATATACGCTTAATAAACAAAATACTATCTGCGCACTTTTTAGCGATAGATTTACACCCAAGTGCTGAATCGGTCGACTTCGGTTACCTTTCGAGATTCGTATTGGCAACCTATGAAACACAAACTAAGAATCGCTTATCATCGCTGTGCGACATCTGGCGTACACTTTACGTACTCGTAATGTTGTTGTTTACACAGCAAATCCAAACTATAGAATTCATGCTAGGAACACGTTTCGCATCGGGATATATTATATAGTATTATATATTGTGTGTGTGACATAGTTGTTGGAGTTACGATAATAAAGGTTTAGAAAATTCATATCGATCGATCATATTATCGATTCAATTCAGATTTCATTTCCATTCAGTTGGCAGTATTTACCGGAACCGGCATTGCTCCCTTCTTACTCCTCACCGAGTACAAAAATTTATCACTAAAAAGTACACTTTACAAAATAACCAATCACCATTGATTTGCATTTAGGGCTCACTATCAGTTGTTTATTTAATCTATTGAACATATCTCATTTTGTAAGGGTCCAGTGTACCCTTCTCAAAACTATAATCCACTTTTTTTTAATATTTCCGGTCGTTTCTACGGAAATCTGCAATTGAAGTTATAAATTCTATACTGGTAACAATATCATTCTGACTATAACCTATAAAACGTAACGTACGACATTTAATATGCCAAAATAAATGTAAGATATCTCCATAAACATAGAATACTTAATGACAAGAGCCAAACCGGAAGAAAATAGTAATTATCGTTTTAAAATACCATATTTAATGCTTTGCAGTGAGATAGTGCTTAGACTGCTTACCTGTGGAAACGAAGCTTTTGTGAGTTCATATCTGTTTCCTTCTGCTGTCTGTTACACCAGCGCCTCTCTAGGAGGCGCTGGCTGTACCACGCAACTGAATGTGTAATGCCAACCTCTGCCTTCTAAATTAACCCTCTAAAAGAGAATTTTAGTTTTCATTAGTTGGCGGAGATCGATTGGGCCATCTCAGAACTGCTTCGGAAACTCCCTATGAAGTGTCACCCCCTGATCTTGATTGTATCACAAATTTGACGTAGGTCATATATTACCAAAAGAGGCCATCAAACACAACACATCAGCTAACTTCTTCTTCTTCTTCTTCGTGAACTGTTTTTGGAATCCTTATTTATTAATTTTTGCCCAGTCAATATTCTTATGTAGTTAACAAGAACTATATAGACACGTTAACCATACTGAGCACTGAATAAAAACACTCGACAATATATACATTATACACTTGATAAACTCATATAGCGGGAAGAATAATTAAAGCAAGTGCTAAAACTTGGTATAGAAGGTAGAAAAGCAGGTTCAGGGAAGCAGGAGGAGATGAATTATCAGATATACAATCGAACACAAAGGAAACCAGGAACATGTCTACTCACCAAAGCAACAAGACCAATGAAATCATGATGTAGTATCTAGTTATAGAGTTATGTTAGTGTCATCAAGAAACGTGGTAATTAATGAAATGACGTTAGGTGTCAAATTATAAAGTAAGCAAGATATGCTAGAAGCCAAAGGAATTTTATGCTGAACAAGGTGATGTAAAAAACGGAGTCTAGCTGAACGATATAAAGAACAATTGAAAAAGATATGGTTAGCATCTGCGTCGGGAGAACCACATAGACAAAGTGAGTGAGTTGACAGGTGAAATTCATATTTATACAATGGTGTAAGCGCATGATTAAATCTAAGACGGATGATAGTAATGATGTGTCGTCTGGAATACTGACCTGATACGAACCAGGGTTGTAGGGGTATGAGAGGTTGAAGTTGGTAGTATGATCGACCCTTGTAGTTTGCAGTATTTTGCCATTGTAATTGCCAATCTTCACGGGCCTTATGTTTAACATGTATAAAGTAATCAGTGGGTGGGGTAGCTATAGGGAAAGCGGGGAGTGGAAGAAGTGACGCTTGTTTAGCAGCATTATCAGCTTGTTCATTACCGTAAATTCCAATGTGAGCTGGCACCCAAACAAAAGTAAGGTAGACATTTGAACATTCAAGGGTGTAAATTAAATGTTTCACGTTATGTAAATACCAGTTGAATGAAAAGGAGATGGAGGAGAGTGATTGTAATACGCTCATTGAATCAGTGTAAATAGTTACTTTGGTATAATGATGTTGTATAACATAAAGGAGGGCTTGTCTGACGGCAAAAAGTTCAGCAGAATGAATGGAAAAATAATTGGGTAATCTAATTTGTTAGACAAACTGTGGTTGTACAGCAAAAAAGGCCGCCCCAACACCAGTCGATGACTTCGATCCATCTGTGAAAATGTCTACAGAATTAGGAAAGGGTGAGAAACATAATTTTTTGTGAATCTGTACTTGTGTACTGTGCAAAGTAACATCGCGGCTATAATTAGAAGCAGGAGGTATAATAACCTAAGGGCGATGGATAAAACATTCATAAGAAAAGGAGTAATGTGGTAGCTTGGGCATACGTAAAATGGAATCTCGGTGTTCATGTAAATAAGTATATGCATGATATAGAGCCGGCATTTTAATAAGACGATGGCGGAAAGTGTCAGAAAGTTCAAATAGAAGTTGTAATTTTGGAATGAGAGGAGTAGCGATTATGGCAAATTTCTTAAGTAGGTATTTTGTGGTTAAGATAAGGCGCCGTATTTTTAGAGGGGGATCGACAGTTTCCACAAGAAGAGCATTAGTAGGCGTAGTACTAAGAGCACCAATACAAATGCGAAGTGCACTAAATTGGATTATTTAAGTGCGTTAAGGTCGTGGTAGAAGCCATATCTAGCACATGGGCCCCATAATCCATTTGGGAGCGGAGTGTAGCCTTATATAAAGAAAGAGCAACGACTGGATCAGCTCCCCAATTTCTGCGTGTAACAGTTCGGAGGAGATTTAAATAAGAATTAGCTTTGTGCCCTAAATATTTTATATGCTGGGTCCAGGTTAGTTTATGGTCTAGGAATGTTCCTAAATATTTGTGATGAGTACAGAGAGGGATAGAATATGTATCAAATAAAAGAGGAGTTCGATCATATTTACGGTGATGAGAAGAGATCATCGTCGAACATTTGGATATTGCGAGTTGAAGACCATGAGATTCCAACCACGAGATAGCTTCAGATAAGAGTTGTGACACTCGTTCACGGCATGTATCAATGTTGGTGTGAGATAAATAAAGAACGATATCGTCAGCATAAGCTATTATGCGAGCGGAGCGTGTTATTAAGCTATCATATTCGCTCATGTAAAGTGCGAAAAGTATCCCGCTGAAGATGTCTCCTTGCGCCAAACCATGGGACGTCTGTCGACTGGAAATATGGTGTTGATACGGTTGTATTATAAGAGTACGGTAGGTAAATAATTGTTATAAAAGTGAAATAAAACGAGGGGGGAAGTTCTTAGCTGAAAGACAGTCCCATAACATATGTAATGGAATTGAATCATATGCGCTTTGAATATCAAGAAACGTAGCGATAGTACTATGACGACGTGCTTTAGCCAAAAGTAGATCAATTACAAAGGTATTGATAGCATCTTGAGTGCTACGTCCTTTAAGAAACGCATATAGCTTTTTGGAGTCAGATTATAATATTCGAGTACCCAAAGGAATCTCTGGAGTAATATTTTAAGAAATGTTTCCTTATTCGGTTTGAGGATGGGTACAATGAAAAAAATCATTCCATTGATATGGCACTCTAAGTGAAGATAATATGTTGTTATAGTAGTTAACGATAACTAGTTTAGCGTTGGAAGGCAATAAGTACAGCATACTATAGGTGATGTAGTCTGGGCCAGGTGCTGACTGAGAGGCTGTAGGAAGAACTGTTTCAAGTTCAGAAAGAGTGATATGCTGTAATAAAACAGAATAATGACGTCTATTTTCGATCTGGGAAAAATACTGAAAGGCACAACATATCCGGGTTAAGAGAATGTAAAAACTTCTGAATCACATCAGTAGGAATTGACGCAGTAGCAGCATGTTGAGAAACACGGGTCAATATACGGACAGCATTCCAGATTTGTGTAATCGGCGTTGAGGATGTAAGTGAGGAAATAAATCGTTTCTACGATTCCCTGCGCTTGGCACTGAAAACTCTGCGAGAGTAAGCAATATGTTGTTTTAAAAGGAAATAATTATGCGGAGATAAATTTTTTCTATACAAGCAAAAAATTCTTTTACGTTTTTGTATAATATTATGACACTCAGCATCCCACCATCGCAAGGAGCAGGGGTGTCGTGCTTTAGGAGTGTGTACTGCTTTAAAAGGATGATAAATATTAATATATCGATAAACAATCTGTAGGAGAAAGTCATAAGTAAGCAGATGGGTTGGCATGGACGAAAGTTGATTCTCAATAAAGTGTCGAAAGTTTTTCGAATCAAAATTTTTGAGAGATCGTGTGGCAGGGGAAGAGTGATTGTCAAGCAGAGACTGATTCGGTCGACTCAGGCCATAGGTGATAAGTATAGGAAAGTGATCGCTTGTAAAAGTATCCACTAATGTATGCGAGGTTATAAATGTTGGCATCGAACTACGACATAGAGAAAGATCCACCGCACTGGGCGGGGAACCAGGGTGGGTTAATCTATTGGGAGATCCATCATTAAGTATTAATAAGTCTTGTTGATATGACGCATCCAACAGATGAGTACCTTTGGAGGAATCAGAGCTACTACCGCATACTGTATGATGACAGTTCATATCACCAAGGACAAGTATTTTTGAGGCATGATCAAATTGAGCAAAATAGGACAACCATTGTTCTTCCGAAAAATAAATGTCTGGAGGGCAATATAAATTAATGATGTAGATATCACGATAAATGATACCAATACTATAAGAAGAAGGTAATTGAATAGAAATAGGTACTAATTGATAAGAGATATTATGTTGAATGAGAAATGCTACTCCGCCATATCCTCGTCCATCATATCGTTCAATATTGTATCCTTTAAAAGAAAAAGAATGACACGGCAAAAACCAGGTTTCTTGTAAAGCGACAAATTGAGATTGTGTTTGTTGTAGGAGTACTTTTAATTCATGTTGTTTAGTTAGTATGCTCCTTGCATTCCATTGCGTGAGACTGATCATAGAAAGAAAACATAGAATGAACACTATCTTTTAACATTTAAAGTACCTGAGTTACATGTTGATTATCACCTAGTAACTGGATTAATTGGGAAAGCTTACTACGAATGTCCTGTTGCAAATATAAATGTTGCCGTTGGATATTATTTACTGTCGGGGGTTGTGATACACTGCTGTGTACTGACTGATTACTGGAAGTGGTAGGTACCGATGGGGGAGTAAATTGTGTAGTAGGGACTCTTGAAAGGGACTGAGAAGCTGATGCTGAAGGTGTACGAATAAAATCTAAATAACCAGCGTGATCATATCCAGTTGCTGGGACCGGTCGAGGTTTAGGAGTGATAATTTGGGTAAATTTTCTCTTTCTTGGAAGTACAGGAGATGTAGGAGTTACAGATTGTGTTAAAGGGGGAAATTGCTGCGGGTTCCGATCAGGAAAATAGCTGAGAGGATGAAGTTTTGACACTGCTTCATTAAATGAAATGTTTTCAGTGCTCATGAGTTTTTTGACCAGAATTTGATGCTGTTTTTCGGGACATGAATCAGAACCAGTCAAATGGGGTCCATTGCAATGCACACATTTAAAAAAAGTTTCCTGTCAATCTGCAGTAGCATGATTCATAGAGCATTGACCACATCTAGTAGTGTTAGCCCTGCAATTTTATCTCGATGTCCATATCTATGACATTTACGACAAAGAATGGGATGAAAAATAAACGGCTCCACTTTCATATACACGCTATATAGTGACACATGTGAAGGTAATGCCTGACCTCGAAATGTTACTTTTACAGAACCCGTAGGTAAATAGTCTGTTTGTTCTCGTTGTGTGACTCGTCGATTGAGACGTTTAACAGATTTGACAGGTATTGAAGATTTTAAGTTTTTAAGAATTTCCGATTCAGTGAGCGTTTTGTCGCAATCACGAATAATGCCCACACGCATGATATTAGAGGTGGGTATGAATGCTTTAAGTTTTAAAGAATTGAGCAGAGGATTAGTTAGCAATTCGTTTGCCTGTACTGCATAGGAAAATTCCAACTGAAGGCGATTTCTCCCTTTGCGCGTGATAGACTTGACATTAAGATTAGTATCGTGAAACTTGCGCCCTAAAACCATTGGGTGCAAATGACTAAGATTTTGCGAATTAATAGACTCCACAAACACAATATAGGGGCCATAATGAGTAATAGGATATTTTTCGATGATAACAGGCTGAGTAGAATTCAAATTAGTTGGATTATTCGACTCTTTTGTATTTTGAGAAGAAGAACTATTCCGCTTCTCAGAATTAGATAATGGATCATCTTCATCCATACGAATTACTATCTCTCGTTCAACTGATAACTTTAATGGATCGGGTGATTCATCACCCCCACTGAACTCTGTCATAGTACGAACACGACACTATAACACTCACTACACTGTATGTGACTTTCCAATCGGATACACTAGTCCAGGCAACCGAACTGAAATAATTCGTCGAAACCACTTATGCTAGATTTCTTTACTAAATACCACAGAAGACGGAGAAATTATATATCCTGATAAATTTTCTATTTTCCTGAGTTCAAAAACAACGCCTCTTTATGGTTGCTAAGGTAAACAGGCAGCCACGCAAAGCTTACAGTCTCAACATTCAACATAATTAATCTACAACACACAGAAGCCTTCATGCCATTACCATAAAGTGCAAATTTAATTTCCATCAAGACGAAAGAGCTTCATTTTGCAACAGTCACCATTCAACCAGCAACGACACACTAACAATTTCCTATTGACATTCATAGACTAAGACACTTCACCAAAAGCAGCAGTTTACAGATTGCAACAAATTCAACAATAATATAGATCTAACACAATACGCATATGTTATGCACTCCACCAGTTGAAAGTGAAAAACAAACACTAAAAAGAAGGAATTGGTCCCATTCCATAAGATTATACTTTAAACATTTTCAGGTGGCTGCTATGTCAGATCGTAATATTACATATGTATTATAGATGGTAACAACCTACAGTACTACTGTTTAGAAATGTAAACCCCATTTTATACATGATAAAACAAACACTTGAAGTATCACATATCAGTACTTTAGAAGTGAAGGATCCATTTTAATAAGGTATCACATACTAGTATTTTTAGTAATGAAGGATATATTTTAATTAACCCTTTAATTAAGCTTTTCCTATGTTTACTCCAATGGACTTTTAAAAAAAGTGGAATACCTCAAACATTAATACAAAGTGAAATTAGTCTTATTGACATCACAACAACCAATAAGCTGCGATATACCTTTACAACAATACTTTTAACACTCTATAATGGACTCATTATCACTAATGTGTACCGGTATGAGTGAAAAATCTTATTCCATATTTTGTAATACAAGTGTAGTATGATCAAAAAGACTCTAACAACAAGTACTTTTTAAACAAATGATGTATATTTTTACCATTTTAGTAAGATATATGTTAATGTTTTAATCATATGAATCAATCATATTGAATGTAATATTATCAATACCAGATGTGAATAAGTGTAGAACCCATTATATGTACAAAAAGCTTAGACACAGTGAGCCAATATACCTCATACAATAGCATTTTAAAAAACTAAGATGTACCCACTAGTGCTTTAATGACATAACTTTCAACACTTGATTTAATTGAAATAGTCACCAAATGTAACCTTTCATATGTGATGTTTTTTATAAATTCTTTTTTGTGTGTCAACTGAAGATTATCCCCGAGGGATTGACCAATTTACTAATTTAGAGTAAATAAACTAATGTATTGATGAGGTGGAGATTTTAGACTTTCTTTATATCAGAGTACCAATCAATACGGAAATGAAGCTGATAGACTATGATAATACAAACGTCGTCAGCATACGCTCGTACTGTCACTTTCTGTGCACCGAGTGTCAGGCCAGTTATACACTGATTTATTGCCGGGAGATCCCAGGACGGGTTCATCTTCCAAGTGCAGGTTTTTTGATTTGACGAACGTACGCGACCTTCGCGTCGTGATGAGGATTAAATGATGATGAAGGCAACAAATACAACCAGCCCCCGTGCCAGGGAAATTAACCAATGATGGTTAAAATTCCCGACCCTGTCGGGAATCGAACCCGGCACCCCTGTGACCAAAGGCTAGCATGCTAACCATTTAGCCATGGAGCCGGACACCTATGTAAGTAATGGCATACGAATTGTAAAAATAGAACTTAAGTACCCTATCCCGTCTCAGCTTATGCTGAATGATTGTGAAATAATACCATCGTACTAAGGACAACAAAAACCATGTTCCTTTTGCAAAGAGTCCGACTCGTTGGCTGAACGGTCAGCGTACTGGCCTTCGGTTCAGAGGGTCCTGGGTTCGATTCCCGGCCGGGTCGGGGATTTTAACCTTAAGTGGTTAATTCCAGTGGCACGGGGGCTGGGTGTATGTGTTGTCTTCATCATCATTTCATCCTCATCACGACGCGCAGGTCACCTACGGGTGTCAAATAGTAAGACCTGCACCTGGCGAGCCGAACCCGTCCTGGGATATCCCGGCACTAAAAGCCATACGACATTTCATTTCATTTTTGCAAAGAAACAAAATTATTCCATCTGGCCCTCGAGAGCGATGACGCTGTGCTTGGGCAAGGTGCAGATAGTATTTCCTCCGAGGTACTATATGCAATCAAACTTGACCCATCATCTTTATTCAATGTTGGTAGAACGCTTCCTTCCCACTCCTAAGCCTTTTCTATATCGTCGCCATAAGACCTATCTGTGTCGATGCGACGTAAAGCAAATTGAAAAAAGAATAATACACAAAGGCTAAGTCTGCAAACTGTACAAAAGTCGTGACAAGGCATTGATCTTTATAGAGGAGGTGACGTTACTTTCCTTTCCGGAGGAGTTCTTGCAGATTTTTCTTACTTCTACATACTAACTGAACACCCTACATAGGAATTGGACGAAATAAACAGTGGCGTGCGGTGAACATATTCATTACCCCAGCTGCAAACATTAAAAAAATATATAAACTGTTACGATGTTTGTGTGGAACAGAGAGGTGAAAGAAGGTGCTGGATTGAATGGGTCGATCTACGACAGTCAAAAAATTAATTTAAAACTTTAAAAATTAAGGTTATATTTTTTCAGATATTAAATTTTAACAAAACACTTTGCTAGGTGACGGGACAAGATTTCAGATACAGAGCTAGTACGGTACAAAATAGAAAAAACAGAAAAACCTAGAAAAAGTTGGTTACAATTTGAGTCTCAGGCTCCCCATTTACAAAAGTCCCTACCTCACTAATGTTGCGTTTAGATAGATAGTCAAGGAGACAATCTCGCAATTTCTTTTACAGGATTTTTAAATTACATCATTTTCAAGAGCACTTTGCTCCTAAGGTTACAAGTCACGGCCTTCCAAAGGCACCATTCAATATTCACACAAATATATTTTACCTTATAAGGAAAGAGACCCTATGCTCTGTAACTCTACCCAGGAGGTTGCGCCCCCAACCCTTACAGCCTAATCAAGGCAGCCTTTTAGTTTACATTAAAGATTAGAGCGTCTTTGCTCAATAAATTTTACACTTCCAGGCCTCTCGAGGCACAACCACGCGCTCGCACATATTTGCAAATTGATATTCACGGCAGTGACGACACCATAATAATCTATAGCAGATTTTAAACAAATTACTTATAGTTTCATCCGGTGATTCTTCGTGATAGTACAGTCATGGTTTTCACAAAAATGCACTGGGACTAACCATTGTTTTACTTAAAAAGCCTAATCTAAACTAATCAGCTAAATTTAACTGGTATTTTACCCTCGTTGAAGTTTTATAGTTTCACTCGCATACTGAGTGTACGTGCATCAACGACAAACGAGGGAAAATATTTGTCGCGATGTATAACACACGTTATATTCATGAAGAATGCCACAGAACTCGCGAAACCTTCGCCTATAATCCAAGAGGAACACAACAAAAATTCTCTATACACCACCATCACAGACAACCATTCGCGATAATCTCTGTATTCATGCTGGGCAATCTAAATATATTTCTGCGGCTATCGGAACTCATACTCTACACGTGCCGTCAATGAATTGCTCGAAAAAAACTGTACGCATGCCGAAACCCAAGAATAAAATATATTCTTCTATATTACAATTCATTTCATATATTGGCTCTATTTTTATTGGCTGTTTATTGTACTGTTAAGATGTCGGTATCTTTTATTGCAGTCTCTAGTATGTGGCGCTGAAGACTTCGAATGTCAAGTATAACAACTAACGCCCCTTACCTAATCTAGCTGGCCTGTCGTCATAAATTCCTGTCGGGGAGGGGGAGGGGCACAGCTTCGCCTCGAGGAAACTTCAAGTGTATGCGTCACCAAAGCGACATTAAATTTCGCTGGGGGTAGCTGTCTATCGCGCCGGCAAGAAAACCCAGCTCGCTGGAGAAGCTGAACTGCGGTAGTGTGAGTGGATTGTCGAGACAGCTGTACTTGGATTGGCTTAGATGTTCGCAATTTTTTAAACATTATAAAAAGCGTTCTAAGGAATATGTTAATACAAAGTTCTTTACCCCAGCAGCGCAGGGATAGATGGGTTAAAGTGCACGGCACTGGAAATAAGACCGTGTTAATAGAAAGCTGCGTTCGTCATTTCACACCAACTACGTTATTAAATGCATTATTCGAACATGCCACAATTCTACTTACCTCGTATTACCCAAGCAGATTTACAACCTTGCAGAAAAAGAAAATATGCTTTACTTTTATCCGCAAATGTAACACAAGTGATTTTTCATAATTCAACAGTGGCAGTACAGTTTAATCTCGCAAGTCACGAAAAAATCATGACTACAAAGTGCCAACCTGAAAGATGAATAGTAACTGTAAGACGTCATATCGGCAAGTAGGGTCCCTATACTGTATAGCTGGCGATACTGAATCGAACCCAACAGTTATAAAATAACTATAAACCACCACCTTCAGTATTAACAGGAAAGAATGCGTAAGGTTGTACGCTTAGTGTATAAGCTTACATGGCAGGAACTATAGAAATGAATACACAGCGGCAATTGTGCACACGATTGATGGACATCTGCACATGGCCTATTAAGGACTGGACACATGGTCTATGACAATCGCACATATACCGTGTTATGATTCATTTCCTAGCTTTAGATGTAATCAATCTGCTATATCTCTCCTCCCCTGGCCCAGGTGGAAAGTTCGGCAGAAGCTGTTCTACTGATTGCCAGTTCGTTACTCGTTACAGCTCATATATGGGCAGTGCTGCTTAGACCTGCAGTGACAGAAATCGTTCAGAATGAGAAAGGAAAACTAGATACACTTTTTAATGGACATTCGTATCGTAAATCTCGGGGGCGAACCAGATTCAGGGACATCAAATTAAACTCAGTGAAAGGGGGAAAATTGTCTTGGACGAAGACAGTTTGAAGGTGAGTGACGGAACAAGCGCTGTTTTCGGTTTGGTGGGTGATGAGGGTAAATAAAATCTGAAGGAACTGAGCTACCTTTTTATGGATGGAAAAGAACTGCAAAAAAAATCAATGATATTTCACTTACCGAATAATAAAATGTGTTTTAACCGATTCTGCCTTGTGTATAAACGTGAGTTTCAGGGGATTTTACCATCGACACATGGTATCCTGAGCTGAATTCATTTACTTTAATATTGTACCTTTATATATTCAATGATTCTATCACTTGGTTTAACTTTACCTTCACTTGAGCAAACGCACGCCGCTTATCTATATGCCTTGAAACTGGGCCATAGATTATTAATCACTTTTACCCTTGACTACATAGTTATTGGTATCCATCGGTAACCGATTGTCTACCTGCATAAGCCTGCTGTAGAAAGCAAATACTTTAATAAACCAATACCGGACAGCTCTATCTCAACAGCATTGAGTGGAGTGCGAACAGTGACGGTGGTAACATCTAGCGTGTTGGTGTGAACTGCATACTTGTCTATGCTACAGTTGAGAGGAATGTACTACACTCATTGGAACTATTTTTGTTTAAATAATTGTATAATCATAATGATTAAGAATGAAATTTTAAAATATGAAATGCCTCCTTCATGAACCTCTAAATGAGCATTATGTTAGCCGTGCCTTTCGCTATGTCTTAAAAATTATAAAGCAGTATTTGTTTGAGGATCCACCCATCCTCTGGGGGAAATATTTAACAACTACTCTCTCCTCTTCTTTCTAGACTTTTCTCAATTACCTAGGGCAGGATTTTGCATGAACTTAGCCTAGTTTCCTGTCGGATACCTTACATAACAGCATCATATATGGAGGGATATATACCGTACTCACTATTGCGTGTTTCTGTGGTTGTTTTTCGTACGATGTGTTGTATATACTTGAAGATGCGTATGAATACGAATACAAACCCGTAGCCCTCGATCTACAGGAATTAACAGACGTGATTAAAATCTCCGACTCAGTCGGGAATCGTACCAGGGCCCTTTGAATCGAAGGCCAGTACGCTGACCATTCCGTGGTGGTGATTATTTTAAGAGGAAGTACAACTGGCCAGCCATCCTCTATTAACACTAATCAGAAGGGAAATGGAAGAGGTCCAACACTCCGAAGAATGAAAGTATCATAAAAGGGCGGGGGGGGGGGTGTCAGGAAGCGCTAACCATTCAGCCAAAGCCATAGAGGGGGCAGGTAACTTTACAACATCCATGATTTATTAATATTTTGGGAAAGAGAAACGTAATTAAGGAACAGGAGTTTTGGTCCATTATTTTGACTTATTCTTCTTCTTCGGTACGGCCGATCTTCCCGAACTCTACAGGGGAACTCACCTCACGCTGCTATCTCGCTTTTGCTGTACTTTGAATTTTCTGTTTTACCTCTGAAGACAGAAATACATAATAGGCCATATATAAGTATAACACATATTGGTGTTACGTGATTGAAGTACGATGTTCCTAACAAGGAAGAAGTGTTCAGAATTTTCTAAAGCCTGTTTCACAATTTTATGCATGAAGAATTACCATACGCACGTATGAAATTAGCTGGACAAGTGCTGAAGCCTCTGCCAGTTATACAGTTATGCGCTGGCCTTCTGATCCAAATTTGGCAGGTTCGATCCTGGCTCAGTCCGGTGATATTTGAAGGTGCTCATATGCGTCAGCCTCGTGTAGGTAGATTTACTCGCATGTAAAAGTATTCCTGCGGGACGATATTCCGGCACCTAGGCGTCTCCGAAAACCGTAAATGTACTTAGTGGTTCGTAAAGAAAAGTTATTATTATTATTATTATTATTATTATTATTATTATTATTATTATTATCTTACAGTAAAAAAGTGACTGCATTCGTAACTCTTCAATATTCAGTTTCAAGAATACCGCGATAACCATTACGTTACAGGCCCACAAGTTTTCGATTGTGAAATATATGGTACTTTTAACAATGTGGACCCTCAAGTTTGAGTATACTGGAGTTCAATATTTGTTAATGTTATTGGTTTTACGTCCCACTAATATTTCAGTAGAGTATTTGATTGATTTTCTTAATATAAGGGGCATAGAATGTAACCAAATACAGTAACCGCAACACAGATGCGAGGTCATTACTTTTTTTTAAATACTTGCGGTCCTTATCAGTTCCCATGTCCATTATCTTGTTGGGTAATTTGTTCAGAGCATAACACTTTTCTTGGAATATAACTGCAATATAAGATTATTTAGTGTCGAACACTGATACATTATAAACAACACGCCAGTGCGCCAAGAATCATACAGATGGCAATATGTTATTGAAGAGTTGGTCACACCAAGCCATGTAGGTAGCAGCACTATCGACTTTCTCGCTGAAAACATCAAGCTGTCGGGTATTGTCATATTAAAGTATCTGTAGAAAGTCTGAAAGAAAGCACATGATCTCCTATACGACGAAGTACAGAAGCACTAGGATATCATGTAGCAATGATAGAACAACGACAATATACAGTGGTTGCCATTTTAAGAACATCAAATCGACATTCATGGTTTTAACTCGCGTTAAAGATGATGGCAAGTTGTATAAGTTCCATCAAATCGCGACTGCAATTGCTCATGAAATAAAATATATAAATAAACCCATAAGTAGTCGAAATAATAATATTAACAATGGCGTATTGCCTCCGGAGGGGCATGGTGCAGGTCATTTTCTAGTAGACGGCCTATAGGCGACCTGCATGTCTATGGGAATGGAGTCATGCCTAAGATGATTTCTAATGATGAAGACGCCACACACACACACAGCCCCGGAGACAAATGAATTAACCAATTAAGGTTGAAGACACCGACTAGGTCGGGAATCGAACCCTGGACTCCCTGGACTAAAGACCAGAACGCTAACAATTTAGCCATGGAGCCGGACAGTGGTCGAAATGGAAATAGCTGACCGGATCGGGTCAAGTCACATATTCTTATACACCTCTCCCTCCCCACTTAAACTCGTCATAGCTTACCCCGCCTGGGCTGCGACAGTCCAATCACGAGAGAGAGGTTTGCCGCGCTTAATCTCCAACGTAGTCATCCCGCCAGGCACACCTTGAAATATACTGTAACTATTGGATCCGTAGAAACCATATTGATACCATCCTTCTGGCTGCGCTGTTGACTTATAACGCTTTCCAGTTTGCTTCCACCTCTGTAAATAGCTCTGCATTTCTCAACTACTGTACAACATAAGTTACTTACAGGATCCAATATGGATACCTTCCAGTTCCTAGTATAATGCACAAATAGGATTAAAATAATAATAATAATAATAATAATAATAAATACAGTATAAGGGCATGGGCGCCCGCAAGGGAGGGCAAGGAGGGGCACTTGCCTCCCCCCTGGAATTCTAAAGATGTTGATGTTCAATTGTTTAATATCATACCAGATTATTTCATAAACTGAAATTCCTGACAGTCATCTAGCATATGTTATAACTGGAAGTTTCTGTAAACAATTTAATGTTGCTGACGTTATATTGGTTTTTATATTCAAGAAAATTGTTAATGTGCCCCCCCCCCCTGGAAAAGATCCTGCGGGCGCCCATGTATAAGGGTGTGATGTGTGTACCCTACTGTCACAGACGTTCATAAGGAAGAGTACGATATATGATCAATTTACGAGACAACAGCATGAATCAGAACCAAGTCATACAAGAACATAGATGACTCTTCGCATGACCCTTGTTTTACCCGTTGCACTCTAATCTCCACGACATGTGAATGGGCAATGGTCGTCTTGTGAATCCAAGGCCAAAATGTATTTCATGTGCCAAGGGTCAGTAATCGTACCAGGAACCTCCTACATCACGGTGCTGGCATATTAATGACCAAGTGTTACTTAATGCCATTGGAATTGTCGCGGACAGGATACCAAAGATTTACAAAAGAGGTTTAGAATCTTTTTATGAACTAGTATTTTTATCTGTCAACTATGCAGATCCTTAAGGCGGTGTCTGTGGTGGAATATCAGACCCCAAGTAAGATATGTAGAACGGTGTTGTAACCTAACATAGAGGTACATTTATTATTATAAAGTACCGTGTGCTACTTCTCCAGAAGATTTATGAACAGGAAGTCTGAAAAATGAAAAATGGCAGCCATCATGTTTGCAAGTTTTGAACTTTTTTTATTCATGACACGAACATACTGTATAAGAAAACTTGTTCACTGAGCTATTATATGAATAGTAGGTATGTATTATAAACTATCTCTTGCAAGTATTGAAGGTTTACTAAATAGTCAATATAGGCCTAT
This sequence comes from Anabrus simplex, assembly GCF_040414725.1. Taxonomy (NCBI): domain Eukaryota; kingdom Metazoa; phylum Arthropoda; class Insecta; order Orthoptera; family Tettigoniidae; genus Anabrus; species Anabrus simplex. Next base: position 162,039,815 of record NC_090271.1, read on the forward strand.
GACAAGACAAGCCAAGCGGAAGATTATCATCATCTTCTTCTTCCGCTTTTTCCACACCTTGTGGAATTGCGGGCACGAACTGTGTCGAACATATGGATTTGACCCTCTTTTACGGCTGGATGCCCTTCTTGAGGCAACCCTATGTGGAGGGATGTATTCACTATTACGTGTTTATGTTGTGGTAGGTAGTGTAACGCATTTTCTTTATATGAAGAGGAGCTCGTTGGGACAAATGCAAAAACAACATTTCCCCGAGCTAGAAGAATTAATACCGAGCTCGATAGCTGCAGTCGCTTAAGTGCGGCCAGTATCAAGTACCCCACTGTCGGCAGCCGTGAAAATGGTTTTCCGTGGTTTCCCATTTTCACACCAGGCAAATGCTGGGGCTGTACCTTAATTAAGGCCACGCCGCTTCCCTCCCACTCCTAACCCTTTCCTGTCCCATCGTCGCCATAAGACCTATCTGTGTCGGTGCGACGTAAAGCAACTAGCAAAAAAAGAAGAATGAATCATATGTGGTTAAAATTCCCAATCCGGCCGGGAATCGAACCCGAGTCCCTCTGAACCGAAGGCCTAATGATGATTCTTCAGCCAAGGAGTCGGGCTACATAATCAGCTTGTTGTTCTATTTTCTAGTTGAATATTTGTGATTCTAGTTGATTATAACTTATGTGGTGCGTACTTGTTGGCGAAGCGTTTCATACGTGAACAAGTTATTTTCTCCTATAATGTCACATTTATCACGTTAAATTACCGCCGATTATATATGAACATGGTATTTTCGTATTAGCCAACAGCAGCAGTCCGGCTACTTCGGCCGCCATGTTTTCTTTATATTACGGTCTGAGGATTGGTGTCGGTCTTGGTGAAGCCCAGCATAAAGCTATAATCACGACGGACTTGATGCGTCACTCTAGCTAGCTCCTTACCGGCCTTGACAATCGGGTCAACGCACTTTAATCGGAGTAGTTTCATAGCTCGACACATGACGCTGGCGACCTAAGTTTTTGCGGTAGAAATGCATACTCACCTGTGGAAAAGATACTGACTTTCATTGCCGATTTATCTTAATTTACAGGTATGGGGAATGTTACATAGGTTAATATTGTTAAAATTATGAATCCTAAAGAATACTTCCGTTGATATACGCCAAAAATAATGTCGTGAAATGAAAATGCGGAGAGGTGGTGTAGTCCAGCTGACGATCTGATATTGACTTTGATTGCCAATTGATCATAATTTAGAGGAATGAAGGGGTATGTTAATTGACTAACACTGTTAAGATGATTAATCCTAAAGGCTACTTTCGTAGATATTTCTCAAACAAACATCGTGAAGTGAAACCGCGGAGAGCTGGAGTAGTTCAGCTGACGTTCCTTAACTGTGAGGAATAATAGTAATTACTTTTATAGCATTTAGATACATAGCAGAACTTCTGATGTTAATTTTGAGATTAAAAGTCATTGCTCAATTAGAGTTTTAAACATGTTCAAGTGCTGATGTCACGAAGAGGGCGTGGTCAAAATATAAACGCCTTATTATTTCCTTAAATATTCGGTGCATGGTGTAACCTGACAAACGCCGGTCAGATAGTATTATTATTATTATTATTATTATTATTATTATTAAATGTGTATATTTCAAATGTATATATTTAGCCGTCGTGGCATGGTAATTCTTATAGGAACTCTCATTATTATGGGTACTCTCTACTTATAATTTACTCTCTGTATTCATTTGGGACTAGTGTGCTTCGATCACTCAGTTTATTTCCCGGTTCTGCATGTGACAATTCTCTGAGCGAGATCTACTCTTGACGGAGCTGAGGTGGAAAATTCCCGAAACTGTGCTATTTTGAAGGTAGTTGCGCGGGCTTGGACTGGCCTGGAGCCGACACGTGTCATATTATTCTCGAGTTGGAGCTGGTAGTGAGCAGATGTGCTTTCTTTCGGAGTGTAATCAGAGGTGTTTTGTACGAGTTGTGGGAAGATGTTCCATGCCATATTGGGAATTCGAGATCTGCTGTTGACGGAACTGGGGAAAAAGTGCTGGATAGTAACAATATTCTATGGTTATGAATGTTAGCCATATATAATTCTACAGAGAGTCTACATAAGGTAAAATGTTGGGCCTTTTCAAACAATACCAATGCCGTCAGTGAAATGGAGTCCATTCTCGTAAAAATAGTCATGACTGCGTGTGAATATTTTGCGTTCCGGAATAAATTGAGTTCTAATCATTGAGATATATTGAGAGAGAGAGAGAGTTACTTCTTAATCACAAGACATTGATTATTTATATCAATATTCAGTTTAGTTGGTAATATATGTTCAATGGTGTATCATGAGCTAAGCTCAAATTTCAAGGTGAATGCTGTTTAATTCATGACACTCAATAGAAAAAGTAAATTTTATGAGATATATTCTGTTTAAATTCCATGGGTGAGGAAATTACCAGATGGACTCCTTTTCCAATATTATTTTCCAGATGTCAAGTGATTCAGATCTCCTTGTCACAAGGCAACGACCCTGAAGATAAATCTCAACAGCCGGCAATTTTATGAATTACTTATTTATATATTTCAGTGGTTCCTACGTTCTTTTCTTCATCATCAGTTATTATTGATTTAATAGAAAGATTACAATGGATAACATAAATATTTTGATTTAAATATGTTTAAATATTAATTTTAATATATAGTTTCTGATTACATTTCACTTATACTTTGCCCTAGAATTTTCAATAAAAATTAAATGATACGAAAGTATTTTCAGTAAATACTTGGCAAATTGTTCATTCAAAAGATAACACTTAAGGCCGGTCTCCACTGATTAACATTTAACATCAACATGTTAAATTTAACATGTTACAATTGACATGTATATTGTGATTGTGTCTTCAAATTGACTTTGCATGTTAACTCAGAATGTTGAAGTTAACACTTTTAACAGGTTGGCGTATTTTCCGCTCCAAGTGGAAAACATGTCAAGTCAATTCGTAATTCGGGAGATGTTGGCACAGCTTCGGCAACTTTCTTTCCGTTTCCATGTCAATAGATAGCCAAACGATGCAAACGACGTGCTTCTCGTGAAGTAGGATTATAGTTACAACACTCCGCAACACTCATTCTCTTTGTTATAAGCTACAAATACAGTACTGGTACCGATACGCGCACGTGTGTCGTTTTCTCTGCACTATACTAAAATTTATAGTCAGAAATGGAGTGGAGCAAGATTACTTTAGACTTAATTAATGATATAATAGAAAGGCCTTGTTTGTGGGATGTCTCATCAAAGGAATCCAGCGATAAAGCGAAGAAAGCCGACATTTTTCAGGAATTCTTAATTGTCTATAATTGTTCCTGCGAGTGCATCGAAAAAACCTAGCGTCCCTCCGCAACCAATACAGTCGAGTATTGCAAAAAAAAAAAAAAAAACACAGAAAAGTCGGGGCGGGAGCGGACAAAATTTATACTTCAAAATGGTTTGCTTTTGAAGCAATGAGCAGGATGACGGGAGGAAATGTGTCTAATAGATCTGCATTTCTAAATCATAACAAAAAGCAACAATGGCAATAACAAAGGCCAAATCCTCTTCATCTGAGTCCATTGTCCTTGTCTGAAAATACCAGACACCACCTAAATGTATTACCACAAATTGATATGATGAACTACCTATATACAAACAAAGAAAATCAAGTTTAACATGTTTATTAAGTGTGCACACAATGTTATATGAAACAGTATTCAACATTTAACATGTTGATGGTGTCACCAGTTAACATTTAACACTTTTAACATTTAACACGTTTTAAATGTTAATCAGTGGAGACCGGCCTTTAGAGCTCCATACGTTGGCTTTACTGTCATAACAGTAATGGTTCCTACTGCCAGTGTTTGAACATTAATGTTCAGATTATCTTGGAAAAAATGTGTTGTGTTGCTGTCATGTGGCAAAATATGACTACATCTAGAGAATTATTCAATCAAAGGAAATGTAGTAGTAAGAAATGCCCTAAAATAGAAAGGGAAAACTAAGATGAAAGTGCTAATTCAAGTGTGGTTGTAGGGAGCTATAATACAAACTTAGATGTAACAGTCATCCTTGTGCTTGTAATGTCATTTCTGCTTCAGGCATATCTCCACTTTATGCTAGTTGTTGTACAGTGAAACAAACATTTGAAAATGAATTAGTAAGTACATCTCAATAATATCAGGATTCATCAGATTACTTTTTCATAGATTTCAACGTAGTGTTCTCTGCTTTGCGTCAGCCCGTTAGTTGAAGTGCAAGGCAATAAGTAATTCCTGAAATAAAGGCTACAAGCAACAGAAGAAGAATTAGTGTTAGGGTCAAAGTTATCGCGAGAAATTGCTTTGAGCCTCTCCTTAGTTTTGTTCTGGTCTACAGGGAATTCGTGAAATGATGAAGTTCGCTTGCTCTTTTTCCTGTTCGAAGTACAAAAAGGCACATAGCAATACATGTTCGAATATTTCCGAAAACTGTTAAAGAAAAACAAATCACTACGCTACACAATAAAATGAAAAAAAGAATTAGCGCATAAATTAGAATTTTTATTATTTACGGCGAAGTTACGGCAAGAAACCACTCTGAACCACTCATTACATTTTTACTTATTTGCAGAAAATTTATTTTCGAAGTGCAGAAAGGCGAACAGCAATATCGCATATTCCAAAACTTGTAAACATATAACACCACACGATACAATAGGAAACTAATTAGCGCATAACTATCGGCTCTCAAGAAATGCCAACAAACACATCATTACGAACACATTACCAACACTTACAACAGTTAACAGTAAAACAATATAAATGAAACCGGAAATGTGATCATTTGCGATGTACAGCTTCCTGTCACTGAATTAGGAGGCCAGCGCTCCAGCGGCATTATGGTGAAACTTTCCAATTACTGCTTTCTGCAGGACTCACTGATCTCTATACATGGATGGCTGATAGCTTGGGTAGCAGTAAGCCGAATAGAAGATGACTGGCGTAGTAAGATGGCAGCGAGCGCACGGCGCAATAGAGCACGAGGAGCGCGCTTGCTTTGTTTATGTTTAGTTCAGCAACGCCAGGTCTCCTGATTGTAGCTCCACGGGTGTTCTGTGCTGTTTTATTGCAATATCCCACACATTTACAAAGGAACTAAGATAAACATCAATGAAAATTCACTAGTTTAGATATTTCACTCGCTGCATTGAAACCACATGTTATTTCTGCGTGTTAGTAAAATATAAACAAACAAGGGAGCCATGCTTGTACTACTACGATTAACACAAATACGAATTCATAAATGTAAATAATACAAATACATAAAATATTTAAACTATTAAATTATACATGTGTGGCAAATATAAATTGAGTACTATTTGGAAGAGGTACAACATTCTCTCCGTCAGTTCAAATTATAATATTTCCAAACATAACGTAATTGTATTGATTACGTAGGAAGTAAGTGACTGAGTGACTGTCAGCATGCCGCAGTGCACCTCTACGGCGAAAACGCCGCGAAATACTAGAATATCCAGCGAAAAACACACAGTAAACTATCATTATGCCGTTACAGGAGAAGTGGGTGTGATTCTCGGCTTTTAAATGTCCTGCAGGCTCATATTAAATGGCTTCTACAAGCTTTAAACAAGCCGGAATTACTAAAATAAAAACATTTTCTGAAAGAGGAAAAATAGGGCTATTTTTGTATGAATAAAAATAAAAACCGAGTTTTTGGCTCAAAATACGAAAAATTCAGTCATACCTCCACTTAATAATTTCGTGGCATACATGCATAAAATTTACAGCGTTGTTTCCAGAAACTGTTTCTCACTCTATTGTATTACCGACCGCTAATTGCATGTATTCAGCACCTAAGTTAATATTTGTCGGCCGTTATTATACACTCATTTTTATTGCTATCCTGGAGATTAACTGCCCTCAGAATGACGTCTCGGTGTTTCATACCGAGCTTGATAGCTGCAGTCGCTTAAGTGCGGCCAGTATCCAGTATTCCGGGAGATCGTAGGTTCGAACACCACTGTCGGCAGCCCTGAAGATGGTTTTCCGTGGTTTCCCATTTTCACACCAGGCAAATGCTGGGGCTGTACCTTAATTAAGGCCACGGTCGCTTCCTTCCCACTCCTGCTCCGTCGTCGCCATAAGACCTATCTGCGTCGGTGCGACGTAATGCAAATTTTAAAAAAACGGTGTTCCTTATGCTTTGAGTGAATATGTCCTTATATTTTAATTATTCCAATGCGTCATTAATTGCGATTTAACATTGATTATATTATCATTGCTTCCCCATAAGGAGATCTCCATGATGGGTACACCAACGTGGCGGACCGCACGCTCAACTTGGCGTACTTTCTCCTGCAGCGGATCGTTCTTTGGTTGCAGCCTGGTGTTTGCCTGCGGTGATAAGTAGTGTGTGAACGTTTGGCGAGTGTGTGTCTGTGTAAGCTTTGGCGATGGGATACTGATAGTGGAGGAGATGAGGCACCGGATCCCTCAACCAATGCCAATGTTGGTCGTGAAGAAACTGTGCTGATGCAAACCAATTTGATTAATCTCACTTCACATATGAATTTATTACAGCAGCCTTTACAACCACAACAGTCTAATGACGCTCAGCCACCTCCTCCACCTCCTGAAGAGTTGGAGGTTTATCAACAGGCTCATTTTGGTCCATTTATTGTTTTTGTTGAATCAACTAAATCGAAAAATATTGGTGGGCTACATCCCATGGCCCTTGGGCGTTTGTTTTACGATAATGATATTTTTGTGAAAGGTATAACGCCCAAAGGACGAAATAGATTATTGGTGGAATTTAGTTCCGCGAGCCAAGCTAATTCCTTTCTACCTCATTCAATACTTGCAACTCACTCTTTGAAAGCATATATTCCCAGTTCCAATATCTTTCGTGTTGGACTTATACGCAGTGTGGAAAATAATACTTCTGATTCTGGCATTCTTAAATACCTCAAATCTGATGTTCGGGTCAAATCGGTCAAGCGGCTTAACCGTAAGGTTGTGGAGCCCAGTGGAGTGACGTACGTTTCTACTGGAACAGTTAAGATTGTTTTTCGCTCTCAGACTCTTTCTCAATACGTATCTTTGTTTCAAGTGCATTTAGAGGTTCACCCTTTCATATTCTCTCCGATTATATGTTCAAAATGTCAGCGATATGGACACACGATCAAAAACTGTCAGGCTAAGTCACCCCGATGTGGGCGTTGTGCGTTACATCACCTTACATCTGAGTGTTAGGAAAATATTCGCCGATGTGTTCACTGTCAGCAGGAACATTATACTGGCCCATCAAACTGCCCTACTCATCAACAGCAAACTGCTCTTAAAAAGCTTATGTGTACAGAAAATATATCCTTTTCCGAGGCGTCTGCTAGAAAACCCTCGACCCAATTTGACATGTCCAATAATACCCATCATTTTCCACCTCTTCCTTCTACTAGTTCCTCTTCACCTGTGGAAACCCCCAGAAAACGTAAATTTACTCAGGAGGTTATGAAAGAGCCCCGTCCCATTCCAAAACCTGGTTTTGATAAGTCTGGGTATCTTAATCTCATCAGACCCACTCCAGTGTCTTCACATACCTCGGTCTTTCCATCCACTTCATCTTCATCCTTCCCGTCCCCAATTCCGTCTACGTCCCGTAATTCTCAGTGTTTGCCTTCAGCTTCTTCTCTATCATCTAGTTCCCCTGTGCTACGCCAAAAGGCGCATCTCCAAAGTGGTATTTGTACCGGGCGGTACACCTCCACGCCGCGAATTCAAATATTGCGCCAGTTGAAACCTCTCTACAGGAGAAACTCTGAACTTTAAAATCTGTATTAAATCAAAGGTTTCTCGGAAGATGTCTCTACTGTAAATTTTGAAGTGTTCTGAACTATGTCTATTTCGATTTGTATTTGTTTGCTCTGTAGCAAGAAGTGTGGACATTCTCTTCTAGATGGCACTACTTAAGAACTATAATTGTGCACCCTAGTGCGAAGTGAAGGAACTGTTTTTCTTGAAGAAGTTTTGTGTTAATAAGTTTTTGACCTTACTAAATTTTGTTCTGTGGTTTGTGGGTTGGCAACATTAATCATTTCTACCCGCTTGTTTTGAATTTAGCCAATCCCGAATTTCTCTAATTCATTTTTGACCAATAACGTATGTCTTCTCCGATATGGATATGTTGCTTTAAGCTATCCAATAAAGTTGAGGGGGGTGTGGGTACTCATTCTTGAAAGGTCACGAGTGTTCCACGAGGGTATATAAACTGCTGATTTTCTTGTCTCGGGGCCACTTCAGTAACATCTTTCGCAGTATGTGAACATATATAGCAGGGGGCGGGAAGCGCCTCTTTCTCCAAGGAGCAAGTTCATCCACAAGGTAATGGCCGTTTAATAACTTTATTTTTTGCTAGCTCAGCAGTTTAACCCTCGGGGCATGTTCGAAACTTTCCTCATGTAACCTATTTTTAAAATGTAATAGACACTTGGTAAAATTTCGTCTCTTTAACTATTAAATTGGGATAGAGAGTGCCTAACCCTCTCGAGCTCCCACTCATATTCTTTTGAGGTGACTGTTTTCATAACCGTTTTTCTTCTCTTCGTAATGTAATAAAGTTTTCTTATCGTGTCACCTCCTTAGTATGGGATTAGCCCTTGCGTAAGCGGTCCAGTGCCAAATAGGTTTCAAAAGACTATTAGGAGTGCAAGCTTCGCCTCCATTCTAATTTGTATTATGGGCCAGTAACTTAACCTGATGTTTTATTTTCCTCATGTAAAGGCCCTGTATGTTGGGTGTCAAATACCCCTGTTTCTTGGTGTGCCTTAAGGGCAGATAGAAATGAAGTTTGTTGTAGCCTTTGATAGGCTTGTCAAATTGAGAGCGGGTCTGCTCTTTTTCTTAACGTTGTAATTAGGAGTAAGTGCTCCTTGTACTTAGGGTTTTCTGCCCTTTAGCTATTGTGGTGGTGAGCTGAGAGCTCAGAAATTAATCTTGGGGCTCGAAGCCCAAATCTTGTAAGTATTGTAATTTCTTAAATTATTTTCCTGCTACTTGGTACCTGTTACTCTGTTGTTGTTATCTGTTGATTTTGAAAAGAAAATATAACCTTTGTTAAAGTTTTAAATTAACCTTAATTTCGTAAGTTGAGACCTATTCCACCCAGCACCTTCTTTCACCTCTGCAAATCCACAAAACACCGTAACAGTATTCATCAATTATTTCTACAACTTATTCAATTATTAGGGGACCAGCCACATGTTGCACATACACTTTATAAGCTTCGTGACTGTGTGCACACTATGTTCTCTTTAGATGCTACGTATCCTGCAGTGGAATGCTAGGAGTATTCCTTCTAAACGGTATGAGTTACAATTTTTGATAAACGAAATTTCCCCTTTCATTATAGCCTTACAGGAGACTTGGTTTTCCCCATCCACTGAGTTTTATTTAAATGGCTTTAATGTTGAGCGTTGTGATAGTATTGGTTATGGTGGTGTTGCTTTATTTATTCACCATATTTTATCCTATCAACGTCTTCACATCTCGTATTGTCTACCCCATACGTTTGTTATCGGCATCTCATATAATCGGCTTTTACATTATTAACCTTTACTGCCCTCCAAATCTTTCTATTTCTCATATACAATGCTGTCGATTCTTGCAGCAATTTTCTTCTCATAACGAGCTTCTCCTCTTAGGGGACTTCAATCTTCATCACTGTATGTGGGGAAGCAGTAGTGGTACTTCCCTGGGTTATTTCCTCACTGCTTCCCAATCGCACGACTTTGTCATCTTAAACGATGGTTCTCCCACGCGCCTCACTTCCCCCGGCTCTCCTCCCAGTGCTGTGGATTTATCATTATCTCGTCCTGCAATGGCTTCGGTTGTAACTTGGTATCGTCTTTCTGATACACATTCTAGCGACCATTTCCCTATTATTCTTACGTATGGTCTTGGTAGGTTTCCTATTTCTTCTTCCACTCCTACATGTATCAGTAATGTTCGCTCCCTCCGTCACTTTGATAGAGTAACTTTTATTTCTTATGTTACCCATCGTATTGAGCTTATTTCGGATACTATTTTGTCCTTTTCTACTCTCTTTCAATTTATACAAGATTATCTCGATCTTTACCATCCCCATAAACCTATATCTTCTCACTCTTCTCGTCCCTATTCCTTTTTACGATGGTGGGACTCAGAGTGCTATAATCTGGTTCTTAAACGACGTCGCTTATTCCGGATATATAGGAAAACACTAGCCCCCCGTCATTATTTCCGTCTTAAACAACATATTGCTTACGCTAGACTAGTTTTTCTTTCTAAACGCCGTGCTGCCTGGCGATCCTTTATTTCCTCCCTAAACGATCGTACTTAGTCTTCTCATTTATGGAGTGCAATTCGCTCACTTACCCGAGCTTCTCAATACATTCTACCCTCTGTCACCCCTCCACAGATTCTATCTTTCTTAACTCGCTCACTCCTGATTATGTTGTGCCCGACTTTACTATCCCCCTGTCTCCATGCTCTTCTCGTTTTTCTATATTACTCCAACCTATACACCTTTCTGAACATGAGGCCACCTTGGGTAACGCAAAGAGTTCGCCTCCAGGCCCTGATTATATATCATATGACATGCTCCGGATCCTCCCTCTACGTGCTAAACCAGCTTTATTAGCTCTCTATAATAATATACTTCTCACTACTTCTGTTCCTACCTCTTGGAATGAATTTTTTTTGGTGCCTATCCCCAAACCTGGTCAACTTCACACTGACGCTAACAGCTTTCGAGGGATTCTCCTTGGTTCGTGTATCCGCAAGACGTTTTTAAAAATTCTCCTTCAGCGAATCCTGTGGTCTCTTGAATATTATAATTTGGTTCCCAAATATCAATTCGCCTACTTTAAAAGTCGTTGTGCTCAAGATGCTATTAACATTTTAATTATAGATATCTTATTAGCGCAAATTCGTAAGGATTGTATTATTGCTATTTTTTTGGACATACGAGGAGCTTTTGACTCCATACCACTTCATCTTCTCTGGACTAATCTCGCACAGAAAGGTTTCCTGCTCATTTTCTCCACATCTTGCGTAATTTGTTTACGTATCGGAAACTTTCACTTAAATCCACTTATTCTTCTCTTCCTTGTCGTCTGTCATCTGTCGGTGTTCCTCAGGGGGACATTTTAAGTGGTCTGCTTTTTGCCCTGTACATGAGTAATCTTGAACAGTTGGTTACACAAAAAGCTCGCATTCTCTTTTATGCTGATGATATAGTTCTTTATTATTCTCATAGTAATGTCGATGTGTGTCGTCATCATATATATCAGCTGATGGAGCAAGTCATTACATGGCTTACTTTTCATGGTCCTCAACTTTCCACCTCCAAATGCTGTGCAATGTTTTTTACCTCTAAGCGTAGGTTTAACTCTGAGCCACTTGTTTTCGATTCTCATGTCATTCCTTTTTGTTCCTCCCATAAATACCTTGGTGTCATGCTAGACCGCTCGTTATCTTGGAAACATCATATTACTCAGTTACGTAATTCTTCTGATACGCATATTAAAATTCTCCAAGCGGTTACTAGACGATCATGGGGTGCTGACCCTAGCACAGCTCAGTTGTTATATTCCGCTACTATTTGCTCTAGACTCGACTACTGTGCGCATGTTATAGATACTGCGCCGGATTCTTTTCTTAACCACTTAAATACTTTACAATGTAAAGCCCTGAGAACTTGTGTTGGAGCATTGTTGTCTACCCCTACTAATGCTCTCCTTGTCGAGACCGGTGAGCTCCCTCTTCCAATTCGCCGTAAAATGATAACATCTAAATATTTACTTAAAAGATTTGCCCTGGCTCAACACCCATTGCTTCCTAAATTGCAGTTATTAGATGAATACTCTCTTCTTTCACAGGCTCGCCGTCGAAAGATGCCTGCTTTGTTGTATGCATGTCAATTTCTTCTCTCCTATAAAAATACTATCTTACGCACTACTTCTTCTCCCTTTTATTCAGTTCATTTTGACTGTTTATTTTTTGTCCTTTCTATCATTATCTCCCCTACATCTTCTTTTTCCTCTTCTATTCCTGGTTCTTCGTTGACTGCCCTCCTTTTAAACAACTACGTGTTGCTCTAAGTGATTCTGGTGTCAGCATATATACAGACGGCTCAAAAAACTCTTTTGGTGTTGGAGCAGCGTTCTGTATTTTCAATACCAATGTTGCTGAACTCTATCGTTTACCCAGTGACTTTTCTATCTACACTGCGGACATTTTTGCTATTCGTCAAGCTCTCATGTACATTAACCATCATTCTATACCTAAAGCAACTATTTATACGGATTCTCTCAGTGCCGTTCAATCGATCATGTCCTCTCATCTTTCTTTTAACTGGTATTTGTATCATGTTAAAAGTCTAATTTATTCCTTGCATCAATCTGGGGAGGTTCTCACTTTTGTCTGGATCCCTAGTCATATAGGTATCTATGGGAATGAACAGGCGGATTTATTTGCTAAGCGAGCTGCTCGTGATGGAAAATCCCTACTTAAACTTGCAGTTCCTCTACCCGATTTTTACCCTGTTATTAAACATTCCGCTTATCGTCAGTGGCAAGAAGATTGGACTCGATCAGCTCCTTATAAAGATCGCTATTATTACAATATTCAGCCTTGTATTCCTCCCTATCCTTGGTATTTGAAGGGTAACTATTCTCGCCGTCAGATTACCAACATTATTCGTCTTCGCTTTAATCATGCCCTCACTCCTCTGTATAAACATCGTTTTAACCTCTCCCCCACTCCTTCTGTCTATGTGGTACTCCGAATGCTGATGTAAATCATTTATTATTCCAATGCCCTGTGCATGATTCTTTTCGTCCGGCTTTTATTTCTCGTCTTATCAGTCTTCAGAAAGCTCTCCCCACCAATGTCTTCTGTTTGCTTACCGATATTCCTCCTGCTATAATACATGCTATCAATCAATATTTGGATGACTCTCATATTCATTTGTAAATTACTGTCTTTTTATTGTTCGCTCTGTTACATACTCCTGCTTCCACTGTTTTTTACTTCTATGCACTTCCTTTGTTATGTTACGAGCTATTTAAGATGTGTACATAGACATGATGCTCAACTTTGTTCTTGTGACCTTTGTAGTGAGACTCATTGCGTGTGATCTTCGTAGTGTGAATAATTGCGTGTGATTTCGCATATTAAGTGTAATATCACGATAATAAGTGTAGTGGCTGGGTGAAATAATAGAGCCCATAACTTCTCCAACAACAACAACAACAACAACAACAACAACAACAACAACAACAACAACTTGCACACCATCATTGTTGTGAAATACATAAACTAAGAGCAGCGTACAATTAAAGCTGTTCGGATTTGGAGGTTTGGAGCGAAATTGTGTCTGGAACAGGAAATCCGCGAACAGTAAATTGCGTTATTACGTGTCCTAGTTCATATCCGGGCTTTTTCCTGAACGGTTTCCTTGTATATTGTACGGTCAAGTGTAGCGAAGTGCAGTGTGTGCTACATAGCGTATTACTACCTTTTACCTCTTCGTGTTAGTGTGTGTGTGATATGGCAGAACATAGAGGGGGTGACGAATCTCCTGATCCGTCACAGCTACAGGTTGAAAGGGAAATAGAACTCCGTATGGAAGATGATAACTCACTACTCAATTCCGCTCAGTTACCCAATTCTTCTTCTCAAAATATGGAAGGATCTAATGATCCACCCCACTCTGATTCTACTCCGCCTGTTGTAAACGAAACGTAACTTAATAATCATTATGGCCCATATATTGTATATGTGGAATCTATCAATCAACAGAATATCAGTCATTAGCACCCGATAGCTTTGGGGCGCAAATTTCATGAAAATAATTTAAGTACCAAATCCATTACTCGCAAAGGACGTAATCGACTCAAATTGGATTTTCATATGCAGTGCAAGCCAATGCTTTCTTAACTAATCCTCTTCTCACTACTCTCCAAGTTAAAGCATTCATACCCAGTTCCAATATTATGCGTGTGAATATCATCCGTTATGTTGAAAAATCACTTACTGAAGCTGAGATTCTTAAAAACTTAAAATCCACGATCCCAGTGAAATCTGTTTAACGCCCTAACCTCGAGTCACGCAACAATGTAGTACAGAATATCTACCCACGGGTTCTGTTAAAGAAGTCTTTCGTGGTCAGGCACTACCTCAACATGTTTCCCTATACAGTGTTTATATGGAAGTTAAACCGTTTATCTTTGTTCCTATTCTTTGCCGCAAGTGCCAAAGGTATGGTCATAGAGACAAGAATTGTAGGGCAAATACTATCAGATGTGGTCGCTGTTCCCTTTCCCATTCTACTGAAGATTGTCTAGAATCATTCTTTAAATGTGTTCACTGTCAAGGACCCCATCTGACTGGTTCTGCCTCCTGTCCAGAACAACAACACCAGCTCCAAATTAAGAAAATAATGAGCACTGAAAGTATCTCCTTTAATGACGACTTGTTTAAGCTTCATCCCCCAAATTATTCTCCTGATCGGCATCAGCAACACATTCCCCCTCTACCTCAGGCTACATCTCCTATGCCTGACGAACAACCAAAAAAACCCAAATTCATCCAAATTATTACTCATCAACCTCGGCCTGTACCTGTACCAGGATATGACCCAAAAGGTTACCTAAATCTCATAGGTACTCCTCCGGTACCAGTTTCTCAACCCCTTTCAATGCCATCCACTTCAGCCGCCCCATCTGTACCCCGTACTTTCGGATCTCGTCCTGTATCCGGAAGTGTGCCACACCCACCGCTGGTAGACAATATCCAACGCCAAGGTATACATATACGACATGATATTACCTATAAACTAGCACAATTGATCTAACTTCTGGGGCCGGGCTGAGTGGCTCAGACGGTTAAGGCGCTGGTCTTCTGACCCCAACTTGGCAGGTTCGATCCTGGCTCAGTCCGGTGGTATTTGAAGGTGCTCAAATACGTCAGCCTCGTGTCGGTAGATTTACTGGCACGTAAAAGAACTCCTGCGGGACTAAATTCCGGCACCTCGGCGTCTCCGAAAACCGTAAAAGAGTAGTTAGTGGGACGTAAAACAAATAACATTATTATTCTAACTTCTGGGAGATAATAATCAAGTATCTCATGCTCTTCACATGTTAAAAAATAGTGTATACTCTATGTTTTCTTTTTATGATCAGTCTAACGCAATAGAATGCCAGGAGCATCCTAACTAAACAACATGAACTAAAAGTACTTATCCAACACACACACCCTCAGATTGTAATTTTACAAGAAACATGGTTTTTGCCGAGTCATTTTTTCTGTCGCAGGTTATAATATTGAACGATATGATGGGCGAGGATTTGGTGGTGTGGCACTCCTTGTTCAAAATAATATGTCATATCAACCATTACACATTACTACTCAACTTCCTTCCACCTTCAGTATCGGCATACTTTATCGTGATATATACATTATCAATATCTATTGTTCCCCGGATATTTATCTTTCAGAACAATGGTCGAACTATTTCACTCAATTTGATCATGCCTCAAAGATTCTCATCCTCGGAGATATGAATTGTCACCATACAGTGTGGGGTAGTGACTCTGACTCGTCAAAAGTTACCCATCTATTAGATGCGTCATATCAACATAATCACATAATACTCAACGATGGCTCTCCTACAAGATTGACTCCCCCAGGCTCCCCACCCAGCGCGGTAGATCTTACTCTATGTCGCGGTTCTATGGCACCACTCACAACCTGGCTTACTTCGGTGGATACCTTTATAAGCGATCACTTTCCCACCATTATTACGTACGGCCTCTGTAGACCGAACCCGTCTCTGTTTGACAGCAGACATACTCTTGCTGTACGATCGCTTAAGAACATTAACGCGAACACCTTCAGCCACTTTATCGCGACTCAATTTTCTCTTACGCCTTCTCATATGCTAACATATGGCTCACTCCTGCAGATCATCTTACGCTACATCAATATCTATCACCCTTTTAAAGTCGTTCAAACTCCTCAATCAGGGCAACCTTGTTGTCTACGTTGGTGGGATGTTGGGTGACACAACATTATACAAAAACGTAAAGGATTATTTCGTATTTATCGAAAAAACTTATATCGCCTCATAACTATTTCGCTTTAAAACATTATTTTGCTTATTCTCGCCGAGTTTTAATGCCAATCGCCGGGAAGCGTGGAGGAACTTTATTTCATCACTTACAACATCCACACCGGTTACGCAACTCTAGAATGCAGTTCGAACACTGACACGTGTTTCTCAACATGCCACAAGTGCGATAATCCCGACTGATGTGCTTGAGCAATTTCTTCCTACTCTCACTCCGGACTATGTCGTCCCTACCAGTACCTTTTCACAAGCCGATTCCAGTCGTTATTCTTCCGTTTTATTACAACTTATTACACTATACGAATTCGAAACAGTTATCCCTACATCCTCTCAGTCAGCACCTGGCCCTGATTACATTACCTATGCTGCACTTGTTGCCTCACGCAACTACGCAAGTCATTCTTAAATACCATAATACCATATTATCTACACTTAAAAAGCCCTGTCAATGGAATGACTTTCTTGCGTCAATCCTTAAACCGAATAAGATAGCCTCTGATTTTCACAGTTACCTTGGGATTGTTCTCAGTTCGTGTATGAGGAAAACATTCCTTAAAATACTACTCCAGAGATTTCTTTGGGTACTCGAATATTATAACTTGGTCCCAAAAAATCAATATGCGTTTCTTAAAGGCCGTAGCACTCACGATGCTATAAACACCTTTGTAATCGACCTAATATTAGCCAAGGCACGTCGCCACAGTACCATAGCTACGTTACTTGATATTCAAAGCGCCTATGACTCTATTCCGTTACATATGTTATGGAATTGTCTTTCTGCTAAGAACTTCCCACCTGGTTTTATTTCCCTTTTACAGCAATTATTTACATACCGTAATCTTATAATAAAATCGTCTCAAATGTCAAATTGTTTACTTCACGGGGACATTTTCAGCGGGATACTTTTTGCTCCTTATATGAGCGATGAAAATGAAATGTCGTATGGCTTTTAGTGCCGGGAGATCCCAGGACGGGTTCGGCTCGCCAGGTGCAGGACTTTCTATTTGACGCTCGTAGGCGACCTGCGCGTCGTGATGAGGATGACATGATGATGATGATGAAGACAACACATACACCCAGCCCCCGTGCCATTGGAATTAACCAATTAAGGTTAAAATCCCCGACCCGGCCGGGAATCGAACCCGGGACCCTCTGAATCGAAGGCCAGTACGCTGACCGTTCAGCCAACAAGTCGGACATATGAGCGATTTTGACAGGTTAGTAACACGCTCCGCCCGCATAATAGCGTACGCTGACGATATCGTTCTTTACATGTCTCACATCAACATAGCTTCATGCCGCGAGCGAATGTCGGAACTTATGAGTGAGGCTATCTCGTGCTTGGATTCCCACGGCCGTCAGCTTGCAATATCCAAATGTGCAACGATGATCTTCGCCCATCGCCGTAAATATGACCGGAACCCTCTTCTATTCGATACGTATTCTATCCCTATCTGTAACCATTATAAATAACTTGGACTACATTTAGACCATAAACTAACCTGGACTCACCATATTAAACATTTACGTAACAAAGCTACTTCTTATATAAATGTCCTCCGAACTGTTACACGCAGAAATTGGGGAGCGGACCCGACCACCGCTCTTTCTTTATATAAGGCCACTCTTCGTTCCTATATGGACTATGGTGCCCATGTGCTACATATTGCTTCTAATACTACCTAAGCACATCTAAATACGTTGCAATTCAGTGCTCTCCGCATTTGTCTCGGTGCTCTTCACACAACACCCACTAACGCGTTACTTGTAGAAGCTGGCGATCCCCCTCTAAAAATGCGTCGACTTATGTTAACAACAAAATACCTCTTCAAGGAATTTGCCATCATCACTTCTCCCCTCATACCAAAATTAAAATTATTGTTCGAACTATATGCTCTTCCCCGTCACCGTCTTCAAAAAATGCCGGCACTATATTATGCATATACTTATTTACATGGATATCGAGTTTCTCTTTTGCGTATGCCTAAACTGCCGTATTACTCTTTTTCTTATGAATGTTTCATTCATCGTCCTTACATTATGCTGCTGCTGCTGCTGGAAAGTTTTCATTCCCCGCCCGAAGGACGGGCGGGCCCCCTAGATCGTGTCGCGATCTCTCGGGCCGGGTAATGTGGAGAGAACAGTGAGATGTTTCAAATGAAGAAGAGGGCAAAACGGTGCGAAAATTTTATGAATGGCTACGGGGCTGAGGTTATGAGGGTGTGCGGGAGGAGTGACATGTTTAGAGGAGGTTACCAGGCTGTAAATGGAAGGTGAGGAGGTGCAGGGTCGCCGTGATGTTACAGAGGAAGGAAGTTAGGAATCGCAAGATGTCGAGTGTTGGAGTTGATGGGGGAAGAAACCGATTGGTGGGAGGGGAGGGTAAACGTGTGGAGGGGGTTTGCGTGTGTGTGGCGACCCTACATCCCTCCTAAACCTTGGTATATGAAAGGTTCCTATTCTCGTCGCCACATAACAAATATTATTAGTTTACATTTTAGTCATGCCCTCACACCCCACTACAAATATCGCTTCCACATTACCAATCTATCTTACTGCATATGTGGTGATCAAGATGGAAATATTAATCATTTAGTCTTTCAATGTCCTCGACATTCTTCGGCGCGATGAATATTTCTGTCCCGTCTTGAACGCCTTAAATACCCTTTTCCGACCAGTGTTTCCTGTTTATTGTATAATCTCACTCCAGCTAAAGTTGATGCATTCAATCAGTTCATTGATGATTGTAAACTGGTTCGGTAAACGTTAGTATCCCATTAGTCTTTCTGACGGTCGTACGCTCCTGCTTTCATTAGTGCTTTTTCTGTGATCAATATATTTTTTCTCACTCTTATTGGTGTATGTATGGATACAAGATTTACTACGTATGTCACGTTAGTGATTAGCGTCTTTAGAGCGAGTGATCCCATAAAACATGATTTGTGACTGGGCGAAATATAAAGAGCCCAACAAATTTCACCAAGAAGAAGAAATTTCACACCGGTGGTCAGACCATTTATACTTGACACAATAATAGCGACTGTTTTATCGATTAATAGACTATATACTACTACTACAATAATACTATAATTTAATACAGCCAATGACCAAGAAATAAATACAATATTGTACATTGTTCTTCACTACAAAATGAGGTCAACGACGTTGTTCTTTCCGTACACTCCCGAAGATGGTACCGATCGCATTTCTTTCTTGCACAATTTGCAAGTACATTCATTAGTAGTGTCGTGATGTCTTGTCTTGTCGCATATTTTGTGATGGAATCCATGCACAACGAATCGCGTCATGATATGTCGCAGGTCGTAATTTGGAGGTTGCCAGTCTTGAGTAATCATAGCATCCGTGATGTAAAACGTACTCCATATTTCTTTCTTCTTGTTGTGTAGTTATTTTAACGCACTGTGATACACAGGTGTAGAATGTAATAGCATCCATTCTCGAAGATCCTCTATAAAGAACCTTTCTCTCACGAGCTCATATACCAGCCGTGAGTGGTGGTGAGTATTGTTTTAAGAGGAAGTACAACTAGGCAACCATCCTCATACCAACCGCGAGGGGTTAATTTAGATACGCTGAGTACTCTCTTTGGATAAATTGCCTTGATTTTTCCAATTCCAGAAGATTGCTCTTAGAAAGATGTTCCCATATTAGATATAATCCGTAGCTCACAATAGGCGAGATCTTCACTTTGAATAGCTTTATCGCTGTATCCACTGAGAGGTTCATATGTAAGATGTCGTGCATTGCTATTGTCGCAGTTGCGACCTTGTCCTTGATGTGAAGTGTTAATTTGGTTCCTGTAGT
Organism: Anabrus simplex; assembly: GCF_040414725.1. Classification (NCBI taxonomy): domain Eukaryota; kingdom Metazoa; phylum Arthropoda; class Insecta; order Orthoptera; family Tettigoniidae; genus Anabrus; species Anabrus simplex. The sequence continues at coordinate 162,059,839 of NC_090271.1, forward strand.
CTGTGGCGTCATTCTAAGGTATTTATAGGATGCGACCGTCGTTAATCTTTCGTTCTTATAATAAATAGTGTCATGCGATGCAATTTTTCCCCCTCGTCTGAATGTCATAACTACTGTCTTATTTGCATTCAGCTGCAGGTCATTTCTGCCAGCTCATTACACTAATCTATTGAAGGCTGCTTGCAGATCTGCATGAGATGATGACGCAATCGCCATGTCATCCGCCTAAACATATATTTTTACATTACTGGAATTTACTGTTATTATTGCGTCCATGGTCGCTATGTTAAACAGGATCGGACTCAATTTTCTCAAATACTTTACTCAGGGCGTCCAGAAGGTTGATGAGCCTGTAATGGTTTGGGTCTGACCTGTCTTTGCCTGGTTTTCCAAATACGAGTATTTTGGCCCTCTTCCACTGTTCAGGGTAGTACTGAAGCCTGAACATTGCACTGGAGATGCTGGTGAGTAGGGTAAGGGCTTTATGGGTTAATTTCTTAATTATAATATTTTGAATCTCGTCCGGACCAGACGCCTTCTTGGGGGCATCTTGGGTCAGGAGGTTGGAGACCGCATTCACCAGGTCCCTTAGACAGGGCGCGGCCAGCATGTTCACCATCATAACTCCAGTGGTTATGATTGCGGCAAGGTTCGGGAAGACATTTTTCAGAATTACGACTATCTTTTCCTTGAACGCCATGTTCCACGCGTGCTGTTGTACCTGGTTTTGTGTTTCTGGTGTAGGTGGTGAAAGGGATGAGGATGGTTTGGTGCGGGGGGCAGTGTCACGGGTGCCGGTTTACTAGCGGCAGGTTTTCAGCGGGGGTGGAGCTGGACAAGGGGGCATCTGGGGCAGTTTGCGTAGGCTTAATCTGCCTTTTTGTTGTTGTAGGGGCCTGGGCCTTCTTATTTCTGTTGTTCCTGGCAGGCTTAACTTGGACGGTGGTGGGGGTGGCTGGGCTGAAGGTCCTAGGTTGGGTTCACCGTCTATCCATGGTGGTTGCAAATTGTGTTTGCCTCCAGCTGAAAGGCCTTGTTTTTGGCCGTTTTTGCCTGAAGGGCATTGGTTCTTCTTGCCTGAAGGGCCTGCTTGGGTTTTAGGGTCGCCACGCTTGTCACCCTTTTGCCCTTTGCCTTGATGTGCAGCTTCGTAGTATTTGCGGCGGGGACATTCTTTGAAGTTAGCCTCGTGTTCACCCTTCCCCCCGCCCTGGGTATCTGTATGTGCACCTATCTCCGAAGCATAACATATTTATAGCGATTCATTAGTAAGGTACCGATACCGGTGCGCACCTGGCGATCCTCTGTCGGTCTGTAAGTGTATTTTAGTTAATTTGATGTTTTAGTTTTGTATTTAGTGACGTTTAATGTGATTTTTTATCAGTTTGATGTGTGATATTTTGTGGTGGTGGTGTCTTTTGTGAAAGTGTGGCCAGGGGGTGGCATGACATTCTGTGAAATGACTGGCACAGCATTTTTGGTGTAGCGATGTGGTAGTACTGGAATGCAGTAGCTAACCACGCCTGGTTGTATTGAAAGTTTGCAGTGGCTTCATCGCGAAAAAATGGCGTCTCATTATTTAATTAAATTTTATCATTTAAATACACATAAGTTTGACGGGTGGAATGTGAAAGCATCGTTATTGGCAGCGTATGTTTATTTATATGCACCCGCCTCGGTTTCCGTGTGTCCCAGTGCTTTTATTGGAGCTTGGGAGTGAGGTGCTTTTTATACATTTTAAGGAAGTGAGGACAGTGCTTTTAGCTAATGAAGTGAGTTCAGGGCTGGGATGGTTACCTGGTGTGGCATTAAGCAATGATTAACTGTTTGCTTGGCATGGTGGGTGGAAGGTTCTGTTTTTGGGCCGAAAGGAGGTTAAGTATAAGTAGGTTTAGGAGGGTGAGGGTGTCTTGGCTTAGGGGAGGGGGGTTTAGGCTGGGCTGAGTGGTGTGTTCATGTGTTGGAGGGGTTCGAGGTGTTGAAGCTTGTTGTGTTGCGTGCTTGTAGGTGTGTCGCGCGTCTGTAATGGTTTCTAATCGCCTTCTTGAGGAACGGGCAACCAGGGAATGAGGCGGCGTGGCTGCCGTGGAATTTAGCGCACCTCGCCTGGTCACGTGGCACTGTGCAATCAGTGTGACGGTGAGGACCGCTTAGCCTCTGAGCACGAGGCTGCAGAGTGGTTCAGCCGAAGGCAATTGAAACATTGTGTGATGAGTGATGGGTAGGAGGAGGTGCGGGTTCGAGTCAACTCTCCCACCCCCCCCACCGCAGTTAGCGGACTTCCAGTACGCGGGGTCGCTGCCGTCGCAGTCGCGAGAGAGGTGTTGGGGGTGCGACGCGTCTGGGATCCAGTCTGCAGGCCGCACCTGAATACCCGTGCCTCTGACACACTCCACATCGGGGGCCAGTGGTTGGGGGGCGGTACGGCTCGACTGTCACCAGCATATTCGACAGTAGTCGCACCTCCTCCAAGTTGCTCGCTCCTGGGGCGTCCGCCACGGCAACCAGGAAGAGGCAGCCTTTAGCCCTCTACTGCATACTGTTGCCATTAGGCAACAAATAACTTTTTACCTGTATACATGGATAAATATTGTAGGCAGTGGTAGTTTTACGTCACATCTTCAACTGTACAATCAATTAAACATATATTCCAGTGATGCCTTGTTTTTATATAAATATTATATATTACATAACTTAAGACAAAACAGCCCTACAACCAAAGGTACTCCTTCCGCCCCGTCAACATCCACGCGTACCAACCACCATTTATTTTATGTGGGCCCTCCCCATCATATTCACGAGCGTCTAGTGGTAGTCCAGTCCTTGCACCAAACACAGAGAGCGCATGCCCTAACTTCCGCCTCCTCTTCCCGCGTGAAGGAATCTTATCCCAAGGACTGGACTATCTCTAGACGCTCATTGACACATCCCCAATATTGCTAAATTAGCAATACATTTCTAGAAAATATTTGCTAATGAATACACTTTTTTGTAAGATCTATATAACTTCTAATTTTATTAAGTATGAAGTACGCTATAGTAAGTTTACGGTTTGCGCGCGTGCATTTAGTTATATGTTTCGTCGCTTCTTATGTCAGTGAGAGCTAGTCGTTGATTACTTTCAGTGAGAAGTGACAATCGTGAACCTAACACAACTGTTTGGACGCGTAAATATATTTTACCTCGCGTTCTAAATCAGTCATTAGTTGGCATGATAAGTGAGAACTAGTCGTTGATTGCTTTTAACGAAAAGTGACAATCGTGATTACAGAATGTTTAAGTGTTCGGAGTGTGATCGGCAGTATGAACATACCCGAAGTTTACACAGACATATTAAAAAGTGTCATCCTTCTGAAGTGAGAAAATTAGTCCATAAGAAGATAAACTCTAAGGGAGAGGGACAAAATTTGTGCAATTTGTGTAACAAACGGTTTGCTGACTTGTCAGGTCTTCGAAAACATCAACGAAGAATCCATCAGTTACTACTTCCCTCGTTGATGATTAAGAATTTGAATTGTTGTATTTGCGATTTTACGGCACTTACAGAAAAAGGCATGGTTCAGCATCTCAAAGAGATCCATGACATTCACCTAGCCTCCGAAGAGAAACACTTTACTTCCTTCACAGATTTCAGGTCCTGGAAAGAATCCGTTGAAAATCAAACGAATTCTTCCTTCATAAGGCGCACTGCTGTGAAAACACGTGCAGATGGAACAAAATTGTACACTTACTACTGCCATCGTTCCGGTACATACGTGTCAAAATCTACGGGCAAAAGACATGTTAAAACCCAAGGAAGTTGCAAGGTAAATGGATTTTGCCCAGCAAGCATGAAAATGACACTTTCGCAAGATGGAGCATGTCAGGTTTCTTTTATAACTACACATGTAGGTCATAAGGGTGATCTGGGGCATCTGCGACTTAAACAGCAAGAACGCGAAGTGATAGCTTCTAAAATTGCAGCTCATATTCCTATGGATACAATTTTGGACGAAGTTCGAAATTCTATTGTAGATGAGTTAGACAGGAGACATCTTATCACTAAGAAAGACCAGCATAATATCGAACAAAGTTTCAATTTGAACAGTGATGTGATGCGACATCAAGATGATGCTATTAGTGTTAGTGCATGGGTAAAGGAAATTGCAGAAAGCGGCAACATGTGTGTATTTTTTTATGATAATAATAAATAAAATCATGAATAAAAATATATAAATAAAATTACTCAAAAACTTAATAAAATTAATAAGCATAATTAACCGAAATGTCCGTAGTATGGGCGCCAGAGTTCACCAGAATGGATCCCTCGAATTTAGATAAGAGCATGATAAACTGTATATCCCAGGGCGTGTACATAATGCTGCGTACTGGGTGACCAGTGTGTGGTCTAGCGCAGTGCGCTGTCTAATTCAGGATCGTGAAAAAACATATATATATATATTCCAATATGGCAATCCACTCACACGTGTTAAGCTATTAGGCCCAGTTAAGAATTGCTGATACATCTAAAACACTGAGGGTATGTTGAACATTAAAGCTTGAAATTTTCTTCACCAAACGGAAACGAATAATAATTCATGCAGTAGAGGGTTGGCTGACCTATTCCTGTTCGCATCAGCAACACTGGAAAAAAAAAAAAAAAAAAAAAAAAAAACTGTGATAACCTGTGATTGCAGCGCTATCTTGATATAGCTGGATTCGTATTTCGTATTTCAACATCTGAAACTGTTCACACCCCTCACATACCCTACAAGGTCGTAGCAACACTAAACATGAACAACAATAATGCACTCTAGTGGCCGTTCTACATGTCCGAGAGAATTGCAACTCGAATCATTTACATATGCTATGTAGATGTAAGAAGTTACGTTGACATTTGACCATTTCTTCTGGGTACCGGTACTGCATTTTTTTATTTATTTGTTGTCAGACAGTGTATTTTTATAAGTATTCCAATGAGTCACATGTTCCATTTGCCGCAGCAAGTTTAGCAAAACTTGAATCAAACGTAATTGGATTGTGGACTTACTATATCCCAATGGACATGCTATTAGCAAGTTGAAAAAGAAACATTTAATCAGGGGCGTAGCCAGGGGGGGGGTTACTGGGGGTTAGAACCCCCCCCCCCCATTGAACTTTCACAAAAAGAAAATAAATAGAAACTGACAGTAAACAATAAACTTCTTTTATGTGATCAAGATAAACTCCCTGCAATCTACTGCTTGTTGAGAGTGTTTGCCACCCTACCTGTCACCACTGCAGCCAGTGAGAGATCATTTTCAACATTAAGACGCCTTAAAACCTACCTCAGAAATACCACAAGTGAAAGTCGACTCAACGGGTTGGCTCCCTTGAACATTCACAGAGACATAGTTGTAAAACCAACAGATGTGTTAAATTTATTTTCTAGGAAGCCTCGAAAATTAGATTTTAGATTGTAAACTGAACATACCGTTTGAGATAAAACTGCTGACCTCGATCATATTGTTCTTGTTCTGTATTTTAAAGTAAGAATTTTGTAGTGTATTGCAATCTGAATATCACATACAGTAATTCACTCTTGTATCCGTATCCTTATGACAGTCATGCATGCGCGTACCAGACACGCACAAGCACAAGCACTTTCATTATGTTATATCTTAATTTTGTAACTGTAACCCCCCCCCCCCATTGGCCGATCCTGGCTACGCTACTGCATTTAATGATCTTCCTGCAATGTCCGACTCATTGGCTGAATGGTCAGCGGGTACCGGGTTCGCTTCCCAGCCGGGTCGGGGATTTTAGTTGTGTCTGATTAATTCTTCTGGCTCGGGGACTGGGTATTTGTGTTTGTTCCAACACTTTCCTCTTCATATTCCAACAACTTGCCTGCTGCCATTTCTTGATGGATACAGTACTTTTGTATCCATCTCTTGGCACAGGCCAGAGTAAAATGTAGCTTCCACTGAAGTCCCAGTCTCATCCATGGCTGTGACAATATGGAAGCTGCTGGGGTATGGGTGGTGCTGAGTAATGACATTCAGAGCACGACTAGTGCATCTGAGTGCTATGAAAGGTGTTGCTCATAGGGTCAGTCGTGCTGCAATAGCACTTGCTGACCCAGTGAGGAAAGCAATGGCAAACTACCTCACTCCTCGTCTTGCCTAGTATGCCTCATTTTGGTGCTGCCATTGGTTTTTGCGGTTTCCTTATAACCGCATAACCTTTGGTGGTGCTATTTGAGGATCCAGCCAGCCTTTGGGCTGTTGACCTAACAGACGGACATTCCAACAACACACTACACTACCAACCACTACAGATACCACAACAACAAATACATCCTTCCATATAAGGTTGGTGCCAGGAAGGGCATCCGGCCGTAAAACAGGGCCAAATCCACATGTGCGACACAGTTTGCACCCATGGTAGAAGAAGAAGAATGATCTCGCTGCAGTCTGTATTCGCTGTTTACCATGTTTACCACCATAACTTGAAGACATCTGCACTACAGCTTGCAGACATCATTCATGCTGATGATAAAAATTAATGACAGATGTGTAATTTGTCAAATATATGAATAAAGTTTGTATTGCAATAATGGACTATTCCACATTTGGTGTATTATGGCCAAATGTGCGAAAGCAATAATAGCGTAACTCACATCAAAACAGCCATTAATCCATTATTAATCTTAAACTACATAACTATATCTGACCACTGTACATAATACCACATTATTTATACATCATGTCTCTGTGCCCCAAACACTACGTTACATGTCAACTTTTCAAACATCCATATCTAGCAGTTGCCATTCCCATAACTATTGTGCTGATAGTCTCAATTAAAAGCTAATGAAAACTAGTGTGAAATGTTGTCCTACCCAATTCGAAGTAATTTATCAGCGCAAGGAGGGGGGAATTTTTCAGACGTGTGATCGTTGAGGTTGGTTTGATTGGCTTTTCTTTCTTTTTGTGTAGGGCCTATTTCAATTCCCTCCTTTATGTTTAATGATTTGCTTATATTTTTGATGTGTACATTTTTTAGATGTGTTGAAGTCTGCGAAATGGTGGGTCGCACGACACAGATAGATCTTATGGCGACGATTGGATAGGAAAGGGTTAGGAGTGGAAAGGAAGCGGACGTGGCTTTAATTATGGTACAGCCCCAGCATTTGCCTGGTGTGAACATGGGAAACCACGGAAAACCATCTTCAGGGCTGCCGTCAGTGGGGTTCAAACCCACTATCTACCGGATTTAAGTTCATAGCTGCGCAACCCTAACTGCATGGCCAACTTGCCCAGTAGGAGAAAACCACCGCCGTCTCAATCCTATATACTGCCTGCTCTATGCTATGCGGTTAATATGCTTCTCAGCGTGAGCTCTTAGTGTCACGAACCTCCGCTAGGGGCGCCAGCTAACGCACCCAACTTATCTCCGTACCCACGTTATTCTGTTCCAGTGCGTTTGCATCGAGCATTTATTTGTGTGTCTCTGGTTGTAAAATGATTAATTGTTGTGTTCCTCACTGTATATCAAAACAGGAAATCCAAATCTTTCAGGTGTGAGGATTCCTGTTATCCCTGCAAGTAAAGACTTCAAGAAAATTGTAGCCTGAATTTTAGAGATGGAGATAAAAGATAAAAACTAAAAGAAAAAAATTATTGAAGCCAGAGAGAGTGCATAGTCGGTCTTCGAATTATCCCCATTACCTTCAAACCAGAAAAATAGCTCCACGAAAGACCAGACAGTGACAAGGTATTTCTTTGGAAGAAATCTGTGATCAAACAAGCAGCAGGAAATACACTGGATGACGAGTACGAAATTAATTTGAACAACGATTCCAGCGAGTAAGAATGACAGCAGTGATCAGAAAATCAGACATTAGAGGCTCCGATCAAGAATTCTGAGACTGCGATAACAGCTGATGACTAATCATAATAAAGTTAAAAGACTACAGAGACAATTCGAAGACAACCCAGAAATTGATCGTCTGAATAAAATAAAGGAAGCAGCCAAACAAAGGAAAAACGACCGTTTTTAAAAATCAAATTTATAATTTTCGCAAGACAAAATCCGGGCAGTCAGAACAAATCACGCGGTACTATGTGGCGTGGGGAATAGTATCCCAAACGGTTACGAATATGGCAGGACTGCTGGTCTAGTGTCAGCTCCGTCACAAAGTACTCTGGACAGGTAATCTTAATGGAAAATGTTGACGGTGTTTGTCGGGATTTCCCAATTAGTGAAGGAGACACTGAGAGCTGAATGTAAAACTCTCAGACCAAGAGATAGGAGTGTAACAGTGATCGCAGATTAAATGGTTAATTAGGTACGGCTACTCTACGACCGAACCAGTGACAAGTTCCTTTGCGTAGTCAATGTTGAAGGTGTATTTGGCACAGATATTGTAAAATCTCCTGCTCTCGCGAATAAACTGTTGTGTTTTCTTGTAATCCGACTTTCAAATAAGTTCTCTAGCGCTGCTGCCTACTTCCATTAAAGGCGTCGAGTCTACGATCTATCCCTTTTAGTTCAGAAATGATTACTGTAATGCCTTTCGGCAAAGCAAACCAGACTGTGTGCATTTCTATTCACCAGCAGATAAAATACTTACAATGGTTGAATGATGATTTCATCGAGTACGTTAAAATAATTCGGTTGGAATCAAAACGTGAAAAACTGAAGTGTCTGACTAATGAGACGGCAGATGCTGTCTCGCGAACGGTGAAATCTATAGTGGAATGTGTGTCTTACCTATTAAAAAATCAGTAATTTAATGTTCTCACTAGATGATTTTCTGGAGACGCAATAGAAGCTCTATTTAGTTCAGTGAGATTGGGTGGTGGATTTAATGACATGACGAACGCACGCACTGCATTATGTGCTATAAAACGTATCCTGAAAACTGGTCATGAACAAACGGTCAACGAAATAGTGATAGACTTTTTTTGCGTCCACTGCTGGTAAATAACAGAAAGAAAAGGACTGAGAAGGTGCTCCGTTACTCGTGTCGAGAAAATTCTGAAATTTGTATGTACCATGCTGCATAGGATGATCCTAATATATCTACTGTAACTGGTAAGATTTTATATATTTTACGTTTCTATATCTTAAGCCAAGCTCAAATGTGAAATATTAGTTTCTGTATGTGCATTATCCTCTCAATTAGTAACATGTTAAGGATTATTTTTCATTTTATATTGATGTTACGGACTAACTCTCATTTAACCAACATGTGCTGTGGGTGCGGTAAGTGCTGCCATCTGCAATGTCACTGTAAACGCAATTCTCGTGGCACAGAGCAGGCAGTATATAGAGATTGAGACGGCGGTGGAGAAAACTAAGGCCATAACAAATGAAAAGCACCTTCTGTATGGATACATTCTGTCACATGCAAAACTAAAATCTCAAAGGAGTTTCTTCACAAATACTCCAGTTTTCAACAAACGCTCAGAAAGAACAAGAATAGTACTTTGAGCAACCAATTTGCAGTACTGTCTGCATGGTTACTACTGGCAGGCAACTTTCTCCAGTCTATGATTTTGATTGGAAAACCTGCATGACCCTAAATAGACTTCAAACTGGGGTTGAAAGATTCATGGGAAATTTGCAGAAATATCTGGGAGATAATGACACTGCACTATGTGCATGTGAAGAAACCCAGACAATAGGACATGTTATTCCATGCCCTTTGGCTCCTATAACCTGCACCCAGGAAGATTTAATGTAGGGTACAGATGTGGCTCTGCAAGTAACACAGTACTGGGCCACCACAGTATAACTCAGTCTTACTGTTTTACTGTTAGATTTGTATTGTACTATATATTCTAATGTTGCACATAAAATGATCCTTTTATATGCTTAGATATTTCAATGTTCTGATATGAATAGAGAAAGAACTGGATGGCCAGAAGTGATGGAACTTGATCCTATACCAGCTGTAAACTAAAAGCATTTCAATTCACAAGTTAGACATGTGTACGTCATAATAGCTGAAAAATGGTATGCAAAAAAAAAAAGTGTGTTCATTAAGATTTTAAATTGTCTGTTAATTTTATGTTTCATTTGGAAAAAAGGTATAAAATAATCTGCTTATATGAATAAAATTCCTGGTTCCTATATAATAAAAACATTTGTCAGCCACTGAAATTACAGAACTCATTTTCATGTGTCCAGACTTCATAGTTGCCTTAAATGAAGTGCATGATCTGTGAAGCAATTATCGAAATAATAATAGAGGAGTTCTGGTGCAGCTCTTTCGAGTTGACACTGTATAGAAGACCAGTGCATCTGTGAGGATGAGGCCCTACCTAAGATGAGTCTAGTGCTGAAAGTGGTACAAAACACCCATTCCCCAAGCCATAGGAATTAACTAATGAAAGTTAAAATCCCCAACCTGGACAGGAATCAAACCAGAGACCCCTTGGACCAAATGCCAGCATGCTAACCATTTAACCATGGAGCCAGATATCCACTTTAGGGAAAACATGCAATATCATTAAAATGTGATTCTTTCTTGTCTTTAAGATTAGGAATTATAAGGGCTGAATGGCCAAACACAACACTATACGTAAATTTTAAAATATTTCTTTATAACGATATACGATTATAATAAAATGAAATATTTTTTACAGTAATTGAGAAGTGTGTTAAAACTACAGGCAACACAAACAATGTGTGTGTTAAAAGATTCATGCACAGGTGAGGTAATTTTGTCAGATATGCAGCACAAAAAAAGGGTTTAATTTTGTTAACTATAAATCTATTTAAAAAGATTACAGTCCCCAAAATTTAAAAATATCCACCAATCACATTCAAGATGTTATTCAAAATAAAATCTCAAAACAGGCAGAAAGTGCACATTATTTTGAATACACAAACAACTGCTTGTATCTCCACAGAGAGGAAGATAACAATGTAATTATTGGAAATGTGCAGTAATTTCTAAAGAATTTTATAATACTATATTTAAGTCTAGCCTCCTTCCACCATTTCTACAAACATGGAACATCTCAAAATTTCAGTGGTATGGTCAGTATTTGTCCAGGAAGTATATGTACTAGAGGTCTGTAAAACATCTCTCTAGACTTGAGGAGTTACAAATGTTTTCAGACTTACTCACACAGACCAATTTTATTTTTGTGTATGTAGCTGTGCCGATGACATATAATCTACAACCAATGCAGTGTTGTGTGACAAAGTCTGTCAAATATGTATCCAATTGTTGATGCTCATACTAACAAAATTTATTGGAACAGAGAAATGATGGAAGTTAGCATGAATAAGATGGGATATTTGTAAATGCCCTCTCTTTGGTATTGTTAGTAGATGTGACTCATTTTATGTTGACTTATTTTTAAAATTCACCAGGATATTTGACATTGAAGAAACAAAGTTTATAATAATTCTACATTGCAGATATTTTGTCTAATAATAGTAATAATTTTGACATACAAAAAAAATTATTTTGGCAAATATATCTCTCACATACGTGCATTTTAAATTGTACCTGTAATATCTGAAGAACTGTTTGCAAGCTTTGGTGCCTCAACAATCACTGGTAACAGGAGGATTTAATGCACCATACAGTAATAAAGATACAATACAATGATGTGAGTGAGTTGCTTTCATTATGCCCAACATCTCAAATCTTCCTTTCAAAAACATTGATTTCCAGACTGGCATTGGAGATTTTATTCAGGTGGAAGTTTTTAAATAACTGGGGAAAAATCACTTTCATCATCTATGATACAATTCTATGATAAAACAACGTGAGTCATGATTTTCATTCACACCAATGTTATAACACTTTTTAAAAAATTCATTGAGATAAGTGTTGCCTGTTAAAAATTAAATAATTGAAAAGGAGGTTCAACCTATTCAATACTAAAAGAAGGAAATGCAGTAATCACATTCCTATTTAAATGGGACCGGTTTCGACCTTAGTCCAGGTCATCATCAGCCGTAAAAAAATGTACAATGTTTATGAATGTCAGTTTCACACTTTGATAGGCACAAAGACACGACACCACATTCTGTATGCACAAAGTCACAACACTATCAACTGATATACGAAGATCAAAAATAACTAGAAGTCGTAGACGAATAGATTTGTAGTAGAAAGCCGCCAGCTACTTAAGTTAAGTACGTATATAAAAATATAACTTCCCGCAACCGTGACAAATTCTAGACCTTCAAAACATTCTCCACTCTACTTTGGCGTTCGACCGCAGCGCATGACCTTGAATGTGCCGCGCTGATCACCAGGAGCTGGCGGCTTTCTACTACAAATCTATTCGTCTACGACTTCTAGTTATTTTTGATCTTCGTATATCAGTTGATAGTGTTGTGACTTTGTGCATACAGAATGTGGTGTCGTGTCTTTGTGCCTATCAAAGTGTGAAACTGACATTCATAAACATTGTACATTTTTTTACGGCTGATGATGACCTGGACTAAGGTCGAAACCGGTCCCATTTAAATAGGAATGTGATTACTGCATTTCCTTCTTTTAGTATTGAATAGGTTGAACCTCCTTTTCAATTATTTAATTTTTAACATCAATAATTTCAATACGGAACAATGAAGTTTTTATCTTTAAATATAAGTGTTGCCTTTCAAACACGACTGTGCATGAAAATACTACCATTTACTTCTCATAGCACCCACTGACTTGTGGGAGAAGAGATTTGGGAAAATATTACAAATGTGTCACAGAAAAACTATTAGGTCAGTTGTTAGCCCAATATCAGAGCAGCAGTATTAAGAACTGAAAAAAAAAGTCTATTTGAATGTCTACATTTCTCACAATATACATCACAAAATATATATCCACAGTAAAGCAACTTTTTGCTATTAACAATAAAAAATATATCCTGTGATCAATATTTCATTAGATAACAATTATTAGATGTATCAACATGTATACGAATGATTCCGATAGTCTTGGTGAGGATGCGTACTTCAACTCTTAATGCGAACATGGTCAGAATCCAATGAAAAACTGCAATAAATCTATACATACAAAATAACGTCCTTGGTAAGTGTGCCTGTCTGTTTGTGCAGGCTAACCTTAACCCTTTTACCGCCAATGTCCGATTGATCGGACATTCGAGGTTCAGTCTAAAAACGCTAACGTTTGATTGATCGGACATTCCGGAAAAAATACTTTCCAAGTTATTTATTCGTTTTAATAATGTATAATACATGTTTTGGACTAGTATTGGATTAAATAAGACTATATACAACAAGTTTAGTTGATGAACTTGCTGCCGAGTGGCTTGGTGGCCAAGCGGCAATTCAGCTACCGAAAAAAAAAAAAAAAAAAAAGAACGCAACTGTTCCGTATTCAGAAAGATTAGTACTAGTCAAGGTGGTAAATGGAAAAAAGACCAGATACATTTGTAAACAGTGTAAGAAGAGTGTACACCCTTTGTGCCTCCCTAAGCACATTTGCTAGAGCACGTCATAAACTTGTGTAAATAATAGTAAATAATTTCTTATATCATATTTTTAAGGCAAAAAGTGAATTTTTGAGCATTAAGTCTGTGTGAAATAGACATTAGTAGTAATTTTTTACTTATAACGAACCAGGAACTGCAGCATTTGCATATAATGTAAGATTAGAAAATTTCACGTTAATGTAATAATAATAAAACATTGTAACTGTAATATTGTACATAAGGCTCTAAAATAATGCAGCTTTTGACAGTAAAAATATTTTTTTCTTACCGGTTTTTTATCATGAAATATATTTTTTTCAAAGAAAGGAAATATTTATTTGAATTATCACTTCATAAAATAAAACTTTATAAAATAAAGGTGCATAAATTTACATCAATAAAATGTCCGAAGCATTACCTTCGAAACAAAAAAAAATGCCCATCCAATTTACATAAAATGAACAGAAGTTATTACGAATAATTTACTGCAAGGTAAAAAGTGCTCATTAGGCCTTGGCGGTATAGGACATGGACACCGCGTATGAGGCTGACAGTCAAAGGGTTAAGAACCATAAAAACAGATTTTGATGCTGTTTTTACTGTTGTATGGAGGATTTATCGAGGAAGTTTTAAGTGTATGAAACATAAATCTAGGCCTACGACAAAAGGAAACCCAACTGTGGTGATTTTAGTGAAGGAAATCAAATAAAAGAATGGTCACCGGAGTGATTTTTTTCGGTTTACACTGCTCGACTGTCAATGATGGATATGTAGAATTGTTGACCAAAGAAAGCCTTACTAAATAAACTCTGTAATGGTTTATACCTATTGTAAAAAGTAGCCCTCAATAACCATTTTTATGTTATAGTTTGCAGTAAAAAGAATCTACATTGAAATTAGAAACAATATTTTCACCAACACATAATTCTTATTGAAATAAACTGTTTGTCTCAGTAAGGGCCTTGGAAAAACAGTAGTAGTAGTAGTACATTTGACAACTTTTTTTAAAAAAAGTATATGGACATTAAAATCCATCACCTGTTTTCAATGCTATTAGATTTCACTATTGGTGCTAATGGCGTTACGTCGCACCGACACAGATAGGTCTTATGGCGATGATGGGATAGGAAGGGGCTAGGAGTTGGAAGGAAGCGGCTGTGGCCTTAATTAAGGTAAAGCCCCAGCATTTGCCTTGTGAAAATGGGAAACCATGGACAACCATCTTCAGGGCTGCCAACAGTGGGATTCGAACCGGTTTCACTATTGGGTTTCATGTTCTTTCTAGTAAATAAACATCTTTAATCCTATACCAGGTTGCTCACAGGTATGATGACTTGAACATTGTTTTTTATCATCAATCAATCAATCAATCAATCAATCAAATCACATTAAATAATAACAAAGTAGAAACTTACACATATGTAGAGAAATGTTCATGTGAGCCTTCTTTAAAGTATTCAGTCATGCTATTTGTTCTTATTGTGCAAAATTCTAAGTGGTATTACTTACATTCACATAAAGAGCACACACAATTTTCTGCTGCTCTGTGGAAGCCAGGTTTTAAATAGATTTTATGGTGGAAACTGCATGGAGAAATGAGTAAGCACATGTGCCAGTGGCTGCTCAAAGCTCTCCCAGTTTTGACTGAGCATCGCTTCAGTGTCATAGTAGTCCAGTTCTATCTCACTGTGTTGTTTCCTTCTCTCTACCAATAGTTTGTCATAGCTGTGTGTTGCTGGTAGGCAGTGAAATAGTTTCAGTACCTCTATAAGGAAACTCTTCCATGCTAATTTGTACACCAGCCTGGAGGGGTCATTTTTGACACCCACAGACAAGTAGCTTTCACCTTTTCTAGGAGTTTGAGGTCTTTAAAGTGGCTCCATATTATTTGTAAGCCATAAGTCAGCATGGGAATAACTTAAACTGCAAAGGCCCGACAGGTTAGGACAAGATTGGATTAGTGGTTGTGTTGATCATTGCGGCAATTGAGGATCTCGGCTAGGACTAAAGCTTAGTTTTTATCAATTTTCTGGAAGGATTTCCCAATAGTTTCTACAATCTATTGAGCTGTGTTCTTTCGTTGAAAATACATTTGTATTATAACCAGCTGATTGGTGTTTAGAAAAATGATGTGTGACATGTTGTGTATCAATTGCACTGGTGCCAAGCAAAGTTTGATTGGGCAGGTTATAGACTTGCTAGTATTCCTGAAGGCCCTTGCATCACCAAGGCTTTATATGAATAGTATTCCTAAAAGGTTGTTTCATATGTGGAAAAGGTTACAGTAAGAACTTTCCAGTTCCCTTATGTTCCTGGTTATAACTGTTACTTGCTGTGTTGTCTTGTTATTTGAATTGGACACCTTTTTCATGGTGGTTCCTCTGAACACTGTGTTTTCTAGAGAACTGTCAGTAGTTTACATTTTGTAGAGCTTCCAGTGAAACGCCTAATCGAAATGCCTTTAAGCAGAGTCCTATTTCAACTTCACAATCTCTTACTTCAGTTCCTTACCTATTGTACGGTAAAGCTTTTGAAGTCTTTGTCAGTGGAATCCTTGTGTAATTTCCCAACATACCGCCAAGCCCTATGTGGTCATTCCCTCCTCAGGTTAACACTGTTGTCGTTTGTTCCCATTATAATTGGCTCCTATACTGAAATTCAAGTCAAGAGCTTAGGAAAAGTATCCTTCCGCATGTGAGCACGTCCCCTGTTCCCCCTTCCCGTCTCGTCTACGTTCTCCATCTCCGCCACAACCAGCTTATCATTAACGCCGTGCGTCCATCTGACAAGTACAGAACTTCATTCTGAAATAGTGAAGCATCAAACGAAATCACTTCCTTTCACATAGCTGTACTTTGATTACGTACCATACCTATTTATTCCTTTATTGACCATGTAAAACCTAACTACTGACGAATACCGAGGCAAGAGAAGCAAATTTTATTTTTATTTCATAATGCGATTTGTGTGAGGCACATGGAGACTTACAACATAAGTATACGATTCCGCTCTCGTGCAACGACTGTCAGTGGCAGTTTCTCACAGTTAAAAAAGCTGAAAAACCCACCCGTGAGTGGGATTGCAAAATACAATGCTTCCAGGAATGTTGTAAATATTGTAATCTCGTCATTCGGAAGGTAAAAACGAACTCGTGATCCCCCCATGACAACATTTCTGCAGGTAGAGGGCGGTTACGAATATAAAGTAAAGTACACATTATTATTACTATTATTATTATTATCATCATCGAATATCAAGGATCCTATTCCCATACCGTGTTAAGGCCCTTCCTGTTTTATTTACGGCGAGTGCTGAGCTGACACATCGATCTTTCGCTGGAGACTTGGATTTTCCGTGGAGTTTAAATTCCAAGCGAGTGGCATAAACACTGTACACAGAAACGCCGATCAGCTGCGCGGTCTTTTTCACGTCTTCCACAGTCCACAGCGGATTCTAATCTCGTAGGCTACTGTAAACGTTTAAAACAATTTGGTTTAGATTTTCTACTTTATTTTTCTCCACTTTCGTCAGCTTTAAAGTATTTCACAGGGGACTCAAGCGTCACAGCATCACACACGTCTTGCTCACAGCTGGCAGCCATTATGAATACTGAACACGCTGTTGCAGCCAGTATTGCCAACAGTATTCTTGGATCCATCTTCAACGTCCCACATACGCGAACTTATCAACAGTGGAATGAACTCGAACAAACTTACTAAGTACACAGCGCAATAAGATATCAATATCATATTAAATTATTATTTTGCTACATACACCACTGAGTACAATAACTATTCATAGCCATCTACGTATGAAATATAAGAGTTGGTAACGAACCCGAATAACATACAACCTGTGATATATTTTCCATATTTATACAGGGCAAAAATTTTAATTCATCAAATCAGTTCACCAGAATATCTAACCAAACTGAAGGAAGCTCCTGACTTCAGGAACAAGTAACAAACCTAGGGAACTATTTGGCGCTGCGGAAGCCTTTTTACCGACCAGAAGTCTGACTAACATCAAAGGGACCACTAAGGTCTTGAGTTGACTCTCAGTATACCTTCTACTTCTGTGAGCTAGTACCTCTCTCCAGGCCTCTCCTTCCTCCTCTTCCTTGTCTTTCTCTCTTGGCTTTTGTGCTTTGGGCTAGCAGATGGTGTCTATTTTCCAATGACCTGGGCATGCACATAAGTGTTATATACTTTGGAGCCATTTCTTGCATCCTGTCACTGTTTGTTCCATCTGTCCTTCAAATAGAGAAGATGAGTGAAAGTGTGTTACTGACCATCAGCTAATACAAAGAGTGCTTTGTAAGAAACTCACATAAGTGAGAAGCGAGGATATCATATAATTCCGAGACCTTAGTTATGACTTACATATGGCAGTGTTATCAATTCCTAAATCTCATTACCCATTCTGGACCAAGCTGATTAATGAAATGGCGTATGGCTTTTAGTGCCGGGAGTGTCCGAGGACAAGTTTGGCTCGCCAGATGCAGGTCTTTTCATTTGACACCCATAGGCGACCTGCACATCGTGATGAGGATGAAATGATGATGAAGATGTCGCATACACCCAGCCCCCGTGCCAGCGAAATTAACCAATCATGGTTAAAATTCCCGACCCTGCCGGGAATTGAACCCGGGCCCCTGTGAGCAAAGGCCAGCACGCTAACCATTTAGCCGTGGAGCCAAACAGCTGATTAATGAAAGCAACATAATGGGTTGTGCTAGCCCTTGTAAACAGTGATTGCACAGTAAAACGTAGAGAGGAATCACCCAAACTGAGTTTAATGTCTTGATATCATCTAAGTGCAAACTTATATGACATTGTAATGTACTCAAGCCTGCATATGAGGTAAGGAGATAAGGGAAAAGAACTGAAACTTTGCGACAATCTCTAAAAAAAACCAGGACCATTAATGACAAAATAAGCTGCCATTGAGGCCATGATAAAACCTGCCTCCACAAACGAGAGGAAACTTAGAACTGGACCTCCAGTAATTATGCCAAGGAAGGAGGTGCCTTTACACACAATTGGGATTCAATTTTTTCACTCCCCACAGTGGTAAGACAAGGACAATTCAAGATAGATCAGAACCATGGCTTGATGGCAGTGAAGAACACTGATAGAATATGCTAATCAGCCAAATCAAAACAATAAAAGCTTGCAGTTTAATGTGACTGTTGATATCGTGATCAGAGCCAACAATAAAAGAAATTACAGTTAGCTAAACAAACACACAGCAAATGAGCATAATTTAATGACGATACAAACAATCTATTCCTAAGAAATAATAATTTAATTTATTTAAAAAAGGAAAGCACATACACATGAGTAACGGCCCAAAATTAAAAAAAAAAAGAACTGATACCATAGTTCTGAAGTTGCTCAATTTTCAATAAATATGATAGAATCACTATACAATAGCTATGAAAAAAATTAACCAACATCATACCTATGCAACTAAAGGAATTAAGGAAAGAATTCACTGAGTAGAGAAATCACTTGTTTCTATCAGTAAAAAATATCATAAGAATGCTGCTCAGAATCAATGAAAGCTTAACTTGAATTGCTGACAGTAAATTAAGAGTGGAGTTCTCTGAATTCTCACATCACCAAAACATCTCTCTCTCTCTCTCTCTACCAATATCAAAGAAATAAGAGCAATGTATTACTCATGAAATACCCTTGCCCTTCACATGTACCATGTTTAAGAGAAGGGTGTGCAAGTCATTCACTACATGTTGATACAGCTGCAGAGCATTAATGAGAATAATATTTAAGTTAAAAAATGAACCGAATATTTACTGTCATATCCAATATTTTACAGATTATCGTCCATTTCACTTTTAATAATGCACAGTTATTTTCCAGAGTATGAATTGAACTTTATCCATTCATTGATATAAACATGTTGCCTAAAATCAAAAGCAACAAAACCTTTTACTTATTACACAATGTACAATCTTTCCTGTAAATGCACTAATATCTGCGATGCATACAATAATTAAAATACATGTTCTGTGCTATGCGTTGTAGCAGTATTATAAGATTAAGGATGATTTCACAATTATCGTTGATGAACATGGAAGTCACCGATTCGACATTATAAATATAGTACGTGTTCTTATGCTTTCATGGAATGAATAACAAATATGATAGTCCTGTAACTTTGAAAGAAGAGGAATGGAGGGAAAGCTTACTCCACTTCCCCACAATTAAACAACAGGTAAAAATGATAAGCTTTCCTGCTATATGTCTCGTTTCACATGTCAAAATGCCCAATTGATAACACTGGTCAACAGTAAAAACGTTTCTGAATTAAAGGCAGTCTATTTCTAATAATTTTGATGTAAAATAAGCAAATATGATGTTTGAAACTTTTAGTTAGCTCTCATTCTCTTGAAAAACAGGAAGTTGGTTTATGATGGACAGACATTGTCTAATTCTGGTAAATAATTTTTGTTACAAATATAGGCTATCGACATATTTTATTCTTAGAGAACCCCTTTTAATTACATAAATGTTGTTTGTTGTGCTTAGGGAAACCTATCTACTGTTATTTTGCAATAATATAATTTACTGCATTCAGAGTTCTAAGATGACTCAATTTTCAGAGTTAAATAATACATGATAAAACCTAGCACAAACCTTGATTTATTTTCGAGGGTGCACAAGACATACTCATAATCTTACGCTAATTTATTTGGTTTACAATCCTGATTTTTCAGACTTCAAAAAGGACACGTAAATGTGTTAATAGTCTGGATAATTTTTTGGTATATAGGCAGAGAGACTTTTTCATCTCAGAAACATGCACCGACTCTTAATAAAGAGAGCATGTCGTGATTTCTTCAAATATAAATAAAGATAAACCCTAGGTACCAAATGTGCTGTAATTTATGTGCAGAAAATCTCTGTGGTTGGTTGAGGACATCCCAAGAGTTATGCTGTAATGTGTCACTGAAAATCTACTTTCTTCACTCTTATCTTGACTTTTATCCAAGCAACTGTGGCACTTTCAGTGAGAAGCATGGAATGCATTTCAATCAAGACATTTCAGCAACTGAAAGAAGGTACCCAGACAATTGAACACATCTATGTTTGCAGACTATTGTTGGAATGTTATGAGAGATACCTCAGAAGTAGACTACAAACGAAAAACAGAAATGCTCCAGTGAATAGGTAAATGGATAAGAGTGCACAGAGTTGAGTTCAATACATGCAAACATCTTAAAACCAAGAGCTAATAAAAGTATTCCGATATCATATTATGTTCCTTGACCCCTATTTACTTGGAATCAACTATATTTGTTAAGGAAATTGACAAGTTTTATTTCTCTGTTGACCAGTGTAATCATATCTACTACAAATATAGGTATTTTCTACTTTTCTTGCAAACTCTGGTATACGTATATTTCAAATTTTAATAATATATTTTGTTGTTTGGAAGTGAAGAGATGGAGAAAACTGTATTTAACCAAACACAATACATATTGCTGATGACAAAGACATTTGTTCCCTTAAAATCACCTCATTAAATAAAATGAAAACAGCGATCATTAGTGTGTGATCTCATAATAATGATAAATACAAGATAAACCCTAGGAAGTGATTGTACAACCAATTATCATGTGATTTTCTGGTGCCTATAGGATAGATAAGAGGTCAGATTATACAGGGCTTATCTAAAGGGCAGAGTAGGAAAAAAAAAAAAAAAAAAAAAAAAAAAAAAGGAAAAATAACCAGGTTCCTTGAACTTACAAAGCTTATATATTGTTTCCAATAGGACCATGAGGCATCCAAATGGGTAAATTATTATTATTTACCCCTCAGTAACATGGAGCATTTAAGTGCCACATTACCAAGTGGACAGAGGTGATTCAGGTGCAAGTGCTATGAAAATGTGACAGTCTCTTTAAAAATTCCCAGCTACTACAATATGTCTCAGACTAATTTCATACGTTTAAAGTAAAAGCTAAAAAATTTTTTTTAAAAAATAAAAAAATTTAGTTTATGGTCAATTATTTTCTAATACCAATATAAATGATCCGTTATTGGACGTTATAAATTTCCCAGCTAACTCATTCATGGTTGCCAGCGTTTCACCCCCGTGTGCTAGGTTGGGCTCATCAGTTGGTACCTAGCACACCAACCAAGACGCATGGCTAGTGCATACCGTGGAGGCCACTACATAGGCTACTTGAAGCCACCGGCAGTGCCAATACACTATGAGAGACTTTGTCTCACTACCAAAAATTGACGCCTGCTTGGCCATCTGATGATATAGATGTTGATTCCCTAGGGAATCTGAAATATTTGTCCCGAAAGAGTAAATTTATAATACCAATAGGTCCGCTATTGGACATTATAAATTTTCCAGCTAACTCATTCCTGGTTGCGAGTGTTTCAATTTTTTGTAGTGAGAAAGTCTCTCATAGTGCACTGGCACTGCCGGTGGCTTCAAGTAACCTACGCAGTGGCCTCCACGGTATGCACCAGCCATGCGTCTTGGTAGGTGTGCTAGGTACCAACTAATGAGTCCGACCTAGCACACGGGGGTGAAATGCTGGCAACCAGGAATGAGATAGCTGGGAAATTTATAATGTCCAATAACGGACCATTTATATTGGGATTATAAATTTACTCATTCGGGACAAATATTTCAGATTCCCTAGGGAATCGACATCTATATCAATTATTTTCTATCACTTTATTCTTTACAATCATGGAGAAGAGGCCTGTCATATTTTAGGTGGAATAATAGTGGTGTTCTTTTCTTTGCAAGGGTCACTTCAGAATGCAATAAAAACTACTGTTATCACTGTCTGGGAAAATCTGTGTCAAAAAGCTGGAGATCAAACGATTAATTTAGCCTAAATCCAGGTCAATTGGTTGATTAGCTTATGAGAAAGAGGCCATGTATTTTGAGGTGTTTCATTGCCTTGTTATTTGGTTTCATGTGCACACTCATTCCCTCTGCTCATCATCACATCTTGGTTTGCTTGGTGGAGATAAACATCGTCTTATCTTTGTAGTTCAGTTTGGTGTGATGCAATTATCACTGGATGTATTCAAAACTTCCACTGCTTCACTTTCATTCAAAATGCACCATGCTGTGCTATCTCAAACTGAGAGTGAGCCAAGCTAAATAAATTATGAGTCAAAAGAGGTTTCGAGGTACAGAAGGAAATATAGGGAGTCTCCGAATATGGTCGAAATGTATATCAATTGAAAGGCAATAGATCATTCTATTTTTATAAACTTGAAAATTGGGGTAGTTAGTTACAGGTCCACTAGAATATTATAATTATTTATTTTCCTTAAATTGTTCATGTCCAATCTAGGTGTGGTAGACGGAGAAAAGGCAAGTCCCATATACACGGAAATGCCTCCATCACATCAGAAAGCTAAATTATGCACGCCCCAGTGGCAATGGCATAGTCTTCATGAAATTTGATAAGTAAATAAACACTCAGTGGATCTTGTCAAAATGCACAACAGTGGAAAGATCATAATTTATACTACTGATCACCAAAAGGAAAAGTCATGTACTGAACCACACATCTGCCAGAATGCAACAGAAAATAAAGAAACCCTGCTTTGGATTGATTTATGCATAGAAAGAAGGAAGAGCTTTTCAGCTTTATAGACATACAATTACTATCTTGACAGCATTAAAACTTTGCAAGCTAGAATGAAATGAAGCTAGGTCTACACCACACAGACGTTGGCGTCACAGAGTTGATAAATGATCAAGAAACTGAGTTTTCTTCTAAGGAAAAGTTTTTTTTGACACACTTGTTGGATTGTCAGATCAAGTGGGTGGATTAATTTTTTTTATGGCCACGGGCAACCTGCATGTCTGTATGTCAGATGATGATGATGATGGTGATGGTGTAGGGAGAGGCTGAAACCTGGTATCAGCACATAGCCCACTCCTGTTGAATAACACCAATAGGTCTAGTCAAGGTTTAACGTTTCTATCCGATGGACATTTCCAACTGCACAAACATAAATCCATACACTTGGTCTGACAATACACCAACTGTGTCAATAAAATTTTTGTTTGGAAGAAAATTTAGTTTCTTAATCATTTATTAACTCCTTCATGTTGACTTCCATGTGTGGTGCAGACCTAGCTTCATTTTATTCTAGCTTGTAAAGTCTGACAGATGAATCACCATCAATAATGTCATGCCCCTACTCCATACGAACACTGCGGAGAGGTTTGGTATCTAATCCAGGCTTTTAGCTAGCCATCTAGTGATTAGAAAGTGTATATCAACACCTCTCCTACACTGCTGGTCAACATTCTGATGGTGAAATTGTTCTTCCCTCCCCACTAATGGGACTCAAACTGGCAAACCACAGTGTCAGACCATAAAGACTTAACACCTTAACGATCATGGGCAACAGGCAGGTTAATCAGTTAAGAAACCTCACATTCAGCATAGCGTTTGACTTTCAAACTCATTAGATCTCAACCTCATGGTTTGTTCTCAATCTTATTCTGATGTGCTTGGGACACCTTTGGTCATCATTTAAAACTGTTAAAATTTCTGATAACGTGGTTCAGTGTAGGTTTGATACAGTATAGTGTACTTCTATTTACTTGGACCCAGGACTAGGAAAGGTGCTGTGTTCTCCCCAGAAATTTTCGTCAACCAGATGTCAGGAACGAGTAGGCAGACGGAAAATAGGGCGTAAAAAAATGGATATGATAAAATTTCAGTTTATTCCCCTCAGGGCATTAATAAAATTGGACAGGTAAACATTAAGTGCAAAACTGAACTATTTTAGTGTTATCACAAACAAGATATAACAAAGTATTTTGAACTTCTAGTGTTCTTCTGTTAGTTCATAATCATGTAACATGGGGGCTTATAATTTTGTTGCTGTGGAGTATCATACGGATTTGTGACATCATGCAGAATCGCATGTGATTCCATACTAATCCAGGCACCACTTGCTTATGACACTATGTGATAATCAAGTTAAACATTTAAAATCCGATGTAACTGATGCATTCTGACAATAATGATTTGCCATTTAAATAAACAGTTGTACAATATTTAAATTTGGAACACCCAACGAATCAAATATATAGTAATATTACAGAACTAGAATATATCTAGGTTATGTTAGCCGGGTGGTCTGCAAAAACGGCAGAGCGGTCAGCCCATTAAAAAGGTTCTAGGGAAAACACTGGGTGCTAAAGAACTCAAAATTGTTATGTTACATTTACACGGATTACAAGTGGAGAAATGTAAGGTAAAGTAACACCCACAATTGACCTCAGATTTATGAATGATGTAGATTTACAGTCCTACATTACATTAAGAGTTGATGTGCTCAACAATTACAAAGGTGAGTATATTGCATAGAACATTAATGACAAAAAAACATATCACCTGTTCATGCAATAAATGTGACAATAGGATCTGTAAGAAATTAACAGATAGGCATCCGTAGCACATGTAAACCATGTTCTGAATATCATGTAAATAACAATATCAAAACTTAAAATTTCTTTCCCAGGTAATTTACATAATGGGCTACATTAATGTTCCCTCATTAATGATGTAACATGTTAATGAGCTAAATAAAGAGTTTAGCCTCACCAGCCAAATAAAAAATTAATAAATAAGCCCAATTTTGATTTAGCTATTTTAACAGCTGGTTACCCTTGAAATGGACAGTAATAAGATGAAACTACACAATAAACTACACAAAATTAAAGAAAACTGACACAGACGAAGGAAATTTCAAACCAATTTCTTATCAGGTCGATCTTGCAATACAGAATACATATGGTTTGTGTGAGCCAACACAGATCTCTTTTGATAGTCATATACTGAATTTCTTGTACAATAATCAACAATATTCTAACAGTACTGAGGAAGGTCAATAAGATAACTGTAAGGCTGGACATACCACCCACACCCTAAAAGTATAATTAAGAACTATCTTAAATAATCACACCGAACTTATAGGGAAGAAAGAGAAATGAAGACAGGGTAGAGCCACTTACTTGCATGTGGGAACATTCTTGAAAATATAGTCATTTCATAATTTGTAGTGGGTATAGTAATCTGCTCAAGTGTAACAATATACTGCTCCAATTCCAACGTAAGCGTGGAGTGGAATATCATGCATTCACTAGTAAGTTTTGTTGCTGAAGTTTTCCCCAATTCTCGTATAGTAAACATGAACAATATACAGTCTCGCAAGTCTGGTTGTGCACTGTCATATTCTCATTTACTTTTACTGACAACTGTCAAGAATTAAGTTTGGAAAACAAAACACTGTTACCTATTAGGATATAATTTTCATAGAACAATCCATATGCTGTACATACAGTCAATGGGTTAAGAAGAAATGTATAATATACAGAAGATCAATGAAAATTAACTCTTACAAAAAACAGTAAAACCCCATTTACATGTTCCTCACAAGTATGCTTTTTGGTGGTACACAAAGAACTCTGACCCAATACAAGTTCAACAGATTGATAGCTACTGTAAGGCTGATTCTTGAGGAGACTGCACGCTGTTTCCTTGTTCATCCCTTCACTAATTGAGGTTTTGTGTCCGTTGGAAGAATAATACCACCCCAGGGCCAGCTATCACTACACATAAATCAGTGGCAGTCTGATCGTTACTGGAAACTGTTGTGCGCACACCTGTACTTCACCCCTACCCTTGAACAACGTTTCAATTGTTAAAATGATGAGTGAACCTGCTTAAGACAGTGATGATGAAGAAGTGCCTGAAGAGGTTACAGCAGTGATGACCAACACCGAGGGTTTGGGACTGCCAGATGTGGCATTACATTACGGTGAGCACCAAACGGAAGCTATGTCAAATGACAGTATACTTCTTAGAATAAAACACAAAATTGCTGCTAAGAAACAAGGGTCTATTTTAGAACAAACGACTCTGAACAGTTTCTTTGAAATTTGAACTTGTGTTTCTATCAAATTTGATGATGATTATAATAATAATCGTATGACCTTAGCTACCATGTGCAGACATTTCAATTTGATGCCATCTGGCCGCCTGCTCGTTAATTTCAATGTTTCATTTTACTCTAGGCCCACTAGATGGTAGATCGAGTAAACCGAAACTCTCTTGGGCGCCTATGGCTGAGATTTAATGAATTTTGTCAGGTAAACATCGAATGTGTCACCAGAGATCTTTTAACATGCCGACATTGTACGACATGAAGTGTAGAATGGACTTTTTCCGCCCTTCAAAAATCCGACTACCTCTGCCGGGTTTGAACCCACTATCTTGGGATCCAGAGGCCAACACTCTACCACTGATACACATATGTTATCCTATATCTAACTGAGATTACCTTTTGATATGTTATTTCAATGTTATCAGAGTTTTTGTAATTCACGGTAGTGGCAGCCCCAATTAGCTTGAATTATTGGGACTGTACAGTATAATGTGTCCTGGTGAATTCCATAAATTTTGAATTTTCCTTACCTAGAGCAAAGGAAGTTTTTAGGTGAAAATATCTCTACTGAATGTTTACCACTACTGCAGAGGAACATGGTAAAAGGTGATTGTGTGTGTCATGGCCAGAACAGGAATGTAAGACCTTATCACAGTCAAATGTTATTTGAACATCCTGGAGTATGAACACTGTTCCTCACTAATATCATTGATTTAGGTCCAGAATACCAAAAAGGCATTAATAACATAAATCAGTATAAATTATAGAAACAAGTAATTTCACTTATGTTTTCGAAGATAGTGATTATTATTGTACGAGAGAATAATTTCCTCTTAACACTAATCAGAAGCTACCTTATGTCCCAAAGTTCAGAGCTGCTGGGGGCTTAATCCCTTTCAGTTGTCTTTAACAACAGGCAGGGTGTATTACCTTCCCAACCCATAATAGTAAAATTATCTTTCATCGTTAATATCTGTAATAACCATTTGATAACTTAGCATTATACATAACATTTTCCAGAAAGAAAACAAAATCTGCTTTTTTTTTTTGCAAGTTGCTTTACGTCGCTCCGACACAGACAGGTCTTATGGCGACAATGGGACAGGAAAGGGCTAGGAGAGGGAAGGAAGCGTCCGCGGCCTTAATTAAGGTACAGCCCCAGCATTTGCTTGGTGTGAAAATGGGAAACCATCTTCAGGGCTGCCAACAGTGGGGTTCAAACCCACTATCTCCCGAATACCGCATATTGGCCGCAGTTAAGCGACTGCAGCCATCAAGCTTGGTGAAAAATAAAATGCTTGTAGATGAGTTTCCTTTCACAGTATATTGTTATAATAAAATCCTGTTTATACTTTTTTAACATGTGCATTTTTTGTATTTATACATTATATTTTGAACTTCCTATTTTCCATATAAAACTGTCCCACGTGCATGTTTTGTCTCAATTTTAAGTCACATTTTCCTGTTCCTCACAAGCTTTTTGTCACACTTATATGTCAAACTGGCAAATTAAATTTGCCAAAACAAAAGAAAAAGAAATTAAAACATGGATTATACAGTGCTGACCCATTTACAATATGACCTTTTGTGGTTTGTAGTTTAAATCCCGTGCATCACTTGACCAGGACAGCAGGCATGTCAGCCTGTTTGGTAGTAATAAACATATGAATACCAACAGCAGGTTTGCGAGACAAGAGGATGAAAACTGTTGACCAATGCAATGGGTGTGGCAGTCTGTTTAGTAGCAATAAACACAAGAATATGTGGCAGTCTGTTTAGTAGCAATAAACACAAGAATACTCGCAGCATGTTTATGATGCAAGAGGGTATGATCCATTACACGAAAGAGAAGTGGAATTCATATTGGTACATGAAAATGTAAATCCACAGCCTGTTTCCAGTCATTCAACCAAGTAAGGAATGGAACGAATGAAGCTGCCATCTAGCGGCGAGGATAGGAATTGTGCCAGCTGCCGAAGCCATACTGGTATATGATGCAAAATAAGTCTGACCTTGTCCAATAATGATGATATTAGTTTCTTGCCCCACTAATTACTTTTATGGTTTTCGGAGAGGCTAAAGTGCCGGAAATTTATCTTGCAGGAGTTCTTTTATGTGTCAGTGAATATAGCGACATGAGGCTAATTTCAGCACCTTCAAATATCACCAGACTGAGCCGGGGTTAAACCCGTCAACTTGAGCTCAAAGGACCAGCATTCTAACGCCTGAGCTACTCAGCCTGGTTGGAAGTTGTTCAGAAAAATATGAGGAAAGCATTTCCTGTATTACAGTAGATTGTGATGTGAGGGTACAGCAGCAGTTCTTTTGTGAAAACACAGAAGCAGTTTTTTATTTGTGTGTCTGGGTGTTGAGCAAAGCGAGTATGCTAAAAGAGAGAAAGCGTCTTTCTATTTAGGACAAATTAAAAATTGATGAGGTGAGAAACAACCCAAACAAAACCAATATGAGCATTTCAAAGAGTCTTACTTTGCCATAAACAACACAGATTATGATTCTCGGCAAAAGGGTTCAAATTTGTTCGAATGCTTCTCAGGGGGGTCCTAGCAATGTAAAACATATGCGAGTGCAAGAAGGAAAGTTTTCTGAATTGGAAAAATGTTTTACAACTTGGTTCTAACAATAACAAACTGCTGATATGCCTATATCTGAACAATTTTGAAAGAAAAGGCACTTGAATTTACAAAGAAATTGAACATTAGTAATTAGTAACATCTACAGTGGTTGCATCGTGTCAAGGAGAAGTATAGTATTGTTGCACAAAGAGTCAGTGGTGAAACAAGCAGTGTTAACAAGGTTACTGTTGAGCATTGGGAAAGTATGGTGATAATGATAATAGAGAAATACGGTCTGAAAAAAATTTATAATACTGATGAAAGTACACTCTTCTACAAACTTCTGCCAGACAAAAAACTGACAATAAAGGATGATCCATGTCATGGAGGAAAGTGAATTACGGTAAGCAGCAGGTCACAGTGCATTTCACAATTAACACAAACAGATCTGATAAACTGCGGCCAATAGTTGCCAGAAAATAAAAAAACCTTGTTGTTTCAAGGGTGTGAAGACTTATCCTACTGATTACAAGACAAACTAGAAAGCATGGATGACCAGAACTGTTAAAAAAACAGCTGGGAAATTTGATAAGTCGCATGCATTGAGAAAATAGGAAAATTCCACTGTTCTTGGACAGCTATCATGCACATCCTCATAACACCCAGCTGAGCAATGTTGAGGTTTTATTCTTTCCTGGCAATTCAATGGCACCAGCCAACTGCAACCTTTAGACTTCAGCATCATGGCAGCTTAATGCCAGAAAGGAGAATTCTAAAGTAGATGTCTTTACAGGCAAGCTGTTGTTTTTCTGTAGATCTACTGATAACTACTTACAGTATTTAACCCTAGTTGCATCACATTAAATTTAACAATGCAAGCATAATACTTTATGCGGGTATAAAGTGCGTTTTTTAAGGTTGATGTAGATTTCATGTGTTTTTATTCTTAAAATAGATTATATGTGTCTTTTTTAATAGTTAAAATATATTCAAACCAAACCTCTTGGCGCAACAGCCTCAAAGGCCTTGACCTACGAAGCGACCGCTGTTCAGCACAAAAGTCTGCAGATTATGAGGTGTCATGTGGTCAGTACGACAAATCCTCTTGGCGGTTATTCTTGGCTTTCCCGATTGGTGCAGCTATCTCACTGGTCAGATAGCTCCTCAATTGTAATCATATATGCTGAGTGGACCTCGAACTAGCCATCAGATTCAGGTAAAAATCCCTGATCTGACCAGGAATTGAACCCTCTGGGTAAGAAGCAGGCATGCTACCCTTACACCACAGGGCTGGCACTTAAAAATATTCTTAATGTGTTTTATATGGGTTCTATAAAACAAGTTTATTTCACTTCATATCTTATTCGCAATTATATCTGTAATGCCCCCCTCCCCTTTCTAACCATATAAATGGGGTTTATCTGTACTAGTAAATGTTCAAATCCCAATTTTGTACAAGTTCTTACTAAAATAACAATATAAGTAACCCAACACACACTACAAGTGGTTCCAACACATTTATAAGTAATGAATGGATTAAATCAACTCCCTATTGCCATTTTAAATAATGGCACTATTTTTAGATTATGGCTGGAAGTTAATCATTTTACAGAGTATATTATTTGGTCTTGCTTACATACTGCACTGTGTGTTAGACTACAACACTCAAGTCACGTAAGTTACTTTACAAGGGCTGCACCAGAAGTCGCAGACTATATTTCACAAAACCTCCCTTCTGTTTGCACTCGGTTCACGGTTTTAATGCCTGCAGATCCAATCCTGTTAGCATAAATGCAGCACTCTCTCTGTATGTAATGCAATATAATGCAGAAATAATATTAGTGCAAGACAATTTTCTTAGGGAACTACAGTTATACGAAGAAAAACAGATCTCTGCCCTAGCTTTGAACAACCATTAATATTTTATTGTCATATACAGTATCCTTGGATATGAAACTTATGATTTAATATGTGCATGCTTAACAGTTAAAATAATTACATTCAGTCAGCAATTAAGCATGGTTGTGATTAAATACTGTTAAACATAATTAAGTGCATATAGGGTTCATAAAAATAATCTGACAGCTGGAGGCTAAAATTATACTAAACTTGTAAAAGCCAAAAAATAAATTGAAATTATTCAAAATTTTGAAAGTACTGCTGAATAATCTTACTTTAGTCTGGTTTTACATACATCAATAGAGAATGTCTGTATGTCTGTTAGGTCATCAGCCCAGAGACTGGCTGGATCTTAACAGAACCACCAAAGGTTATGAGGTTACGGGGAAAACACAACGACTGATGGTGGCAACAAAATGAGGTGTACTAGGCAAAATGAGGAGTGAGGTAGTTTGCCATTGCTTTTCTCACCAATAGCAAATGATCCAGACAAAATTACATAGAAAATAAAGCAATATTCTTAGTATTCTAAAGTTTGGGACAGTCTAGTGCAAAAAGGAATTGGACAGGGATTAATAAAAATGATCATGGCATTGTATAAGGAGTGTTGTAGTTGCGTGCAAACATAAGTTGACAGGACAAGTTGGTTCAAAATAACTAGTGGGCTGAGACAGGGAAGTGTTCTATCACCAATCCTGTTTACAATAGTAATAGATGACATCATGAGAACAGCAAAAGCAGCATATGGAGGAAGAGAAATGAACATGATGTTATTTGCAGATGATATTGTGATTTGGGGAGAAGACAGCAGGAAGGTTCAAGAACAGTTGAATGTGGTGAATGGGAAGATCAAAGAATATGGATTGAAAATAAGTGTAGAAAAGAGTAAAACTCTTGTTATGACTAGAGGGGAGAAAGAAGGGAAAGGTCAGATTAGACTTGCAGACAAGCCCCTCGAAGTAGTGGAAACGTTCGAATACCTGGGGAGTGAATTAATGGAGAATGCTCGACTGGATGCTGAGATTAATAAGAGGATTCAAGCTGGAAGTTGTTTCTATCATAGTGTAAGAAACATGTTATGGGACAAAGAAGTGCCAAAAAGGATACTATGTACAAGATGTATTACATACCCATAACAACTTACGGAGCAGAAACTTGGACAATGACAAAGAAGGATGAGAGTCTAACACAGGCAGCCGAAATGAAATTCTTGAGGAGTATGATACAGAAGAGTAGAAGAGACAAAATAAGGAATGACAGAATAGAGAAGAGCCGATTAAGATGGTTTGGGCACATAAAGCGAATGAGTGTCGAAAGAATGGCAAAAAAGGTGATGGAAATGCAAATCCAAGGAAGACGAGGCCATGGACGACCACGATTGAGATGGAAGGATACAATCCAATGCATTATTATAGAAAGAAACCCGGATTGGGACACAGTGTTGGAGGAGGAGTGGTGGAAAGACCGAAGAAATGGAGGAGAACCATATTTGCCCCTAGCCGGCTACAGCTGGATAAAGGGAAATGATGATGATGATGTTTCTTAGTATTCCATTTATGGACAAATCATTACTGCTTATGGAGCTAAAATTCAGGACATCTATGCAAGTGGAGGAAAGGGAGAAAGTTATTGTCATATATACAAGATTCTACATTTGAATTGGGAGACTGCTTTATCAACAAATCAAGAGTACTTTTATAAAGGATTTGACACTGATATTCATGGTCAAGAATGTTAAACACGATAAAGGTTCCCTTTTTTTTTTTTTTTTTTTTTGCTAGGGGCTTTACGTCGCACCGACACAGATAGGTCTTATGGCGACGATGGGATGGGAAAGGCCAAGGAGTTGGAAGGAAGCGGCCGTGGCCTTAATTAAGGTACAGCCCCAGCATTTGCCTGGTGTGAAAATGGGAAACCACGGAAAACCATTTTCAGGGCTGCCGATAGTGGGATTCGAACCTACTATCTCCCGGATGCAAGCTCACAGCAGCACGCCTCTACGCGCACGGCCAACTCGCCCGGTATAAAGGTTCCTGAGAGTGTCATTTGTAACATTTGAATGGCTTCAAAAGTTCATATTTCAAGATCAATCTTCCTCATTGTCCATTTCTCATCTCAAATATCATATTCTGAACTCCCTGATCTGCACTATTTAAACACTTTGGCATCGCTGACCTTTGGTACAGCCATTGTGTTATTCAACACGTCAACAAAGAGACAATCTCTAAGTATTTTACATACAAACTCACTCAAGCACTTGCACACACAGGAAGCTGTAACCTTTGCTTAATACACCGCAAAGCGGTTACAATGACAATATCCTCATATGATACGAGTTTATTACATGGAAGACCTGGTTGAATATAGTTGCAAAAGTATTTTGTACCAATATAAAATGAAACTGTTTGTCCTTAATTAGTTTAATAATAGAATATTAATACTACCATGGGGAGAATTACAATACAGTATATATACAAGGGTTCTTCACCCAAGGAGCATATCACTTCAACTTAATGCATTAAAAACATTTGTGCTTCTTACCAGCTGGTTGTCAAAGATGAAATCTTAATTTTGGAGCCATCTGAATGTATATGGTTAGGAGAATAACAATAAGTAATATTTAAAATATTGCTTCAATACATGAACTAGTCAAGATAGCATGCTTTAGAAAATGGAACATCAGGAACAACTATATTCTGCCAAGGCCTTTAATTCTTCATATATTACATTCAAATTAACAATAAGGGATGAATTCCAATGGTTGACAATGATCAGAAAACGAAATGTATGAATTACATGGTTACATATAGTAAAGATTATGAATACATCAAAGACAGAGGTGATTTTTAGTTTATAATTTTGCTAAATGCACAAAATTAGCTTAGTTTTGTTGTGTGACTAGTAATAAAATAAAAGGAACCATTAGCTTACTCTCAAGCAATGAGACCCAAGAGAAGAGACATTCAAAAATATGCTAGAGGCAATGTCGATGTGTACGCTATAAGGAAGTACACTGCAGACTTTTATGACTGCAAAGAATAATAGCACAAATGGAAAAAGTTAAAACTCAACATTAACAATTTTTTAGTGTGACAATCACAGAGAAAAAGATAAGAAGAAATCTGTACTGCTCCAGTTCTGAAAGAGAAGATTTGTACAGCATGCCAACTACTTTTGTCAATCTATTTCTCTATTCACAGGACGAGAAAATGTACACACACAAACCTACCCTGTTGCTTACTGACTTACTGGAGAACATTCATATGAATTACAACTGCAAGTCATGATTGATAGACTTACAAATCGGCCAGCACATGGGAATTTGCAAAATGCACTTGAAAAACATAACTATTATTGCAATAGCACTGTTATATTTAGTAAGATAGTTAATTATTTTATTAATAAATAGTAGGTTAGACCAGAATGTAATTAAGGGAATACATGACTAGCATAAAATTAAAAATGCATGTAATAAATCCAAGTGTCTACTTATAAATACATTCAGATTTTCTCAAACTGAAAATGATACACAGAAGCCAGGTACAAATACAATTCCCACCCTAAGAGGGCAATACATAGATCCCTTGAAGGATGACACAACCAGCAGAACAGTTATCTATTAATGATTTGAGCAAGTGTTACAGTACCACTCACATTTTCAAACTTATGAAAATGTACACATCACATCCTTCAACTCCGACCCCATTTAAAATAGCAATATTTTGTACTTTAGAATTCATATCTATAATATTATGGTTGTTACTAATAATAAGCATCAGCTAAGGTAGGGGTTCCCAACCTTTTTTTTTTTTTACTGACAATGCACTTTACTGAAATGTCGTATGCCTTTTAGTGCCGCGATATCCCAGGATGGGTTTGGCTCGCCAGGTGCAGGTCTTTCTATTTGACTCCCGTAGGCGACCTGCGCGTCGTGATGAGGATGAAATGATGAAGACAACACATACACCCAGCCCCCGTGCCACTGGAATTAACCAATTAAGATTAAAATCCCCGACCCGGCTGGGATTCGAACCCGGGACCCTCTGAACCGAAGGCCAGTACGCTGACTGATTAGCCAACGAGTCGGACAATGCACTTTACTGAATGCTCATGATATTGCGTCACATCCATTTTTATTAATAATAATATAAACTTCTATGTATTGTCAGACATTCATTGTTGTAGATATGCCAATGGTAACATGCTAAAGGGGACATTCCTCTAAATATTACCAGCATATTGTGCTGCTTCAGAGAAAGACAAAGGTAAATGCTACCTTCACTAATCTACAGTACTGTACACTGGATGTCTCATCAACAAAACTCACCAATTAAAATTAATGTGAAGTCTGTACTTGGTGGGTTCCACCAACTTGATTCAGTTTGTCTTTTTCAAATCAGAAATATGTCCATGATAATAGTGAAATAAAGCATTTAAGTACAATAGCTGCAATTTCATCTGCTGCCATGTACAAACTGAAACTGACTAATGTGTTCTCATGATTCTAAACTCTTGGTTTATAGCTATCTGGGAAGAGTAGAGTAAGCATTGTTCCAGGTATTCACCTTCACTAACAGCTTGTCACAAAATAAAATTTACCATATTAAAGGCTGTTTGGCAAAAACAAAATGGGTTCTTTAGAGACTTCCTGGATGGCATCAAATTTATTTTGTAATTCTAAAATACAGCTGCACAACACACCAGTGTGTCGTGTCATTTGTTGGGAACCCCTGAATTAAGGCCTCAGTATTTCTTAACCCTATGAGGGCAGAAGCATTTTATGGATGTACGTGATCCAAAAAAATGGCAAATTAAAACACACCCAGATTTAACCAACATTAGCTATAAACATGCATATGTACGTAATATTAATTACTTACTTTGAATATTGGATGTACTCCATTGCAGAGCCTCATAGGATATTATCAAAATTTGTCGTGGCAGCCTGTTCTAAACTCTTGGTTTATAGCTATCTGGGAAGAGTAGAGTAAGCATTTTCCAGGTATTCACCTTCACTAACAGCTTGTCACAAAATAAAATTTACCATATTAAAGGCTGTTTGAAAAAAAAAAGAGAAGAGGCATAGGAGTCTTTCCACAAGTAACTTATTATGCCAACGAAAGCCCTTATATCTGATAGTGTTGGAGATGATCAATCTTTGATTACACATCTTCTAGCTGGAGTTATTGCCTGTTGTTTCCCTGAATCACTGTTTCCTGGTGAATCGTGTCAAAATATCAGTATAAAAAATAACGAAAAATACTCTGTAGTCTCGGTCGCCACGTCAAAAAATAAATGTAAATTTTGTCACTGATTAATATTATATATGGGAATGGTACTTGAAGGTCCTAGGTCGAAGTTACTCACATCAGTCCTTTCATCAACTGTTCCATTCTCCGGGGCACTTGAGTCACTCACTATTAAATTTCTGTCTTCGGACTCTTCAAATGAAAAATCACTTTTTCCTACATCCGTAGAGTCCAAAATTGAAGCAATGGGCATTACTGACTGTTTTTACTAACCTTGTTGCAAAATAGCTACATAAATTGCAAAAAGCCGGTCTCAAAACTCGTGACCCACACTTGACTGAACATGATAGCCTCTTACAGCTTGTAAAAAGTTAGCAGGAACATACCGCAACTCGATTCACGAATTCCCCTTTCAGCTAGACCTATAAGTATTGTTTACTGCCATCTGTTGAGTTTTTTAATAACTAAGTGCGTTGGTAACGCTGGATCTCTGGCCATTTAATATATTAAATTCCATCCTCTAAGAGTTAAGATGTCACACATCAATAACTTGACTGAGTTTGCTATTATTATTATTATTATTATTATTATTATTATTATTATTATTATTATTATAAATCACTACTCAATTCCTCTGGCCATGACATGTACAGGTTTAAAACAACACTGGTTACTGCTCGGGATAATTTTATATTTTAGAATGAGATTCACGCATTAAAAATTATAAAAAGAAACTTAACTCAAATCTTGTTTTGCAGAACTTCTCAAAAACTCTGGCAGATTTGAAGTCTTTGAAGAAGTACACTGTATCTCTTAGCGATGGATCCAGTAAACGTGCACACACTGTCGCGATTGACAGGAAGAGAAACATAGACGTTGTTATTGATCCAACAATAAGGTTTGAGAGTAACAGTTCACAGGCCAAAGAAGTTGATTCTGAAAAGAAGAGACACTACAAACCCTGTTTTAAGTACTTTGAAAAAAAGCATCACATACCTGCAAGTTGCTGGGAAGTGATTGGGTTACTCTTTGGTGCGCGAGGATCTGTCACAAAATTTTCAGTGAATTTCTTCCTTCGTTTTGGTATTCCTGTTTCGCATTTAAAAGATATTTGTTTAGATGTTTTACGAGGTTCATTGGCAATGGTAAATCATCATTTGTACGGTATGCGTAAAGAAAAATAGTTTTCCTTATCGGGGATAGCTGTAGGCCTACAACAGGGGAAATCCAAAATTAAAAAAAAAAAAAAAATATATATATATATATATATAAGCTCATTTTATCTTAAGATAAATAGTGCAAAAATTATTATCTATCTGATGCTGTTACCGTATGGTAGCCCTTGTTCTAGGGCAGTTATTCCTTGTGAATTTTCTCTCTGTTATGCCCGTCAAGGCTTGCATTCTAAGAAATGAAGTATGTGAACATTTTCTTCTCTTGTTTGGTAAGTTAAATACCCAGATAGTTCCATCTTTACTGTACTATCATGCATGTACTATACATGAAAAAAAGAAAAACTATAATATTCAAAATAACTACATTAACATATTATAAATACCTCAGAAATCTGTCGGGCTAATGAGAGAGCTCAGACGAGCAGAGCTATCCCCTTCATTTACATCCCAAATCTAGGGCAGTCCTGTCAATTGGCTCGCTGTATTTAGTGATTCACACAACAGGTATACCAAGCCACAAGAAGCCTGTCTCAGGTAATAAGGGTACAAGTGAGGGAGAATAAGGTAAACTGGAGTATGTACAAACTCTGACATAAGTAAGTTTCACCAGGACAGGTCAATATATATACCATGAGAATACTGATGGAAGAATGGAAGAACAGTAGGAATACGGAAAAGATCTGATGATGGTATTCCTTGATCTAGAGAAGGCATACTATAGTGTTAATAGAGAAGAGGTGTGGGAAACCATGGAAAGAAAAGGACGCGGAAGGCAATCACGGGAACGAATCAAAGCAATGTATAAGAAGTGTTCCAGATGTGCTCAGACTCCAGTGGAGAGAACTGATTGATTAAGAAACCAAACTGGACTTAGACAGAGAAGTGTGTTGTCTCCACTTATGTTTATAATGGTTAAGGATGAAATTCTAAAGGAAGAAAAGGCAAGATTTGGAGTAGATATGAAAATATTGTTTGCAGATGACATAGTGAGCTGGTGAGTCAACAATACAGAAGTGCAAATCCAACTAGAGGCTTTAAATGACAATACTGAGAAAGGTGGCATGAAAATCAGTGTGGAGAAGAGCAAAACAGTGGTGATGACATGAGGAGAAAAAGAAGGAAAAGGAATCGTTAGTATCAGAGGACAAAACTTTGAGGTTGTTGAATACTTCAAATATTTGGGAAGTGAAATAATGCAAGATGCAGGTTGGATAAGGAGATCAACCAAAGAGTACAAGCGGGAAGTACATCCAACCAGAATGTAAGGAACCTGGTGTAGAACAGAGAAGTTCCTAGGAAATGTAATGAGATAATGTACAAGATGTACTATACTCCTATATTAATGTATGCAATCAGAGACCTGGACGTTGACAGCAAGAAATGAAAGTAAAATTCAGGCCAGTGAAATGAAGTTCCTAAGGAGTATGGTAGGGGAGACAAGGAGAGACAGAGTAAGAAATGTTGAGGTTAGAAAAGCTGAGTGATAGGATGGAGAAGCATAACTTGAGATGGTTTGGACATGTTATGAGGATGGGGGAGGGAAGGATACCAAAACAAGTGTTGGAAGTTAAGATGGAAGGAAAGAGAGCAAGGAGGAGGCTCAGAGCAACCTGGATGGACTCTGTCAAGAACAGTGTAAGGAAAAGAAGATTGGACCAGAATAAAATTAAAGAGGAGTGGTGGAAGGACAGGCAACATGGAGAAGTGCCATCAACACACTGACCTGGCAGGAGCTGGACAAGGAAGAATAAAAATGATGATTAAGATCTCACATGCATGTAGAAAACCAAAAAATATCTATCAGCTTACAGAACTGTATACAGTCAACAGGGCTCAAACACTTAAAAACTGTATTTTGTTGGTGAGAATTAAATAATATGTTAATTTGGGTTCTTTAAACCAGGTAGTTTACATGGCAACAAAAGTATTCCTAGAGAATAATGCTTTTAATAAGATCTTTTATACAACTTAAAGATAGCCTACAGTTTTTTAGATGTTCCCTAGCAGATTTTGGCACCATACTACAAATTCCAAACAGCTGACTTGATTTCAGATGTCTGATCTAGACTTATTTTTCTCAAAAATTGTTGAATTGTACTACAACCACTTTACAATGTACCAACGAACTGCAACAACATCAGCCCTTCTAAATGATTCTTTGAAGATTCACTGTGAGCTATTCCACTGGTTTTCCATCTCAGCAATCTTAAAGATGGGGCCAAAGTACTCCACACTTTACGGTATCTTATATGTTTCAATACGGCTATAGTTTGAGAAGTAGCCAGTATTATATGAATCGCAGAAAGACAAATGTTTGCGTATCATGTTGGTTCGTTCAGAGCAATAATTCCTGTTGATATTATATAGTCTTCTTCCTTGCCTTTTCTGATAACAACTCTATGTGAAGGGATGTATTACTACTGCATGCTTCTGTGTTGAGCATGATCATAATTTTTTTTAGGGCCAAATTTTAAAAGAAACATATCACTCTTCTATGGGTCTGGTTGACGACATCTCATTCTCAGGCCGTCCGTACCTACGTCTCTTTTTCCGTAAATATTCTCAAGGGTATGAGAGTGCTGCTGGATCATTCCATAAGTATTGGAAGTTTTAGATAAAAGTAGTTTACAACAAAGTTTACCATGGTATAAGATTGAATGTTCCATTTCCACAGCCATCAAGCAGCAAAACAGAGAACTCTAGCAAAGACTATTTTAAAATAATTTTTTGGGACCTCACCAAAATGTACCAAGAAGGTCCTTTTGCACAAACATGTACAGGGCATGGAGAGTCATAGATTTTTCCACCCATCAACAGTATGATTACCACAAGTGAGATTAAATCAGTAACCTTAGGATAGAATGCAGACATGCTACCAAGGATATACTGTGGCAGCTACTCATATAACAATCATAAATCAACATTCTGGCTGTGTTACTGTAATTGCAACAGTACTGCACACACTGATTTTCTTGTACAGGAAATTCTTGATTACCCAGGTGTGGATTATGCATACATAGTTTGGCGATTAAAAAAAAAAAAAGCCTGAAGTACTGTATTCTGTTATAATTAGAACAAACATTTTAGTTTAGAATGCACTATTGTGAATGTGACTCACGTTTTATCGTCAGAAGATTCTTATGAAATATTGTCCGCTGTTTCCCATTTTATCTTCAGGTGAATGCTGTGACTCTAACCTCATAAAACGCCTGTGGCTGATTTCCTGTCTGTATCTTTGCCAAACCATTTCTCTAGGAGCTAATTTCTTATGCCCCTAAAACCAAAAGAAAAAGATTTACATTTTCTTCTGGGATAGTTTCCTTCAAAATTCTTGCTTCGAGTTGATATGATGTGAAAGCATACTCTTAAACATCGCCAGGAGGAATGCACTGTTGATTGTACTTTTTTAGCCACTGCTGACAAACAGAAACAAAACAAATTGGATGATTATTTCCAAAGGTCATTTTATTATTTACTATTATTGCAGCCAAACACTACCATTCTTTACTGTATTCGCTCAAAGACTTTGTACAATTTTTGCACTTGTCAAGATGATATTTTTAGCATTTTCTTAGGCATAGTTTTCACACAGTTTTCAGTGTTGGTGGAAGTAGGGATTTTCGCAGAATTTATGGTGAAATCTGTGGACAGCTAGACGTGTGATGGCACTTCTTAATTTCTGGTTAGGACCCACCCAACTTCTATCTATCATGGCATCTGATGCATAGAACTCTTCAAAAATTTTGGCTCTTTTTGCTTCGATTTGTCGGATGTGTTCTGTCATCTGCGGTGTAGAAGGTAGTGGCATTTTATTTTACGTTCTCAATAAAGAAGGTTTCCTTTGCTAGCTCATAGGCAAATCGTGAAGGTGCTGATTTTGATATGCCCAAGGTTAGTTTTAGATAACTTGTTTTGATTGAGCCTATTGCTGTGAGTTCTGATATTTTAAGGTGTTCCCATATTACTCCAATGCCGTATGTAACTATTGGCATTATTTTTGCCCAGAATAATTCCACTGCTGTTGTTAGAGAAAGTTTTAGTAGATCTATTGTACTATATATTCATCGTATAGCAGCAGCTGTTCTCTCTTGAACATGGATTTTGATGGATAGTCCGGTCGCCTGTAAAGTGATCCTTAGATAACAAAAATATCTGACTCTTTCCAATTCCTCTCCGTGCAGGATTATCATGTCTTCCTCTGCCATTCTTCCTTCCTTCCTGTAGATCATCATGACAGTTCTGCTTCTTATGATTTTGTAGTAGTTTTCTTTTAGCCAATCCTCTAGCTGTTCTACTGTTATCTGTAAATCTTCTCTCTTACCTGACCATGTCATCGGTGTATAATATTAACGTAACATTTGATCTTTCTGTTATGTTGATTACATCAGCTGTTGTAATGTTGAATAGTGCTGGACTCATTGGATCACCCTGTAATACTCCATTTGTTTGTACTATCAGGCTTGACATGCATATTTCATCATTTATTACTATTGTGCTTTAGGTTACGATTTTCCTAATGATTTGTTCTATTTCAATTTTCATGTTTTTGTCTGGTTTTAAATGTCATTTTGTAAATAAGCTGCCAGTTTCCAGCGAGTTACACATAAGTAAATGTGATATTAGCATGTTTCCTAAATACTCTGTTTCTGGTAAGAAAACAAGTATTTTGGATTATCAGTGTTTTGCGGTTATCCGCACGGTCTCAGGCCGGCATTAACCCAGATAATCAAGAGTTTGCATTATATGTCAAGAGTTTGCTGTATATGTTTTGTGTGGTATTTAAATCGTTTATAGGACATCAAGAGTAATCTTTCTGAAAACTGTATAACTCTTGAATGTATAATACTGCAGAAAACAGATGTAAAAAATTAATTAGAATAATTTTTCTCTCTGGTAGTGGTGCAAGAGGACATTTTTTATGGTAGTGGTTTAATGTCGCTCAAACATATCGAAGGTTTTCGGCGAAGCAAGGATGGGAAAGGGCTAGGATTGGGAACGAAGCATCCATGGCCTTAATTAAGGAACAGCCCCAGCATCTGCCTGGTGTGAAAACAGGAAACTATGGAAAACCCTCTTCAGAACTGCTGACTGTGGGATTCAAACTCGCCATCTTCTGAATGCAAGCTCACAGCTACACGAATGCAACTGCACGGCCAACTTGCTTGGAGGGCGGGGGGGGGGAACAACTCACCAAGAACTGACTGGTTTTCTGCAATAGGTAAACAATAATGGCCCAGTACTAAGAGTAAAAGAAAAAATAGCTTCATTATGAACAAGCAATATTTACCAGGGCCATCATTTATTTCTTTATCCTAGAATATTCTTTTTATCATACTCTTAAGCCTCATTCACAATGCAAACGTAACCGTAAACTTAACGACGTAACGCAACCGTAAAATTAACGTAAAATTTGTGGTATTCACAATGGACGAACGTAACATTAACGTAAAGAGTACACAGCAGCCAATCAAAACACTGCCATGTCATTTAGCACGGAAGTCGGGTTTTGGGCTATCTCGCAGTTTTATCATTTCAACACCTCGATGGAATCAAACAACGTGGTAGCGGAATTCATATTACTTCAAACATCTATTGCTTTGCTCCTGGGAGCTGTGTAGGCCTACGGTACCTGAAAAGGCGACCTAAACAACGGTGCAGAAAATGGGTTCATCCCTTGAATCAAAGAAGGTTATCTCAGGGCGATTTCGGTAATCTACTGTAAGAAATGACCCTCATCAGTTCATTTCGGACATGCGGATGAAACCTGAACTGTTTGCCTTTCTT
This sequence comes from Anabrus simplex, assembly GCF_040414725.1. Classification (NCBI taxonomy): domain Eukaryota; kingdom Metazoa; phylum Arthropoda; class Insecta; order Orthoptera; family Tettigoniidae; genus Anabrus; species Anabrus simplex. The sequence goes on from NC_090271.1 coordinate 162,102,917, forward strand.
ACGATTCACTTCCCCTTTGCTAATAAAAAGAAATGTGAGGTCTCTTTTACCGACATCTATGACCCTATCTATCACACCCTGATGAGATGTTTGGATCTATTTGTTTGGATGATATCGTTTTCGTAAAGTAGTCCGTCATAATGTTAAGAAATATACAGGGACACTGTTTTATTTATGACAGGGATTGTCTCGTCCGTTTGCCAGCGTTGCGAGCTTGTCTCCCCCCATTTACCGTCAGATTTCATTGCTACAAGATATTTATTTCCACCTATTATTTTTCGGTACAGCGTATTTGTAATTATTTTTCCTTCTATCATACATACACACAAACATTATTTTGAAAGAGAAGTACAAGTGTTTCGTCGAAAGAAGTCATTATATCGTGCACAACACACAATGTTTTACCTCTGCTCTGAATGGCTGGTTCTTAACGTTAACGTAAAATTAACCGCAAGAGCTTGGAGTTTGCAATCCCTTAATTTTACGGACTCTCAGTTAAGTTTATGTCGGCGCATTGTGAATGGTTCCATTAGATAAGATGGCCGCTAACTTCTAAGTTAACGTTAATTTTAAGTTTACGTTACGTTACATTTGCATTGTGAATGGGGCTTTAGTTATTTATGCCTTTGATATACATTTCAGGACATTAGTTTTGACAGACTAAAATATTCCAGAGAAATATTTACAACAATTAGAATTATTTAATTTTTGGTTAGACTCCAACCAAGGTTTTTTTGTGATCAGTAGTAATATCTGTTTTTCTCTTTACTCAGACATAATGCCTCCCTCAACATGCACATCTAGTGATATATCCAGTTTAAAGGACCCCATGAAACTCAAATTATGATCTATTATATTAAATCTGGTGTAAGGCCTGGAGCTACAGACAATACCAAACATCTTCCCTTAATACAATACTCTTTCCTTCACCCTTCACATTTCTGGGCTGATCCGAGTGACTTGACAATGATATGTGATGAAAGTTGGAATATGTTTCAATGAATAAATATATTGAATACTAACTGAACAAACTATTATTACACCATAAGAATGATTCTGGTAAAGTGGTTGCATGCACCAACATTCACATTCAAAATGCAGTACAATTAGAATATTTTACAACTAACATTTAGTCGATGTGTAATAGAAAATAGCCGTCAGATAGGAACAATAATCTGCAGTACGCTCGAGTGTATATTAACATCTGGTAAAATTCCTTCACAATTATATTTCAGAACAACAAAGCTGGTGAATAACACTCTTTCAAATGTTTTCTATTGATTAAAATCTAACAATTCTTTATCATTATGTCTTTAAAATGGTAATGCCCACCAAACATCACATTCAAAGTTGTAAACAGAAACATCAGTCTATTCGGAAAGTCATTTGCTACACAAATGTTAGACAGTAGTCTCTGATGATCTAATCATCTAGAATACAAGCCTTTTAATAACTAGATGTATTTCATGATCTAGTATTCTATGTATATCACTTACACAATATTACAAGTCATAAAAGTGTTACCACAAGATGTACCAACAATTGCCTCTAACATCTAATTAAGAACTCTTTGGTCCGAAAGTATATAAATATATATATCCCTGACACCATTAAGGTCGTATGCACGACAGGTAAGGAAAATGTTATGTTGCTGCAGAGTTTCTAAATTCAAACAAATCTTCAAATTTTTTTTTTTAGTAAAACAAAAATTCTCTTCAATGAAAATTTCTTATGAACTCATCAATTTAGAATAAAAATAACATTAGGTCTCTTAGATTAAACACTCTGTCAAACAGTGAAATGAAGGCTGAGAATGTATCTAATAAGGTAAGATTCTCACTAAGATAATTTCAAAATGTTGTTGCCATGTAATATATTCTGAATTCAGATCATGAAGAAAACCAAGCCACATCTGGATGAGGCCATAAAACAAAAAAGTGCACTGAGTAGCACTGATGATGATGATGATGATTATGCATGTCCAACCCTTGTGCCGTTGCTATACTGAGTCGGATATGAAGCAAGATGAATCTTCGTACCAAATTTTTATGACCAGATCCCCTTCCTGACATCATCCTCATCAGAGGAGTTACTGAGACGAAATGAATGACATGATATATAATAGTGATGATTATGATGATGATACAAGAAAAATAACCAAACTAGAAATAAAGTAAATACCAACAGTGTATGACACAGAATCATACAACAAAGAAATATTTCCTGATCTATTACGATTCTTCTGAATGGAGGTTTTGTTTAATAAAACCAGCTGGCTCTCAAACCTCTTACCAATACAGATGTTCAATATTAGCAAAAACATGTCAAACCCCTAGGTTACAATACCTTTTTAACGAGAGGAATATCTTTCCCTGACCCTCAACATTTAAACAAAATAAATAGAAACTGTTGTCACATACAAAACATGAACATATGAGAAACTATAAGCTTCTTCCATTTCAACAACCATTAAGCATTCTCTTAGTGTTTCCTAGTATGGCTTCATTCTTCTTCTGCTGTTTTTTTTTCAACAGTCTGGTGAGTCACATGTGTGATCTATGTCACACATGTGGACCTGGCCCAGTTTTATGGCTGGATGTCCTTGATGTCAACCGTATGTGGAGGGATGTATTCACTATTGCATGTTTCTGTGGTAGTTGAAAGTGTGGTGTGGTATGTAAATGAAGAAGTGGTTAAGACTAACAGAGAGACCCAGTCTCCCTGCCAGACGAATTAACCAAACAACCAAATGCCTCAGTGTTAACCATTCAGCCTACGAGCCAGACTTCCTATTTTATATCAATTATTTCACTATAAAAAAGTGAAATTAGGTAAATATCTCCTTTGTTTATTCTCTCTTGTTCTCTCATGTTATTGGGATTTAAAAAATGATGTTTTTATATCGTACTGACATGGACAGGTCTTAACAATGACAATGGGATAGGACAGGACTAAGGCTGGGAAGGAAGTGACCTTGCTTTTTTTTTTTTTTGCTTTACATCACACCGACACAAGTAGGTCTTTTGGCAACGATGGGACAGAAAAGGCCTAGGAATGGGAAGAAAGCAGCCGTGGCCTTAACTGAGGTACAGCCCCAGCGTTTGCCTGGTGTGAAAATGGGAAACCACACAAAACCACCTTCAGGGCTGCTGACAGTGAGGTTCGAACTCACTATCTCCTCTGTCAGCAGCCCTGAAGATGGTTTCTCATTTTCATATTAGGCAATTGTTGGAGATGTATTTTAATATAGGTCATGACCACTACCTTCCCATTCTTGTTTTCCTTTACCCCACCATTACCAAAAGCTTTAAGACACTATTGCAACAGGAAACTATTTTTTCTTCCTTCTTTCAAATGGAAGTATTATCTGTGGAAGGGAGCCGGCCAACTCGCTCGGTGACCTTGTCCTTAATTAAGGTACAGCCTTAACATATGCCTAGTGTGAAAATGGGAAACTATGGAAAAACACATTCAGAAGTGCTAACAGTGGGGTTCAAAATAACCACCCCCTGTTGCATGACCCAAACTATGCCGCCAACTCACTTGGTATATTAGAATTTTAATCCACAAACAGGTTTGTTGTAGCTGTCGATATCATTCTTACCCCAAACCTAAGTAATCAGGGCCTGGATGTCTTAAGGTTAAATATATCAATTTGTCTCTTTCACAGTTAATAACTAACCCCATGGCACTACAACCCTGAAGGGCCTTGGCCTACCAAGCGACCGATGCTCAGCCCGAAGGCATGCAGATTATGAGGTGTCGTGTGGACAGTACGACGTATCCTCTCTGCTATTATTCTTAGCTTTCTAGACCAGGGCTGCTATCTCATCATCAGATAACTCCTCAATTCTAATCACGCAGGCTGAGTGGACCTCGAACCAGCCCACAGATCCAGGTAAAAATTCCTGACCTGGCCAGGAATCGAACCTGGGGCCTCCAGGTAAGAGGATGGCACACTACTCCTACACCACGGAGCTGGTTCCCTTCCACAGATAATACTTCCATTTAAAAGAAGGAAGAAAAAATAGTTTACTGTTGCAATAGCGTCTTAAAGCTTTTGGTAATGGTGGGGAAAGGAATACAAGAATAGGAAGGTAGTGGTCATGACCTATATTAAAATACAGCCCCAACATTTGCCTAATATGAAAATGAGATACCATCTTCAGGGTTGCAGACAGAAGAGCTTGAACCCACCATTTATCAAATGCAAGCTTACAACTTCATGATTTGTAACCATGCAACCAACTTGCTTGATGTAAAATTTTCTGTCTTTTCTTATGTACTCTACTTATCCCAGCCAATGCACTTCTCCTATTACGAATAACACCAGGTCTTAAATAAGATTTCGACTAACATTTCCTCTCAAAATTAGCAGATCACCCAATCACTCTCTTATTCTTCATATATTAAAATATGTAGAATACAGGGTAGTCATTGGGGTGTGCAGGATGGGCTTGTGCACACGTTTAGTAACTTTAAACATAAACAACAAATACAACTTAGTTCAATATGAAACTGACTAATGAACTGCTTATTATTAATTAGCAGTAAGAGCGACCTTGGCTCCCTTTTCCTACCGGCAGCACCAGGCACAGAGCAGAAACTAACAGAGTCGGCAGGCAACTATATCATTACAGATTACAGCAATGTATGTCGTGGAATTTTCATCCTCTTTCTAATAACATTTCCTGCAACTGGACTGGCAGCATTGCATTATGGGGTGATTAGACCAAAAAGTATTAAATAGGTTTGACTGAACGTGAAAACACACTAATGAAAAGTCCTGGCAATGCCTGCGATGTTGACGATAAGATCGTTTAAACCAATGACAAATAATTACACTTTAGAATAGTATAATTCTCTCCCCTGCAATGTCCTGAAGTGGCATTTGTTCTGTACCATGCTGCTCTGATTATAAGCATCATATTTGCCTGTGAAAGAGTATGCAGGAGGAGGAGCACACACTGCACCAAGATCACATTTACATACATTTTACCAACAGTACAGAGCAACCAAACACTTTGAATGATGAAGGTACATTGTTCTGTTTTCAGCAAAATATTAAACCTTTTTCTTTGGGAGTGAAAGATTTGTAACCTATCAAGTGTTTCAAATCAAATGTAGCTCATAACACATGAATGTTTTACTTGTGGGTCTTCAAGTAAACTGTAAAAAATCAATAGTACCAGTAATACATAAAAACATGAATTTTTATGTATGTGTTTAAGCAGACTATTAAAATAATCAAATGTAGTGCATAAAAAAAGAAATATATTTTTGTATGTGTGTTTAGGCAGACTACCGACAATAATTGTTTTCTCACCTTGGTTATTGTGTGGAGCTCCAGCTAAAAATAATGAATTAAGATTTCATTATATATCATATGGAACGCTAGGTTGGATCAAATGTATTTCGTGTATCAAGCCTGTCCTAGTGTCTTAATATCAATTACGAGACTGAACTATCTAAGAGTCAATCATACAGGAGGCGCAAAGAGGACATTTCCAAATATTTCTGTATGAGGAAAAAAATAAAAAATAAAACCTGTAGTTTTCTTTTTAACTAAATATTCACAAAGAACAGGTTAGGCAGAATTTTGCACAATTTTAAACATTCAACAATAGATAGAGTGTAAAATTATCTAAAAAGTGAACTTTGTATGCCCAAACCCTATGCTTTCTACATACAGAACTTGTATCTATTGGAAATGGAGAGGAGTTTTAAAAATAAACATATACATCTTTGATGATCTAAACAGGTCTCCATCTTGCAATCCCAAACAATGTCAACAAGCTGAAAGTTGTCCAAACATTACAACAAGAAGTAAAAATTTATTATTACTACGTTAGATCTCTAATATGTTTAGATTCAGCATAACCTTTCTCAGAAGAGGATAACTACTTTCTAGCTATCTCTCAGACAACTGCACACCGTGAGTTCAAGATGAAATGTTCAAGTAGGAAGTAACTTAAGCCTATAACAATAGTTTAGCAAACCCTGCAGCAACATTACGCATACAATTGTATACTGTTCTTAAGTCCAGTTAATAAACAATAGAAACTAGTACAATGAGATTTTCTGCAACAAAACATGCACTGAACACATTGCAGCCTCTTCATTCATTAAAAATTAAAAAAAATACCTTTGCAATATCTATACTAAAAAATCACAGAAAAACAGATCACTCACTTGAACAAAAATGCAAACCATTTTAAAAACAATTCTTGTCATTAACAACCAATAATATAAATGGATTATGCAGAAAATGCATAGCACTAGTTTGAACATACTGAAACAAAAGTGAGAATGAAATGTTACAATGCAGTTAGTCCAAAAGACAAGGCATAGTAAAAACCCTGAACCACAATTATGTGTGGGGAAAAAAGTTATCTCCAAATGTTTATCAAAGTTTATGAAAGGTGAGAGCCATAGGGATAAGTACATCATTCAAAGAGAATTAAAGCTACAAGCAAGATCTCAGGTTCAGATGAATGGCTCCTCACGTTCCTCTAACCAAGCGGTAAGGCACAAGGCCACAGATAATTCTACCAATTTATCAAACTTCTCACTTCAAGAGCAGGAAAGAAAAGATTCAGTCTTTGTCTTCCTACGTGCGTATCATATGCCATCCTATGATGTGATTCCCCTGGCTCTCCTAACAATAACAGTAGCCACAGTCTTCACCTAAAGTTTCCACTCAAATCTTGCAACAAGCTCAGGGAAAACCATGGTAACCACAATACCACTGAAGATCCCAGTCACAAGAGCAGCAGCACCAAACATTCCTGCTGTAGCTGCATGCTGTGGCTCCACTGACCTGCAGAAATAAAAGAATAGTCTCATTCCTTCTAATGATGACCACAAATAGACTGTAAACATTTTACTTACAACAGGCATGCTGAACACATAGGTGATTTTAAAAATTCCTGACTAACACAAGTTTCTAATTTGTAATATGGAAAGGGAGTTAATATTAGTATTATTTGTCTGACCAGTCAGTACTGCTAGCAAGTGAGCGTGCTGATGTTTATTTACATATGTAGTGCAGGTGGAGGTATGACATGTGAAGCAAGGGAACCATTATGTACACTCACTTTAAAGCACTATTAGATAACGGATGGGTTTCAAATGGAATCACAAAGAGAGGACACTGCTGCTTCTTAAATCAACACACTCCACAATGTGTCGACTCTGTTAGTGTTAATGTCATCTTTCAGCTATTAGTGGAACTGTGTGAACGGGGAGTATTATAACATAAAATGAGAATATTATTTGCAATGAAACATTAAATGCTGTTTGGGATTATCATCATAACTGCAATTTATGCGAATGGATACTACCAAACTAGTTACCAGTACTGGAAGGCAATCTTATTTACATTCATAATAAGCACACTGTATTCTCTCTTCTACCAGTGTTTGGTGTGCACAGTAAACTAAGCATTAACATGTATAGTGGGCTCCTTATAGGGTTGCCAACTATCCTGTATTCCCAGCAAATCCTGTATTTTGGCTTTGTTTTATTGAAAATCCTGGGTCCCATATTTTCCAAGGCATATTTCCAGAATTCCACTTAAGTATAAAAACTGTTTTAAACATTTATATTTTGATGGTATATTCTGGTGATAATGGTATTTAGTTGGTATGCTGGTAGTAGTAATTGTTTTGATGACGTCACATCCCACACGCCAGGCATATTGGTTCACCAATAAGCTCCAGTTCTGTACTGACTTCCAGCTTCATTCACGCACACACTTGTAAGATGCTATTGTGTGGACCACCTGTCATGCTATTTTTAAGAAGTGAAAGATACTGTGTTACGTTGTTAAACATGAGGGATGACTGTGGTGAAGAAGACAGGAACTAGTCAACACTAACACCAAGGAAGAATTTAAAAAATTCTGTATCTTGGACTATTTGGAAGGAGTCATATTCCTGGACAAAAAAGAAGGCACTCCTGCAAGAAAGATTTCCGTAGAGCACATGGTGGCAATAGGGACTGTTTAGATTTGAAAATACTTGGTAAAGTTAATATTGATTATAATCAATGTAGTCAGTGTTTATGTTTGTATTCATTATGTAAATAATACAAAAAATGCTGTAGTGATTAGTCAATTTCTGTACTGGTAGGTCACAGAGAAAAGGAACAAGAATTCATGCAGGCATACAAGATCTCCCCAGCTTTTTCAGCAATACGTCACCTCAGAAAGATTTAGGCAAGGCAACTGTAGGAGAACTTGCATTTGCATTTCACAATTCTAAACCTCTCTGCTGTCTATATGGAGAGAGGGAATATGACGCGGTTGAGGGTTATTCGTCTCTTGGATGTGGATGTTAAGCCTTGAACAGGCCCTTGGTGCTAATAGTCACTTCTTGTGATACAAAGAATATTTTTATGAAACCTTTTTCAAGGAAGAGATATCAGATCCGCCTGAGTTTCGTTAAAAAGGGCTACTGTAGTTTTAAAGTTGTATGGTCATTTCTGCAAAAAGAAGGTACACATTTAAATCATTTTTTGAATATGTTGATGTGGAATGGAGCAAAATTCACAGGCACGTTCCTATGAGGTGACTATCACTACTGTTGACAGGATAATTAAAAATTGGGAACCAGGTAACTTTATGGAACTCTACTCATCTTTGCTCGAGTATTTGAATTGAAACTTCAAGTTTGATGAAAATGTCTGAATAGAATCGTGGTCACCACTTACTTTACCATCTGATATTAAAATTATTTTCAAAGTTTTACAGAGTTTCTGCAAATAGATATTAATGATGATGACTTATATGAGGTATTCTGCAATTCAAATTATGTACTTAGATATTCTACAGAAGTAAATGCATATAAAAAAATAGGTTAATGTTTTCCCTACTTTAAAAAAATAGAAATGTGTGTATGTACGCAATATGTTGATGGCCACTGGGTTTGTAATTAGTCTGCTTGTTTCAAATGCAGGGACAGACAGATTTTTTCCACTGATGAATAACAAATGGACTGACGAAAAAAAAAAAAAAATAATATATAGATCTAATTAAAGCGGAGATTCACATAAATGTAAAATTTTATTACAGTTGCAGAGAGCTTTTCACTTTTGTGAAGTCATACAAAGGCACAATCTGTTGATAAGTACTGCTTACCAGCAAATTTGAGCAACTGAAAGCAGTTTGAACTTTGCTTTATGGATGTTTATGTATTTAAGGAATGAATAATTTTTAAAATAAAAAATGGCGTATGACTTTTAGTGCCGAGTGTGTTCAAGGACATGTTCGACTCACCAGGAGCAGGTCTTATTTCATTTGACACCCTTAGGCGACCTGCATGTTGTGATGAGGATGAAATGACGATGAAGACGACACATGCACCCAGCCCACGTGCCAGAAAAGTTAGCCAATGATCGTTAAAATTTCTGACCCTGCCCGGAATCGAACCTGGAAACCCTGTGACCAAAAACTAGCATGCTAACCATTTAGCCATGGAGCTAGATTTTTTTTAATAATATGAATTAGTAAATAAAGTGATTATTCTTTATGCTGCACTAGAGCTAAATCTTGGATCCTTTATCTTTTCCATTCATCCCATAATTCAGTCTCAGTTGTACCCATTTATTCTTTCAAGAGATGGCAATCCTAGCCCCTTCAGAAATGACATCTTTGGAAAATCTCAAGAACTTAACCTTACTGCATAGATTTAAGTTATAACATCATGTTAGTCATTCTCATTAACAATATTTCATACTACCAAACACTTAAAAAGGCCAAAAGAAGGAAATAATACACACGTGTACCATATATTTCATGTTAGATTTCTGTGCTTCACCATGTACGTGATACTGTACTGCACATCAAGCTAGTTGGGAGTGACAAGGCTTCATACAGACTGACCCCAGTTTTTGGAGCCAACATTCTCAATTTTGAGCTTCAGTCGTGCACATCCCCACAACTGGCAATTGTTAGAAAGCTACAAATCCAGAATACACACTGCATGCTACTATGCTGCCGATACTAATATTTATTTATTTATTTACTTACAGAGTTTACGCCCACATTGGAGCACTTAAATCAGACTACAACAAATTTGTCTTCCTTTTCTTCTCCCAAAAAGTCTTGAGTCTGGTTGACCTGGCTGCCCTCTCCGCATCCGTTATAACATATTGTTTCCTCGGTACAGTGGTCAGAGGAAGCCTGATGCATTTATTCTTCAAAATACTTTTCTCGCCTCTGTTTTCTATGGTTTGCATGGTAATATTCAACTCCTCCAAATCACTTTGAACTTCTTTAAACCAATTGTTTTTTGATTTACTATTCCAAAAGTAATTATATAATTGTTTTAAAACTCTGTTATCACTTAGTCGAAATATATGACAAAAAAGGCAATTCTTCTTTTTCTCATCGTGTCTGTGATGGACTCACTTTCCCGATAGATAACCTCATTCGGCAACAATCTCCACTGTCCAGCCACCTGATGTTTCTTGTTTATGATCGTCCTGAGTATCCTTCGATCAACTCGTTGTAAGCGTTCTGTTGATCTAGTACTGAGTTTGAATAATGTTTCACAAGCATAAGTTGCTTCCGGTTTAATACCAGAGTTTAATGCTTAAATTTAGCATTAATCGAAAGACATTTCTTTTTGTATGTAGGCCAAGTTATCCATTGTGCCTGCTTCAGTTTATATATTCTGCTCTCTATTGATGGTTTTTCATTGCAATTCCAAGTGAGATTTTCACCCAAATATTTAAATGTACTTACAATTTCAATTCGTTTATTATTATTATTTAATAGCTCTGAATTTAAAGTTCTGAAAGTACGCATTATTTTTGTTTTATCATACGAAATTTGCAATCCAACTTTTTTCACTACATTTGCAAGTTCTTCCAATTGAACTTTAGCCTCTTCGAAACCATTTGCCAGTATCGCAAGATCATCCGCGAATGCCAAGCAAATTAGTTTGATATTTTTTCCAATTTTGACTTTTGGAGGATATACCTTAGTCCACTCTCGCATGACCTTTTCCAATACACAATTGAACAATAATGGCAAAAGTCCATCTCCCTGGCGGAGGCCTGTTGTAATTGCAAATGATTTAGATAACTCATTTCTGAATCTAACTTTAGACTGAGTATTCTTAAGAGTCATACCAATCACGCTAATAAGTTTGGAATGTAGACCAAATTCCTGAAGGACATTCAACAATGATTCACGATGTATACTATCATACGCCTTTTGAAAATCAACAAACGTAATAACTAAATTTTTGTTTCTAGATCTATGATGTTTCATAATCCATTTTAAACTGATGATTTGGTCAGGGCAGCTTCTTCCTGGATGAAATCCACCTTGATATTCCCCTAGTTCACAGTCAAGATGTCCCTGTATTCTGTTATAGATAATCTTAGATAAAATCTTATATGTAATATCCAATAATGATACTCCCCGATAATTATTTGGATCAGATCTATCGCTATCGGCAATGGTTGAATTATTGCCATATTCCACTCTTCAGGCATTGTAGGAGTATTCCAAATATCTATATGATGTTTATGTAGATTCTGAACGGTTTGGTCATTAGCATTCTTCCATACCTCTGCGACAATTTGGTTCTCTCCCGGTGCTTTATAATTTTTAAGGGAATCAATTGCTGCTCGTACTTCATTATAAACGGGCGGTGTAACCTTTTCTAAAGGTATCCTATTTTTTGGATGTGTGTCATATTGCAGATATTCTGAAGGTTCCTCACTGTTAAGTAAGTTCTCAAAGTATCTAGCTAAAATTTCCGCATTATCTTGATTAGTATGTGCCTGTTTTCCATTAGTATCTCTCATTAGGAGTGTTGGGGGAGTATAATTAGTTTGGTATTGCCAAAATGTTTCATAGTAATCTCTTGTCTTATGTTGAGTAAATGCTTCGTCAATAGAGTGTAACATCTCCGTGTGATAATTTCTCTTAACCCTTCAGATGATTTTAGCCGTATGTCGTCTAGCAGTAACAAGTTTTTCGCGTGACTGTTCTGTTTTCCGTTGTTGATCAATCAACCATGCCTTGTGTCGGTGTTGAATCCCTGTATCGCACTCCTCATTCCACCAAGCATGTTTTTTCCTCTTTTTAACGGGAGCGTTTTCCTCAGCAATGGTTTTTAGCTTGTTAATTACCGTTCCCAAATCATCACTTAGATAGGTTTTAGATTGTTCATAATATAATTTATTATTAATGAGATAGCTAGGGTCATATGTTTTCTTCCTATTACATTTGGAGAGAATGCGTTTCTTTTTTGGAGTTAATTTTATTTTAATTTTGGACAAATAATGATCTGAATCTATGTCAACTCCACGGAGGACCCTCAAATTGTAAATTTCCTTTTGATAGTTCTTATCCATAGCTACATGATCAATTTGGAACTCCCCTAATTTAACATTAGGGCACTTCCAAGTCATCAGTTTATGTGGTTGTCGTTTGAATCGTGTGGTTTCCAAAAGTAGCCCATGATCAATACAAAGATCGATCAATCTCTGACCATTCCTGTTAGTTAGATGATGAGCTGGCCACTTACCTACAACATTACGAAACGTTTTCTCACGGCCTATCTTAGCATTGAAATCGCCAAGCATGATTTTAATATGGTTATCAGAAATGGATGATAATAGTTGGTCTAGTTCTTCCCAAAATTTGTCTGTGTCTACCCTGTTGGTCCTGTTTTTTTCATTCGTTGGAGCATGGACGTTTGTCAATGTGTACGTTTTATTCTCTACTTTGATTGTCATCAATGCCGTTCGGGGGGAGGTGGAAGAAAAATCTTCAATTGAATCTAAGATACTAGTATGAACCAAAAAGCCGACTCCAAACTGAGGAACACTCTTTAGTACTCTTTAACCTGAGGGACCCTTGTATAGGCGATATCCCCCTGACTCAAGGGGGTCTTGATCCGTATTACGCAATTCTTGAAGAGCAGTTATCAGTATCTTATGTTGATCTAAGACGTCTGTGAGATGTTTTAATTTGCCCACTTTCATTAATGAATTTATGTTCACTGTAGCGAAATATGAGAACTGTCCTGATTTATTAAATTTAAGTTTCCTCTTGATCGGATGGGTCTGCATGTTGTTTAATGTCGTTGCAGGCGCTCCGACTCGCCTTGGTCTTCCATGTGACACCCCACCGTATCTGAATGGTGTCTTTGTTTGGATCTGATGATCGTGTGTATCCAAACCAGTGGATATTTCATTAGAAGACTAATCATAATAGGCTGATTGTCTGATCAATGATCAATACATTTCTGACCGAAGTCAGGGCTTACAATGCCAGATGTGATCTGGCAAGGTGATGAATGGTGAATGATGGGTGATAAAAGATGAATTGTGAAGAAGGCTTTTTGCCTTATTTCATCCTAGTTGTTCAGGACTGGGAGTAGGCATTTCCTCCATACCCCGCGAACGTTACGGTTTTCCCGCCAATACTCGGGTAGCTGACTGCAGTGGTTTCCCACTGGGCGATGGGGTCGCCACATCCCTACGCCAATGCTGATACTAATATTATAATATACCATATTTTTCGGACCATAAGATGAACTTTTTACCCTGGAAATATAACCAACCTCAAATTTCCCTGTGTCTTATGGTTCGAAGGTTGATAGATATTTGTCTCTGATGATACAGAAATGTGCTTGTTATAATACCATGGCCTTGGTCAAGCTATCTACCTGTAAATACTGGTAGTGACAGTGACCAGTAAAGGGCCGACCCCTGGTAATTATGAAAAGGCCAGGGAGAAGAAGAAATGGACCAGCAAAGAGTGTGGGAGGGAATGGAATATTTTTCTATTTAACAAGGGGGCGTTCCCTACTCGTCACCACCGATTTCGCTCAAATTTATAGAACATGCAGGGCTTGGCTAGAAATGAAAGTACCCAAAGTGGTAACTCCAGATGGCCAAGCGTATAGAAAATAAAAATGTTGACGTGGCTCTCGCACTGTATAAGCCACTTACGTTAATGCGTACGCCGAGCAGTTGTTGGTGTAGTGGTAAGAGGTCGAACTGGTAATTTGATGGTCGTGGGTTCGATTCCCCGTGTGCAGACTGGTTTCTTCTGTCAAATTTTATATTATTCATTTTCCAATTATGCAAACAGGTGAATAATTCATCTTATTTATACACAAAAGACATAGAAAGGGTAAAAAAAAAACCTGGGATTTCATTCTCATTGTCTACCTGCGCCAAGAATCTATTGTTTGTGTACAGCCGCCAGGAGCAACCTTCACTTGTCAGGTGAAAACGAATCTTACAACGAAACGACTATTCACGTTTATGGCACATTCTCCAAGGAGGGGAGATAGCCAATAATGGAGAAAAAAGAAGAATTTCTGTTTGAACACGTCGGGAAAGTTCGCAAATCCAAATTTTCTACAGTTGTGCGCTCATTAAAAAAATGACGTTCTATATGCCTTTTGCATAAGTAAAATAGATGAATAATATAAAAATTGAGAAACATATTCTCCACACGGCGAGTCGAACCCATGACTATCAAACTAATAGTCCAAGCTCTTACTGCTACGCCAACTACTGCTCGGCATGCGCACTAACGTAAGTGGCTTATACAGTGCGTGAACCGCGTCAACATCTTTATTTTTATTTTCTATACGCTTGGCCATCTGGAGTTCCCACTTTTGGTACTTTAATTTCTAACCAAGCCCTGCATGTTCTATAAATTTGAGCAAAATCGGTGGTGACGAGTTGGGTTTTGAAAAGAGATGCTTGTATAGAGTAGTATTTAAATTAGAAGCTGTGAATATTGCAAAAGAACATGATAACAGGAAAGAAAGATCATTAAGTATTGCTGCATCCACAAAGACGCACAATGCTGTCAACTTGAGTACACGGATTTACTTTCAATTTAAATGCACATAACCTACATCACTGCCGTTAGAAGAAAACACTTCACTCCATAAACGTCAACAAACCGCCACTTCTAACAACTGCCTATCGCGAAGTATCTTACATGGAGACTGCAACCACTGCATGTCAACTGCTAACTTTACTAAACAAATTCTCATACTTCCAACACTTGTTAGTACGATGCACGTGTGTTCAGAACAACCCTGCTACACCATGACTCTTACTAAACAATAACTCGTCTCCACCATCAAGACCACCTCCTTATATACGTGCCTGGCCAGGCTTCTAGAAAGGTATGTTATAAAAACACCTCGTAAATTCTCGAGTGCCTAACAACAGGGTTATAATGTACAGAATATTCTACCATCATCTCGTCTGATCTAGAGCCATTCTGGATGTTACAGTGTGTTTCCCAATTCTGTAGCGGATTACACATAGTATTCAGGTAATCATAAATTATATAATATTAATTTACAGGTATTTACATGAACTGAACTCATGTAAATATTTATGTACAGCACATGTTTCATGACATAACATTACAAGCAATGCGACTGTATCAATGTACATATGATGTAATAATAATAATAATAATAATAATAATAATAATAATAATAATAATAATAATAATAATAATAATAATAATAGTAATAATAATAATAATAATAATTTGCCTTTGCTGGCAAGATGTAGTGTTTACAGTGCACGGTCTTCTGGTATGGGCCAGAATAAAATTGACCAGGCGAGTTGGCCGTGCGGTTAGGGGCGCGCGGCTGTGAGCTTGCATCTGGGAGATAGTGGATTCGAATCCCACTGTCGGCAGCCCTCAAGATGGTTTTCTATGGTTTCCCATTTTTCACACCAGGCAAATGCTGGGGCTGTTCCTTAATTAAGGCCATGGCCGTTTCTATCTAACTCCTAGGCCTTTCCTATCCCATCATCGCCATAAGACCTATCTGTGTCGGTACGACGTAAAGCCACTAGCAAAAAAAAAAAATTACTTTCAATGACCTGTCTCAGTCTTATCCTTGGCATTGACAATATGAAAGTGACTGAGGTATGAGTGATGCTAGTAATGCCATTCCTTATGCAGACAGTCCCTGCTATGAAAGGCGTGAAAATGTCGCTTATAGGGTTGGTTGGTGCAGGCATTTTAGTGGGCCTGGCAGACTGATATGCAATAGCAACTTCTGGCTCAGTGAGGAAACCAACGGGAAACCACCTCACTCCTCATTTCCCTAGTACGCCTCTTCAGTGACACCTACGCCATCTATGACAGCTAATGGTGGACCTGATGACGATGCAACCAGTCTTCGGGCTGAATACCCAACATACAACAACAACAACAACAACAACAACAACAACAACAACAATAATAATAATAATAATAATAATAATAATAATAATAATAATAATAATAATAATAATAATAATAATAATAAATTAGTGTTTGATACTTGCATTATTTACCCATGGGTGAGAGAATATTGTTTTCAAGTTACCGTATATCAGTTTATCACACTTGTGTCAGTATGGATGAATCATTAAAGAAATGCAGTATCAGCAACACATTTGATGATAGTGGAAGAACAAGGAACTCATAACAGATGTGAAAATGAGGACTACATCAGAGATACCAACTAATAAGGATTTTCTGTACTTTCTACAGATTTTTCACGTAGACTAAAGCAGTATAGAAGTGGTAACGGTTATTATGGATTTTATGAACTTGAAGGGTTAAAACAACACTATAGGCCTAATTCATTTTATCATGTCTAAATATGAAGTTATGTACTGTAACCAAGAGGCACATGTGTTCATTCCGAGTGTGATTTTTCAGTTAAACATGCAGGACACAATGAATGCTGATGCTATAAGAAATCTAGAAAAACCATGAAGAGTACGAGATATCAAAGAATGATGCAAGATGCTATAGTCATTTAACTACAAAACATACTGTTGTATGAGCTGAATGTTATTTCACATTTTTCAAATGAACACAACCTTTCCTTATCTGTACCAGACCATGCTAGATCATTATTTAAGGCTATATTTCCAAACTTGGAAATTACTAAAGAGTACAGAAGTGGCAGAACCAAGATAACTGTAATAGTGAGAAGCTGTCTGAGTCAACAGTATCTGAAAAGAGTCAACAGTCTTCAAAATGTACCTTACTCATTGTCTACTGATGGTAGTAATGATAACAATTGTATCCACTTTTGGTGAGAAAAAGGAAACTTTTTCCTTTGAGAAAAGCTAAGGGTCACAAATGTCTCGCCACAGCACCTTTGGTGACCAAGGCCCACGGTAACTTCACTGACGGCACACTTTCTATTACAACACACACTATCTGTACAAATCCACAGCTGAAGCATCTTGGTGACCAAGGCCTAAGGTAACGAACGACTCCCCCATCCATGAAACATATTCATGTCAAAAAGAACAGCTTGTTACTGTACTGCTTGCTTTGGTGAAATGTGATAACAATTGGGAAGGAATATTTCAGGTGTTGAATGGAGAAATTAAGATCAAGATGCTGAAATGGGCAAACTGTTTATCATTTGGTTGCAGCAATGCAAACACAATGGTAGGTAAATTTAAGGGAGTGTCAGGATTTTTGAAACAGCAGAATCCTTCAATTGTTATAAGAGGCTGTATCTGTCCCCTACTTCACTTAATTGCACAGAAGGCTACTAAAAACATTGGAAGCAAGTGCAAGCATGGTGAAATTCTTAGTAGTACACATATACTTTTTTCCTTAAAAAAAAAATAAAACACCACAACTGAAGATGTATCAGAAAAAGAGTGGACCTGAGCTCAAAAGCCACAAAATCTTGAAACATGTCGGCGCAAGATGGCTGTCTCTCAGTGATTTAAAAAACGGGGTATTAGAACAGTGAGAGCCACTGAAACTTTTGTTTTATGTTAGTGACAAAGTCAAGTCAGAAGAAATCACCCAAGCAAACCCTAAGGCACTACAGCCCGGACGAGCCTTGGCCTACCAAGCGACCACTACTCAGCCAGAAGGCCTGCAGATTATGAGGTGATGCACAGAAGAAACCAGCAATAGCAAATTTCTTACAGTGAAAGCAGCAATAGAAAGTGATGCCACTAAACTTTACTCATTATATCTAAAGAACAAACTCCCTGTTTTCACAACGTACATCATACTGAAGAAGCAGCTCCCTCTATACATAAAGTGGCCAGACAGATAAATGGATTGTTGATTAATTTAATGGTGAGGTTTATGAAAGCTGAAAGGTTTGGAAAGCAGTTAGAAATAATTTTGAAATGCATTATCGACATAAATTTCAATAACAGGAGTCGTCAGAATGATGACAATCTTTTAACTGGATTTACAATAAGACAGCACATTAAGCAAGGAAGTGAGGCTGGCAGTTCTTCAAACTGTTAAAAAAATGCTTCAATCACTACAGCATGCAGCTACATTTTGGACAAATTTTCTTTTCATGACTTTGTGATGAAGCATGCAGAAGTAGTGGATATTTCATTGAGAGTGATTACTTCGTTTTCATCAGTGTTTTTATTTGATGAATTGTTTCAAAACATAAATTGAGAACACTAACCAAGATAAACTGGTAGTGGAATTTGCTTCCCATCAAGCAGCCAGATCCATTAAATGAAGATATTTCAAACAGTAAAACAATGGATGTAGCACGGCCTAAAATTTCGAAGCTGAAAGATGCTTCTGGAAACATTAAATATTCAGTTCTTCCGTAAGTGATGCTTGCCGTTTTAGTGAGACCTCACAGCAATGCTTACTCTGAGCAAATATTCAGTATTGATCGGAAGAATCACACTGACTTTTGACCAAATACAAGTACATGGGCTCTTAGTGCTCTCCTGGTGGCAAAAGTATGGTCTGAAATCTGCTGGCTGATTGTTGTTTGAAGGGGCCTAACATCCATCGGCCCAACTGAGAACTGCTTATCAAAATCACTTTTCTGGGAGGGATCTCTGTGAAGCAAAAGAAGCAACTGTGAAGATCTGCAGGAAGAGTAAGTTATGTTTGTGTGTGTAATTCTTTTGTTTTTTTGAGTTGTAGGAATAAATTTTTTTAAAAAAAACATGTTGATAGTGTTCGAAATTGCATATTGTAATTTGTCCAAGATGTCATGTTCCTCATAATCTCTTCTGAGATTCACATTACTGATGACCACATTTGAAGGTTGGCATCTCAACAACATTATGAGTGATAGTGAAAATGAATCCAGGTATATTGAGGACTAAAAATCAGTAGCTGTGATTTTGTTTTACAATGTGATATTTTATGCCTGTGTTTAAAGTATAATATTCCCTGATAGCATTTTGGTTAAGAGAAACATATTAGTATATTTTTTCCTTAAATTTCTAACCTCCTTATGGTCTGAAAAATACGGTATTTGAATATAGAGCTCATGCAGACACACGCTATAGTACTCCATTAAAGTGCAGCATCTGAAGTAGAACATCCAGCGACAAAATCTGCATCGGCTGTATGGATTTACTCATCAGCCATGTCTGCTGAAGTACCAAGTCGTTGATTACCACACCACAAATATTTTAAAATTCTGTAAGAAGAAAGGTTTCATAGGTGTGAAAAGTACTGCTAACAAGGGAAGTATCACACCTCCTACCTTGAAATCCCAGTACCAAAGCAATGTACCTTAACACAAGGGAGATGGGTCCAAGAAATCTTGCAGTACGTTCGCGAACAGTTGGCACTAGGTCCCGAGTAACCTTGTTTTTATGTACATCACTTTTTCTTGATTGTTGCTACAATCTAGCAGAGAGAGTGTAAGTTTTAAACTGTGTAGTCATGGAATATACAGTATAAGGCAGCTATTGCTGCATCTTTCTTTATACCTTCATGTAGTTCAGTGGTGGCTTGTGCTGAATGATGTTGCTGGTTCTGCACTGTGACGCCCAGTCCATTGCAGTAAGTGTAATAGACAAATCTAAATTCGTATTGAATATGGGAAGTGCTAGCTGAGTTTGTGTGCGTCCATCCTTCAACCCGCAGAAACGTCTTACTCCATGTCCTATCAGCTTTGAAGTTCCCGAAAATTTACAGAAAAAATACAGGTAAAGATACATCTCAATTTGTAAGACCCTGATTTTGAGAAACTTCGATGATATAAATAACTGACTTCTACAAAAAACAACAGTTAAAAAGTTACAAAAATAAAGCTTTTCTTCCGCTTATCGAAAAAATGTTGATCTTATATAGACACACTCATATTTATAGCATTCCGAGACCTGCATACATCTTTGGGCGTCAGCTTACTTAATAGAGGGGGATCATCATCTGATAATACTAACATTCCTGTTTTAATTTCCATGACTACCTAACTTCAAAGAATTCACTACCATTATGGAGAAACATCTAATAATTTTATTGATTTTACATCCCACTAACTACTTTTACGGTTTTCGGAGATGCCGAGGTGCCAGAATGTTGTCCCGCAGGAGTTCTTTAACGTGCCAGTAAATCTACCAACATGAGGCTGGTGTATTTGAGCACCTTGAAATACCACTAGACTGAGCCAGGATTGAATCTGCCAAGTTGAGCTCAGAAGGCCATTGTTCTACCATCTGAGCTACTCAGTCTGGCAGAGAAACATCTTCATGACTACTTGTACAATATTAATTCAGGTATTGATATAATTAATTTTACAGCTGTTTTATCTTGCCAGGTGTACTACGAAGAGTGAAAGACCTTTGTCAAAAGGACGTCAGTTTAACCCGATGAGTGCTACGCCCGCCTATAGACGGGCTGACGCGGCTGGTCCACCAGTGCTATGCCCGTCTATAGACGGTGCACGTGAATTTTCATTTCTTTAAGTTCCGCGGTTCACTTTCGAGTGCGAATTTGATCTCTGACATGTTCTGCCATCTGTTGGGCATTATGTAGAACTAACTGATCAGAGATTATAGCTTCGGCAAGTAACTTACAGAGCTTTTTGTAGACGTCTGTGGAGTTCATCTGTGATGTAAACAAACATGGCGGAACAACAATTTAGATGCTCTTTCAGCGATGTTATTTCGGATCACAGAATCTTTCAGATATCAACCACAGTGGAAAGTGATGATGGAGATGATCATTTTAAGGAATTGTTAAGCGATTTTGAAAGTGAGAGTGATAGAGAGAGGGCCGAAAATATTGCATGTGAGAGAGAAACAGAACCTCCCTCTAAATGAAAGAAGAAAAACACGGTGAGTACAAAAGCTATATTATCACTAATTTCGTTGCGGAGAGATTACTTTTCTTCACCGGACTTTCAAGTAATTGTGACAGGCTCTGAGGGCCAAGTAGTGTTTGATGGCAACCCGAAAATCATTGATTTTTTAGAAACTTTTGTGCTAGTGGAGTTGGTGCAGATAGTTGAACAAATCGGCATCACAAACAACCAGTAGAAAACATTTAACTATCATCACATTCCAGGTTTGGAAAGTATTTTAAAATATTAACTTATATACTTCTAAGAATTTACATGTATTAGTTGCCTACAGATTTTAGGAAATAATATTATTTTGGGCTCTTTACTTTGTATAAAGATAATGCACGCATGAGCACATAAGTGTAAATTTGTTTTCTCTCAAAATAATATTAAACATAAGTGTAGGGTTTTCCATTTGCATTTAGATTTATAAACAACCCATATCTACAAACATTTTAAGCTAATCACCCCACTGATAAGTTAAAAATTGAGGCTTCCACAATTTTTTTTACGTACGAATGAAAACACTCAGCACTGAGGTACCAAAAACTCAACTGGTAACTCAGCACTTAAAAGGTTAAAACCATGAAATATTTCTCCACCACAGTGTTATCTAATAGCAAGGTACCAACCTAGAGCAGTGACATTTCAATACAAATCGTCAAGCCAGGTCTAAATGCCTTTCTTTCCTTTCACATCCAGCAAGACAAGGTCATCCCAAAGAGTGTGATTTACAGCTGCACTTGGGGAGGAAGTGTCAATGATTCTAAGAATTAAGATGTCTCAGCGACACAGGTCCTCCAATACACAAGAATAGGCCAGCTGAGTAGTTCATATAGAACTTTATGGGCGACTCTCAAGCCACCTATTGGAGAAAGCTGTAGTTAAGTGTGCTCTCATGCTTTCAACCCAATGTTCTGTTGTACACAGATCCACGCAAGGTTGCCAGATCATCAGTACCTGAATGGGTATCGATCTTTGGCTCAATAACAATAATATGAAGGATGGGATCGCTCATCACTGGTGGTTCTGCAGCTCTGCAGATCGTATTATGAAGCCGTGCCTGATGTAGTTAACAAAATAATATTGGAAATGTAGAGCCATTCCTGTTTGGGAAATTTTTACCTTTTCTTGTAAATATTTGTGTTGGTACATATATCAAACAGTTGAATGTTAATAAATATGGTGTTCGAAGATACATTCCCAACATTGGTCCTCCGGCCTGGATATGGATTTCAACGGCAAACTCCATGAACCTGGCAAGTTTTCGTATTTACAAGGTATCAAAGGATATAATCTAATGAAATACTATTACTTACTGCATCAATTTCGTGAAACATGTTGATTTTGAGTGTTTCAACGCATTGGCTTGGACATTTCGATTATGACATCTCCCGTAGTGTTTACAAACTAACCTGTACCAAAGAGAATAAGCCACCTGTACAAAACAACGGATTGCACATCGTTATAATGACAAGCAGCGTCATCTAGTGTGACATATGAGAACTAATAGCCATGGCACGGAAATTCTAACATGGTTACATTCGTGCCACATGATTTAGAAGGCGGAAATTAGACGGAATTGACACGTAAAGACGACACCAGTCATTCGTATTAATCTCTACAAATGCAACATGGATCCCGATACAAAGAGAGCTCTAATGAAGAAAAGATCCGTTCTTAAAGCCGGTTTAACACGCATACAAAGCTTTGTGAGCTCAGAACTTGGTACGGCAGACACAACTTTAATCGAAGTAAAACTGAA
The DNA here is from genome assembly GCF_040414725.1 of Anabrus simplex. Classification (NCBI taxonomy): domain Eukaryota; kingdom Metazoa; phylum Arthropoda; class Insecta; order Orthoptera; family Tettigoniidae; genus Anabrus; species Anabrus simplex. Next base: position 162,125,786 of record NC_090271.1, read on the forward strand.
TAGGCTACTTTCTCTTAAGGAAGATTTCAAATACATTCAAACTGAACTCGAGCTAAATGATGACGAAAATATCGATTCACATATCGATTACCACCAGGAATTCGAACATAAGAGCAATCTTCTGGAAGCTAAGCTTAGAAAGGCTATCATTTCCCAGACTTCACATTTAGCTGACGAAGTACGTTCTCTTTCAACCAATGATGTAGCAAGGCAAATAAAATTGCCAGAAATCAAGCTCCCTACATTTGACGGTACATTAACAACTTGGCTTCACTTCAGGGACACCTTTCAGAACTTGATAGTTAATAACAATGATCTATCAAATGTTGAGAAGTTTCATTATATGTTATCCTCGCTTAAAGGTGAAGCCAAGGATGCTATTAGGAATATTGGCATTTCAGACTCCAATTTTACTGTAGCTTATGACCTTCTCGTGAGCAGGTATCACTCGCCAAAATTAATAGCTGCTGAATATATTAAATAGATCCTAGTATCACCGGGTAAAGTATGTTCAACCGAAACAGAGATACGCCAACTCGTAAATAAATTCCGAGGTAGCATTGATGCGCTGAACGCACTCGATACTAAGATAAGCATTCTAGATCTTCTCCTAAACGAGCTTTTACTATTGCGAGTGGATAAGAAATTGAAATAAACATTCTCACCTAGAAGCTGTAGAGTTTAAAGAACTTGTTAAGTTCTTGGAGAGACGTTGTCAGACATTGCAACTTTGTGCCTCTAACCCCTCTCCCAGTCTATCGCAAAACCATCAGACAAGTTCAAGGTCAAAAATCGCAGTTCAACAGTCATACATTACAACGTCAAGACAATGTTGTATCTGTTCAGATGAACATCAGCTTTATAGGTGCCCAGACTTTCTTAAATTAGATTGTGATGAAAGGTTCAAAGTAGTAAAGGATAAAAATCTATGCAGCAATTGCCTGAGCTCATCTCACACTTGGAAGGCATGCACATCAAAAACATCATGTAGATTATGTAACAAATATCACCACACGTTGTTGCATCATGAGACTGACCATATATCATCTCCTGCAAATCAAAACAACAATCCACAACAATCATCTTATCATTCTCTGAGAAGCTCATCCAAGAATCAGATACTTCTGAGTACGGCTTTAGTAAAGATCAAGGACGGTCAGGGAAGATTCCATTTAGTTCGTGCCATACTCGACAATGGTTCGCAGAGTAACTTTGTATCCGAACACATGGTACAACAACTGAGACTGAAACAGAAAAAGACCAGCGCCATAACACTGCAAGCTTTTGGTGAACTCACATCCCAAGCAAACACAGCAGTGAATATTGAGGTTCACTCAACAATCAATGATTATCACTTCAACATGGAATGTATTGTTCTTCCCAGAATAACTGGCAATATACCTGTCTCACATATCAATTGCAAGGACTGGAACATTCCACAAGACATCACTCTCGCTGATCCTGACTTTCACATCCCTCAGGCTACCAATTTACTGATTGGCGCAGTTTTTCTTACAGCTCTTGCAACCCGGAAGAAAAAGCCGACAAGGGTACCCATGCCTACAGAACACACAGCTAGGATGGATTCTCAGCGGAGAATATTCACAACTCAATCGAGAAAGGGAAGAGAAGACACCAACCAAGTCGCTCTTTATCAGATCTGACCTCAACTTAGAAATACAAATTCAGAAGTTCTGGAGCCTCGAGGAAGTGAACCATGTTACACACTCACCTGAAGAGAAGGAATGTGAAGCCCATTTCAAGGACACCACAAGAAGAGATGAAACTGGGAGATTCATCGTAGAGCTACCCCTTAAGAGAGAGTTGCAACTTGGAAACTCAATGCAGACTGCCAGCCGACGTTTTCATCTATTAGAACGGAAACTACAAACTCAAGACAACCTTCGTAAAAATTACATCACCTTCATGAGAGAGTACCAGACCCTTGGACACATGACGGAACTTCAGTCAGAATCCGTTGAAGGAGAAAGATATTATATGCCTCATCATGCTGTTGTCAAGCATTCTAGCAGCACTACTAAAACAAGAGTCTTATTTGATGGATCAGCAAGGACTGACAACGGTACTGCATTAAACAATATCTTAATGGTAGGACCTACAATTCAAGAAGATCTCTGCTCAATAGCTATGAGATTCTGCACTCACAACATTGCTTTCACCGCTGATATTGAAAAGATGTACTGCCAGATAATGGTTCATCCTAAACATCGACACTTACAGTGCATCCTATGGAGAGAACATCCTCAAGATAATCTAAAATCTTATGCTCTTAACACTGTCACATACGGCACGTCTGCAGCATCGTTTCTGTCCACAAGATGTCTCCAGCAATTAGCACTCGAAGAAGCGTCCGAATTCCCGAGAGCGGCCGCGATCCTCAAACGTGACTTCTATGTTGATGACTGTCTTTCTGGAGCAGATACTTTAGAAGAAGCCCTGGAGCTGCGAATCGAGTTACAACAGCTTCTCGGTCGTGCAGGGTTTCCTTTGCGAAAATGGTGTTCCAATAGCCCTGAATTACTGAACTCCATCCCAGAAAGCTTACGAGAAACTAAGCACTCGTTAACTGACAACGTTAGTGACATGGTAAAGACATTAGGGTTGACTTGGCATCCATCCACGGACATGTTTCAAATAAACTGTAACGCAAATTTTCAAGAATTAATGGGTGATACGACGTTCACAAAGAGAATGGTGCTCTCAACGATATCCTCAATTTTCGACCCACTTGGATTTATAAGCCCTGTAATAATCAGCTTCAAGGTTTTCATGCAACATCTCTGGCAGGAAAGGTCAGGATGGGATGACCCTTTACCAGTAAACTTACTTGATATTTGGTTGAAATTATATGATCAGATCCCCACGCTTAATAGCATCAAGGTCCCAAGGTGTGTTCTCGCTGAAGGGAAAACCAAGTCCATAGACATCCATGGTTTCTGCGATGCTTCACATCACGCTTATGGCGCCTGTATTTACGTGAGGTCTGTGAACAGCAAGGGTGACGTTCTTATCAGATTGTTATGCGCAAAATCGAGAGTCGCACCTTTAAAGCAAGTCTCAATTCCCCGACTAGAATTGTGTGGTGCCTTACTGCTCTCCCATCTCCTGAAGAAAACACTTGCCTCTCTACAACTGCCATTCACTAAAATACAGCTTTGGACTGACTCGACAATTGTACTAGCATGGTTAAATGCGTGCCCCACTAAATGGAAGACGTTCGTAGCAAATAGGGTTGCAGAAATTCAAGAAATTGCTCCCTCGAATCACTGGTCTCATGTTAAATCACAGGATAACCCAGCAGATCTCGTCTCGCGAGGCATTGAACCAACAGACATTAAGAACAACATGATGTGGTGGCACGGTCCAGCCTGGCTGTGCTTAGACCCCTCAGCTTGGCCGAAACAAGAAACTATCTCCGACCCTAACAAGATACCAGACAAAAGAATATTAACTTCACTTGTTATTGTGCAACATAACAACTCGACTCATTTCTAAACACATTCTTTTCGTTAAACCGACTACTCAGGACGATTAGCTATTGCCTCAGATTTGCTTCAAACTGCAGGAGAAACCCCGATGATCGCGACATGTCCCCGTTAAGGCCTCAAGAAATAAGTAATGCCCTCAATGTATGTATCAAGATTGTTCAAGCAATATCCTATCGTAAAGAAATTCGTTGCCTCGAGCAAGGAAAGAACATTCACTCAGCTAGCAAAATTAGGAATTTAAGCCCGACTCTGGACCAACATGACTATCTTCGTGTTGGTGGAAGACTGTACAATGCATCATCCATCTCTTACGAAGCTAAACATCAACTTATGTTACCTCCCAAGCATCACCTCACGAAACTTATTATTTTAAGTGAACATCAAAGATTACTGCACGCTGGGCCCCAACTCCTGATATCATCATTACGTGGGAGATATTGGATTCCAAGAATTCGACAAGTCGTTAAAGGGTGCATTTATTCATGCTTGCCATGCTACAAATTAAAATTGACAACAAATCAACAGAAGATGAGAAATCTTCTCAAAGAAAGAATCACCCCTGCAAGACCATTCTTGAACGTGGGGGTAGACTATGCTGGTCCATTTTTTATAAGAATTGGAACACTGCGAAGCAAACGAACGGGCAAGGCCTATGTTGCCATCTTCACTTGCCTTGCCACAAGAGCTGTACATTTGGAAGTTGTCTCAGACCTTACAACGGATGCATTCATGGCCGCACTGCGACGTTTCACGTCACGCAGAGGATGTCCATCAAATATCTATAGCGACAATGGCACTAACTTCATCGGTGCTGCAAGGGAGCTGAAAGAACTGCAAGAATTTCTCCAAGATTCTGATCAAAACAGAAATATTGTCGAAGCTGCAACCACAAAGGGGATCGCCTGGCATTTCATCCCTCCATCAGCACCGCATTTCGGCGGAGTTTGGGAGTCCATGGTGAAATCTTTCAAGTACCATCTGCGAAGAATTATGGGTAGCACGGTGCTTACCTTTGAAGAATTAACTACCCTTTCTTCCCAAATAGAGGCCTGCCTGAATTCTCGTCCTCTAACAAGACTCAGCGATGATCCTACAGACTTATCTTGTTTAACCCCATCTCATTTCCTAATTGGGGAACAAATTACTGCACTTCCTGATCATGACCTTGTTCACTGTGCCATAAACAGACTTTCCAGATGGCAACATCTTCAAAAGATGACCCAGGACTTCTGGAAACAATGGCATAGGGAATATATTAACACTCTGCAGCAGCGTCACAAGTGGACTGAGAAACATCCTAATCTTCAAATTGGAGATCTTGTGTTCATCAAAGATGACAACCTACCACATCTGCAATGGCGAATGGGCATAATAGAGTCTGTTCATCCTGGTGAAGACAACCTCGTACGGGTCGCCACTGTGAGAACAAACTCTGGTATCATAAAACGACCCATCAAGAAGTTGTGTGTTTTGCCTGAGAATGAGAAAGAATACTAAAAGTTTCGAGTTACACAGTGATGTGATTTATACCTTTATGAACTCCCTGACTATCTGTGTTATGTGTTTATGCCTGAAGTGAATTATCTTTCCTCTTCCCTTCTTAAAAGGCCAGTGCCTTTTGGTGGCCAGTATGTTTGGGAAATTTTTACCTTTTCTTGTAAATATTTGTGTTGGTACATATATCAAACAGTTGAATGTTAATAAATATGGTGTTCGAAGATACATTCCCAACAATTCCTGTGTCAATAGCACGGCACATGCAACTGCTAACGGATACTGATATTTGTGATGAGTTACATGCAGACCTGTTATCAGATGTACCGAGCAACAGTGAATTGGGTATTTCTAATGATGTTAGTGATTTCAAAAGTGATTTTAGAACTTCTATTTCAAACCGTGAACAACAATCTCGTGTGTTGGAACACAGCAGTGACTCTGATACAGCTGATGAACATGTTCCACGTTTGAGATCGATATCTTGAAGATACTTTCAATACGGACGAAAAATGATTTTCATCACTTGTAATAAATCTTGAAGATTTGTCGAGTCACATCAGTTTGAGTGCAGAGTCATACCCCCCAAAAAAAAAAATCAGCTGCCAATTTAAACTGCAAGGCCCCGAAATTGAAGTTGGAATCTTGCAACGGCAACTCAGTGTGCTGTGCAAATGGATACCCCAGCTTCAAGAGGATTGGAACTTGAAGTTTGAATGCTCTATACAGGAAGATTCAATGTGGCAATATGCTCTGTCCCACTACCACCTTATATTTTCAAATCAGTGAAAAAAGCAAAGCAAAAGTGATTAATGTTAATTGAATGGTGAAAACATACATTCTTTTTGTACCATGCACAACGTATAATCACTTTACTGCCACATTGTTCTTCACGTCATTTTTTGCTTTGTTTCCAAACAATATTTCACAGGCACTACAAACCCGGTAGGTTAGTTTACTGCATACCTACTTGCAAACCAGGAATATTTTATCATGTTTGAGACCCTTAGGTATGAAAACGTGTATAAGATTGTAATTTCAGGAATGCTGGAAAAGCCTCTTCATGAATGTTCTTATCTGACAACATTTCTATCAAAGATTACATTATGTTTCTTTCTGGGAACCTAACTGTTGATGTAAAAGCAACATGCAGTCAATTATACACGTGGAGGTATGTACATTCCCTAGTGCACCATCACTGCATTGTCCTACAAACGAGGCTTGCAGTGGTGTCTCAATGACAAACTACCTGCCAGTGTTTTGGAAAGGTATGGCAATCCAACTGACTAGCCTGCTGCCACAATGGGGATAAACAATGGTCATTTCCTGATTGAGAAAGCTTAAAGAGCTTGAATACTCCAGCATTTCTGTTAGGCTGCAATAAAGTGCTCAAAAAGCAATGAAACGTTATCCAGTGGTGCGAGTTTCCTGTAGCACTGAATGAATCGGTAGGAACTATATGGCCTTACCTGGAGGAATATTTTGGAGAAAAGTCATATCACTGTATGTAGCTTGGGAAATGAAAAGTAGGAACACAATTTTCTTCTAATAAATGGAAGATTCTTTTCAGCTTCATTGTGAACATTGTTTTTCAGGCTTTCTCAAATTTTCTCATACATTAATTTTTCATTTTTGAGATCCTCTGAGCAGCGTAGAAGAAACTTGTTTCTTTTGCAAATAAAGTTGTCGCTCCAATGACATTGTACAAAAGTTTCTGCAGACCTGAGACGTCGCATTATGCCACCTTCATTCAGCCAAAAATCCACAGCTTTCCTTTTGTAATCATTACTGATATTTCCTTTAATACTTCCTAAGAAACTCACAACATAACTATAACTAGAGGATTTACAAGGCAAATGACTCGTAACCAGATTCCAGAGATTCCAGCTCTGATTTGAAACTTGAACTTGTACCCACAGCATCAGCTGCAGACTTGTCTTTGTGATCAGTATCACTGGACTCGTCACATTGTCTTCCTCATGTACCTCAAGAACTGTCTCCTCAATCCAGTCAACTCCTGCATAGTTTTCAATATGTTCTATTGCATACTTACCCATGTCGTCCTCTTTTGTTTGTATTTTCAGTACAAGGAAAACCTTTTCACACAAATAAGTCAACACGTACTCAACATAAACAGCAGTTTAAACCTCTCGCTCACTTCTTCCATTTTTATGACCGCATTGTATCACTTTAGTCAGTCCATTATCCAAGTCACTTTGATGGGGGCTGTTCGGGCCTTGCAGTACTCCCAGTACTTTCTCATATGCTCCGATCTTCGTGCACTTTCTGATTTTAAACTTTCATGTTATGAGTTTCTTTCTGATGAATGTGAAGTGGAAGTTTGTGTACTGGACTTATCTGTGGTTTCTTCTGGTGTAAGGCCAATTTCCTTCAGATCCTCTCTTCTTGCTCTGATCCATCCGCATAATATTGTGGTAGTTTTTGAGTCAAGATTATACTGTACCAGTTGTTTCAGAAGTCTTGAATCCTCATTTGTACACGACTTTGTTGGGTAACTGTTTGCCACTGTCAGTCTTTCTGGTGTTTTTTGATGATGCAGGTTCTTCCAATTCTTGTTTCGATCTTCTGGAGTCTGTCGGTCTCAGATTGTTCATTCAGGTGGAAGAGTGTTTCTACTGCATATGTGGCTTCCGGTTTTATAATTGTGTTCTAGTGTTTTAGTTTTGTGCTTTTGAATGGGTATTCTGTTTTGTAGAAGTCCCAGGTTAATTTTTGTATTTTAGGTAGCTTGATTGTTCCTTTTTGGATCACGGACTTTTTCGTCCAGGTTGTTTGTTTTTACTTCTTTGAGGTATTTGAATTGGATGATAATTTTAAAATAATTACCAGTTATCCTTATTTCTTTTAATGATGTTGGTTTTTGGGACATAATTTCTGTCTTTTTGAATGATTTTTGAGGCCAGTTTTAGTTGAAGTTCTGATATCTGTGTTTTAGCTTTGTCTAAGTCAGTTGCTAGTAATGCAAAGTCATCGGCAAAACCAAGGCAGTTTGTTTTGAAATTTTTGCCTATTTTTATCTTTGGGGTGCATTTCTCAAACCATTCCCTAATTACCATTACTAGAGTGCAGTTGAACAATAGTGGAGAGAGTCCATCACCCTGGCCATAACCCACTACGATGTCCTTTAAGCCTCGGCAGTTCGTCAGATCTTACGGGAGCTAGCGAATGAAAGTTGTTCTGTTTCTTGTCGCTAGGGGCTCTGATAGGCATAGATATCAAGGATAATTTAATAAAAAACCACCTATTCAAAGTATTGGTTTCGCTGATGACTTTGCATTACTAGCAACTGACTTAGACAAAGCTAAAACACAGATATCAGAACTTACTACTAAAACTGGCCTCAAAAATCATTCAAAAAGACAGAAATTATGTCCCAAAAACCAACATCATTAAAAGAAATAAGGATAACTGGTAATTGTTTTAAAATTGTCATCCAATTCAAAGTATTGAATAGGTTTTTTAATATTAAATTATCCTTGATATCTATGCCTAACGTCATCTTCAATACGGAACAATAATGAGAGTTGTTACTTGTAACTTGTAAAGGGGCTCTGATAGCCGTACTCTCTTGGAAGCGGGCACCAGTCCATTACGATGAGGTTTACTGTGATGTACGTGTGTTCATGAAACAAAATTGTCAATACTTGAGAGTTTCTTTGTTTTTAAATCTAATCTTCCCTGTACACTTGAAGGTTAGCTAAATAATTACGATTATATAGAATGTCCTAGATTGTTTGTATATAATTTTTTAGACAGTTATCTGTACTCATAGTGGCTACTGTACATTATAAATGCCACACTTCAGATGGTGTAATTTTGCGTGGCGTTCTTTAAAAATAAAAAGGCAAAAATTAACGGTACCCGTATAAGATGAAGTCAAATAAATAATAAAGTTTAATTATTCCACCTATTCAATACATAAAAAGAGATGTTAATAAAGAATTAAATCTGTAAATAAAATTATAGGGACATGTTTCGCCCTTTAATTAAGGGCATCTTCAGCCTAATCTCAATCTGAAAGTTAATTAATCAGGTACCTGATTGTAATTAAATTACATATGAATATGAAGATGATGTTGGAAATGTGTTTCAATGGTGAGCAAAATGGTTGACAATTGTTTTGACATTCTTAAAATGAAAACTTAATGAAGTCTAATATACAAATAGTTGTAAATTTATGTCCTTGTTTAAAAATTGGTAACAAATTGTATACTGTAGTTATTTAGAGAGGTAAATTTTGTAAAGAGACGTTTCCGTTGCTCATTTCAAGTGAGGTTTGAAATAAATTGTTACGTTGAAACAAGTAAAGCGGGGCCTTTAGATGGTTGATGGTGTTAGAGAAAATTTATCGGGTATTAAACAGTTCAAATGTCAGCATAAAAATTGTTAGACTGTTGAAACTCTCATGTGAACAGATGAAGCTGCAGTCTTCTAGAAGCACGACTGAAGAAGAGTGCTTAATGGTAAGTAGCTGTGTTAAATATTCACCAGATAAGTTTGCTATAATCCTTTTTTTTCTAGTTGCTTTACGTCGCACCGACACAGATAGGTCTTATGGCGACGATGGGACAGGAAAGGACTAGGACTAGGAAGGAAGCGGCCGTGGCCTTAATTAAGGTACAGCCCCAGCATTTGCCTGGTGTGAAAATAGGAAACCACGGAAAACCATCTTCAGGGCTGCCGACAGTGGGTGCTATAATCTATCAGCTTCATTGTCCGTATTGATAATTTAAGCATACAAGTATGAAGGACGAGTTTTCCACCTAACCAATACTTAATTTTACAAAATGTTTAAAATTATTTACATAAAAACAGTACCAGTTTTGACCTGTAAATAGGTCATCATCAGCTGTTGGTGAACCTGCTTAATAGCGATTGTAAATAATAAAACATTACTAAAAAGAATGCCTTATTCAAATATAATACTAATGTTAAGATATATATACACATGATACAATTATAGGGCTTTGACTTGTTGGAGTCTCATTCAAATATCTATGCTGTTGCAAACATTACGTCAAACAAGATATATACATATGGTACAATGAAGGGCTTTGGCATGCTGGAGTCCCATGAATGCCACATAATCCAAAAATTGTGTAGCTGAGGTTAAAAATAGGGTACAGTTTTTAGAGAATAAAGGGTCACTGAGGTTTTGGTGTCAAGTTCAAATATCTATGCAGTATGCCAGCATTATGTCCACCTGTTGTATAGATAGAATCAAGGTGCATTGTTGGGTTGCAATTTTGCGGGGAATGTTGCGTTCAGTAGATTGAGGTTCTGTAGCTTATTTAACAGGTACTATGTTCATTCTTAGTCTATGTTGTTGCTGATACATGCTAGTTTTCAGGATCCTTGTTGAGGCATATCATGCTATGTATGACATACTGAAATTGAAGAATTGCATTTACGCTCAGGTAAATTCAAAAATATGAGAAAGATAATGGAAGTACAAATTAGAATAACTGATAGAGAGTGTTTGCTAAATGGTTTGTGTGCTATAGAGTGTGTGTTACTTACGCGTGGGCTGGATGTCTTTAAGTATAGTCGGGAGTGTGTTGCACACTGTTGCGTGTACGTCGTGTGGCTGTCGTAGTGTTCAGATTGAGAGGTGGTGGGGAGGGGGAAGCAGTCTCTGGAGGGGGTGGGGTGGAGTGGGGTGTTTGTCTTTTGGGTTGTGTGTGGGTTTGTGTCTGTTGATTCTTTTTAAATACGTGTCTTTTAGAATGGGAATGGCTGTGTTGAAGAGAATGTTTGTTTTATCGGTGATTTCATTTAAGTTGAGGTTGGGATTCGCGTATTGGTCCATATTGATGTAAAAATCTTCCATTATATTGAGCAATGGGCCTGCGGGGTTCATATTTAAAATTTCCATGTCATTCTCGATATTAGTGAACTTATGCTTGTGTTCCTCAACATGATGCCCTATGGATGAAAAGCAATTGTATTTAATGGCATTGATATGTTCAGTGTAGCGAATAGAAAAACATCCGTCGGTGCGCCCGATGTAGCTGGCTTCACAATCGTTGCATTTTATGCGGTATACTCCTGAGTGGCTGTATTTGTTGTTTTCATTGACAGATTTAGTGTTATGTAAAATGGAAGCATTATTACGAGTGGGTCTGTAAGCTAATCTTAGATTGTGTCTTTTGAAAATATTAGTTATGGGGTGGATGTGGGTGTTGTTAAAGATAAAAAGTGGATAGTCTTTCTTAGGTTTGTTGTTTCTCCTTAATTTGGATTTTGGTTGATGTTTTATTTTGTGAATGATATTGTTTACCACGTTTATCAAGTTAGAATACCTGTTACTCAAGTAACACTGTTGCTTCGCAGAATTTGTTTTCACCTTATGTATCAAGAAGTTACGGACTTTCATGCCATCTTTGTTTCATAATTAGAACTAACACGAAATTGATCAATATCTGTTGCTTTTGAATCATATTGAAAAGGGATAGAACATGAGACGCGCTCTATTTAGTCTCGAGGTATTTGCTTTAAAAGATATCACATCCTTTCCTGCCAACTCGAGAATATTTTGTGAACTACAGTTAAACCTGCTTTATACATAACTCTGTTCTACGTAATTCGTATTTGTATGTAATTTCCTTTAGGTCCTGGCAAAATATAATTTAAAAGCGTGTTAATTAACTCTTATTTATACGTAATCCGTTTATACGTAATTCGCTGTTATACGTATTAAGTGCCAGTGAAATATAACTAAGTTTTGCGTAATTGTAATGAGAATGTGCTTTTTACAAAGAAACTACTGTATTTACGAAGTTTCCTCTTTGCCGGCGTAGGCGGAAATCCAGTAGAGCGATCGGGTTTCGGTGCTGAAACAGAGAGTTTTGCCGAGTGACATTGTTGACCCTTATTTACTGGCGGCTTAACAAAGACGAGCCCCCTTCGCTCCTCTTCTACCTTAGTCGTTTTTAACACGCCGCCAAAGATTAAGGTATATTGTAAGCAAAATGGGTGGTTTCGGTGCGTAAACAAAAGAAAATACAGTAAATTTGTTTGAATATGAGAATTTCTTTCATAGGAACAACAGAGAATAAAATGTCCACGATGCCGGTATCAGGTGTTTACTGTTGACCAGTAGTTAGCCATGGAGAACAGAAAAGGGAAAAGTTATATGAGAAGTGGACGCCAATCCACACAAAACAAAAACTGAAATTGCTTCAGACTTAGGCATTGCTTATACCACACTGTGTACAGTCATCAGTAAAAGAAACACTATTTTAGACGAGTTCTTAAAACTGGGTTCAAAATCAGCAAAGTGCAGCCGTCAGCAACAAGGATGGTACGTAGATTTGGAGAAAGCACTTTTCACATGGTTCCAGCAAAAGTGGGCTGCAGGTCTACCAATTAGTGCAGACATGCTGAAGGCAAAGGCGATAGATTTAGCTAAAATGATGAGTATCACTGCTGCTTTCAAGGCTTCATCGGGGTGGTTGCAAGGATTTAAATATCGACATGTAATTACAGGGAGAACAATTTGCGGTGACTCAAAATCTGCAGATGACGCCACGGTGCAACACTGGAAAGAGGAGGTTCTGCCGAGTATCGTAAGCGATTATCAGCCTCCAAACATCTACAACTGTGATGAAACCGGCCTATTCTACAATCTCCTTCCTAATAAGACATTAGCTGAAAAAGGTGACTCATGCCACGGAGGGAAGAAAAGTAAAATTCGTGTAACAGTACTTCTCGCCACCAATGCAGGTGGATCTGACAAACTTCCTCCACTTGTGATAAGAAAATCGAAGAATCCGAGGTGTTTTAAGGGTGCGAAAACGAAACCTAAGAAAGTTGAATCCAATGGAACAGTGGTTGAAAAAACAGGACATTAAAATGAAAAAGAAACAGAAGATCCTTCATCTTAAGGATCGATGTGCAGTACACCCACCTCAAATCGTTCTGGAGAATGTACGAATGGAATTTTTCCCTCCTAACTGTACCAATGTTCTACAACCGCTTTTGATTTGGGCATCATTGCAAATTTCAAAGTGCATTATAGAAAAATGCTGGTTCAACATTTAATAACACTGAGTGATGCAGGAAATGAACCTCTCTCCATTAATTTGCTACAAGCCATGAACTTTATTTCGGCTGCCTGGAAGCAGGTGTTATCCTCCACAATCAGCAACTGTTCCTGCAAAACTGGTGTCTTACGAGAAGTGGCTGCCTCTAATTATGATTATGGGGACGAAGTTTTGTCTGGTAATGAGTTAACGCTACCGGTGGGTGTATAAAAAATAGAATTCGATACTTTTGTGCATTTCGATGACAATCTGGCTGTATGTGGAGAACTACCGGATGAAGAGATTATTGCTGATGGACCAGCTACAAGTGATAGTGACACTGGAGATGGAGATAACGACCTGAATCTTGACACCTGAACTGAGTGAAGTGTTAAGTGCAATCGAAGTGTGTAGGTGTTACATCAGTGCGAAAAGTTGTAGTGAAAATGCTTTGAATGCATTACCAAGTTTGCTAAAGGAGGTTTATATTCTTAATGCAAGAAAAGTGAAACAAGCCAAACTATCTAATTTCTTTAAGGCCGGGCCAAGTTCAAAATAATATTTTCTGTCTTAATGTATTTATTATTTGCAAGGATTTATACATGTAGGTCTATTCCATTGGTTTTTCAGTAAATATGTGATGTATTGCATAAGTCTGATTTCTAAGTAATTCTGAGTTACAAGTAGTTTTTTTCTCTTCCCCTTGATATATGTATAAGTCAGGTTCAACTGTATATCTAACTTGAAAATTCTTGCCAGTTATGAAGGGGAAGCACTGAAAGCAAATACTAGCAGCTACTCATGTACAGAGGAATGGCTGGGCCCTCTCATTCTCTTACAGGTGTGGAGATTATTGGTTTGATAGATGACACTAGTGGAAGTGATGTATCGGGAAGTGATATTTTCGGTAGCGATATGGACAGTGACCATGCATAGCAAGAGGTTGCTGGAGAAGTGTCAGACAGAGCAAATGAAGAAGAAATAACTTCAGCCGTAATAACTTCATCTGCTGTTCAATGGTTGTGGTGAGAGGTAGATGTCGTCACGAGCACACAAAAGATCCCCTTCACGGGTGTGCCAGGTACAAGACAGCATGTTGTGTACATTTTAGATCTTTTTTTTGTTGTTGTTGCCAATTTTCGATGACAAAGTGATTGACCTAATTATTAGAGAAACAAATAGGTACGCGGCAGACTGTATACTTGGCGCGCCTTAAAGTGGAAACCAGTGACACAGGAGGAAATTTATGTGTTCTTGTAGCTAGTAATATTCATGGGGACAGAAACCTGCCCTGATGAGCTATTTCACCAGGGATGGATATTTAGAAACCCCTACATTCTCCCAAACAATGGCAAGGAGCAGGTTTGAACTCATCTTGCAATATTTACATTTTGCTCCGGTGGCAAAGAACATTTTCAGGGCTAGGAAAAAGTGATCGTACTAATCGGTAATAGTGAAAATTTGTGACGCGATAAGTGAAGTATTTTTATATAGATCTAATATGACATGAATCAGGACTACGAATTTACAATGTACTAAGCAAGAAATCATCTTAATGAGGAAATACACTAATGAGGTTTCGGGTATATTTTCTCACGTCTGGTTAAACTTCGGAAAGGCTATTCCCATGTAAATTTACAGCAAAAAGTTTGCTACAGTAGCCACTGGAGTGATACTGCTATAATTTTTTAGAATGAAATTGAACATGCGCTTTCACACTATCTTGGAATTAGGAAAAATACTAACGAGTAAGCTATAGTATGGAAATTTGCGAAAACGCAAGTTTTGAACAAAATGATTGCCATTTCATACCAATTTTAATGTGTGATCTGATATAACGACAATCCGCTATAGCAAGTAAATTTTTCGCCATTATGAATTCTCGCTATAACAAACTTCTGCTGCACTCACACTCACCCTGGCACGGCCATTGCAGCCAGTATTGGCACCTAGTGCCACAGCAAACAACAACGAATTATTTTCACAATAAGTTCTAAACTAAATAAGATCACTATCACTATCAGCCATATTCAATCGGTTTTATGATGTGGCCTCTTTAAGTCCGAAGCAAGATAGGTTTTCATGAGGTCTCTCCATCTGGGACAGTGTTGAGTGATGTTCTGCTAATTGATCCCAGTAATCTTCCGGATGTCTTTATTCCATCTGTCCGGTAATCTTCCCTTAGGTCTCAGATGATCTTTCGGACTCCACTCAAGCACAAGCTTTGTCCACCTACCATCAGTTCTCCGAGCAACATGGCCTGCCCACTGCCATTTTAGGGTAAACACCCTTTCTAAAATGTCACTGACCTTTGTGACTGACCTGATGTAATCTGCTCTCTTCCCGTCTTTCTTCGTGAAGCCTAGCATAAACCGTTCCATAGCTCTTTGGGTTGTTCTGAGTTTATGCTTAACAAACTCGGTCAATGTCCAGGTTTCACAACCATAAGTCAGTACAGGGAGAACACTCTGGTCAAAGACTATCTTCTTTAGGTGGGTTGGCACGTTGGATTTGAAGACTGAAGTTTGATACGCCGGAAGATTTCCGGTCTTAAGTCCCCTTTCATGTTTACAAGTTGCCCAAGATAGACACACTCACTGACCTGTTGTAATGCGGAATTTCCCACACGCAGCTTTCCTGCTGGGGCCCATTTGTTGAGCATTACTTCGGTTTTAGAAAGGTTCATGGATAGTCCCACTTTTTGACAGGCTGAGACAAGATCTTGTATTAGAGTTTGTAGTTCATCGATGTCGTTGGCCAAAAGTGTAATGTCATCTGCAAACCTTAAATTGTTCAGCCTTTTTCCATTGATTTTGATTCCTGTACTTTGCCAGTTGAGTTTTGACATGCCCATTTCTAATACTGCTGAGAACAGCTTGGGAGATATGGGGTTGCCTTGCTTTACACCTCTTTGAATGGGAAAATTCGTGGTTGGCACATTGACGTTCACGAAGGCTGAATAGGTTTTGTAGATATGCTGGAGTACTCTTATGTTGGCAGCATTAAAGCCGTGTTTGGCTAAGGCTTGCATAACAGCAGCGTGGCTCACTGAGTCAAAAGCTTTTTCAAAGTCCACAAAGGCTAGACAGAGCGGCATATGATATTCATTACTTCTGCTGATAACTTCACGAAGGGTGAATATGTGGTTGATTGTTCCAAAACCTTGGCGGAAACCTGCTTGTTCAATTGGCTGGGCAAAATCAAGTGTTGAACTGATTCTATTTGTCATTACCTTGGTGAAAACCTTGTAATGGACACAAAGCAAGCTAATAGGATGATAGTTTCTGATGTCATGTATGTTCCCTTTTTTGTGCAGGAGAATTATCATTGCTCTGTTCCAAGACGGAGGGATGAATGCATTGCTTAGACAAGACGTGAATATTTTTGCCAAGTGGCTTAAAGTTATACGAAAACGGGAAATGGCCTTGAATTCTGGAAATTGGGAGAGCAAGGTTCGGAAAACAAACTATTAGCCTCCGGAAAGTTCAGTTTTGCTTTCCGGTTTTCATTGATAATGCTTGAATAACCCAGTAAGCCTGTTTGTGTTTGTATTTCACATTCCATTCTGAAGTTAGAAATTTATTGTGTGTTGAGTGACACATTGAAGGGTTTTTACAAAATTGAACAAAACCTATTCTAATCCTCCTAGTCAATACTATATATTTTACGTCCAATTAAGACAAAGATTTTGTACAATTTTGTATGAAGTTCAACCGTCAATATGGATTTAAAATAAGAATCATAGTCTGTAATAACATTGAAGGGTGGTGAATATTTGTCAGGACATACAAAACCTAAGGATTAGGAACATAATTGTGTCAAGCTGACTAGCGTGGTGCACATTTGTCTTGTGGTAGGTCCATTATAGATAGTGAAAAAAGTTGTGAAATCGCTTTACTAACGAAGACAAAATCCAGGAAGTGGACAGGCATCCGCATCTTTCAACTGTGGTGCGTATGTTGAAACTTGCACGTCTAGTCTATTGAAGTGTTGTTGCATTCAAGGTGATGCTCGAAGTCATTTCTGTCGTACATGGTCGATTTTAACCTCCAAATGCATGCTCAAAGAGTGTGACCAGAAAACAATGTTTAACCCACTGGTCTGAAATACAAAGCTTCAGCTGGCATTTGTTTTAGAATGTGTGTGATCTGCAATAATGCACCGATACTTTTATGGGCCCCTCTGCACACATTTTTATATGTGTTGTCAAGTGTTTTACACACCTTTTGACACTATTTTTATTTAATAAGCCCTAGTGGAAAAGGTTTTCTTATTTATTCTCTCGTCTTTTTCACGCCTTTTAATACTCTCATCACATCTTTAGAAATGGTAGATAGTCTATATCTTTCACTGTACCTGCGCATACATGACGTAAAATGGATGCATGTTGGAAAAAAAAACCATAGTGTTTACATTTCGTGTTGGATTGTTTTTATTTGTGTATCCAATAGTATGTTTTTTCGCTTAACACATTATCTTTCCTTGACCCCTGCAAAAACGCCTAACGAGGTTTACTGAATAAACTAACCTTCAAAATCAGTGATCTACTCCATACCGTATTTTGAGGTGTATCACATTACTGCTTAATTTCAGTACATAGTTTTAAAATTAAGTGATTGTTTACTTCAGCCTTTATTTCCAATGAGTTAACTACTGCTATCAGCCACGTTATTTACGCATTTATTACGGAAACAGGTTCTCTTTCATTCGAATTGTGCTCATAGTACACCAGTCGACGGGTATTATTAATCGACTCTGATACTGCCTTCGAGTTAAAATGTCAACAAGAGTGTTCACTAGTGCACATATCAAAAAATCTATACTGAAGATGATCGATCATATTCAATATAATCACTGGAGTGCATAAATATTGATAATGGAAAAAAATTATGTGCGCTTAATCACTCGTAATAATGGACGCATCAGTGACAGGGTTCTCGCTGTAACCAAACGATAATACACAGAATAATAGAGAGGAATTTTCAAGGGAAAGAAAAAAGGTGCCGTTACAACAGAGTTCTCGCTATATACCGTACTCATTATAGCAGATTTCTACTGTATGTTAAAACAGTGCTTATGGTTGAATTATTATTGTTATTAAAATTGGACAGTCAAATCAGCAGACAATTTTTAGTTCCAAACCTGTTTTCAGACTCTAAGGTTCACCATCACCCCTATCAGTGATTAAAATTATTTAAGACATATTAATCCACATAGGTGAGTTGTAGTTGAAATGATGTGTCTAGCTAGCCCTTCTAATGTTTATTTCATTTTGGCTGAATTTTATCTATACAACACACCTATGTGGATTAATATGATTAAATAATTTTAATCACTGACAATGGACCTTGCAGTCTGAAAATCCAATGTGGCAGATTCCCTACCATTTATTTAGTCTTTTCTTAAATGATATCAAAGAAGTTGGAAATTCATCAAACATCTCCATTGGTAAATTATTCCAATCCCTAATGCCTCTTCCTATATATAAATGAGTATTTTCTCCAATATGTCTTCTTGAATTTCAACTTTTATCTTCATGTTATGATAATTTCTACTTTTAAAAGCTCCAATCAAGATTATTCTTCGACAAATGTCATTCCAAACACAGGCAGCCTGGAACATTCCAGTTAGTCAAGCTATTTGTCACATTACTCCCACAACTCCCCAGCACAAAGTTTGCAACATTTTCATAACACTGCATATTTGAGAAAATCACCCAGAACAAATCGTGCTGCTTTCCACTGGATCTTTTCCAGTAATCCTTGCGAGGGTCCCACACACTAAAACCGTATTCTAATTAAGGTCTTGCCAGTGACTTATATGCCCTCTCCTTTACATCCTTAATACAACTCCTAAATACAACTCCTAAATACCCCCAGAACCACGTTAAGAGATCTAACCTTTATTTACAATCCCGCTATGTGATTACCCCAATGAAGATCTTTCCTTACATTAACACCTAATTACTTATAGTAATCC
Source organism: Anabrus simplex (assembly GCF_040414725.1). Classification (NCBI taxonomy): domain Eukaryota; kingdom Metazoa; phylum Arthropoda; class Insecta; order Orthoptera; family Tettigoniidae; genus Anabrus; species Anabrus simplex. The sequence continues at coordinate 162,144,813 of NC_090271.1, forward strand.
CCATGAGTTACAGTTACATCAACACAGTAATTAAAACTGACAGGGTTTTCCCTCTTGGTGAAACCTACAACCTGACTTTTCACTATTGTTTGCTGTCCATCTCACGAATTTGTCAACGTCCTTTTACAGTCTCTCACAATCCTGTAACATATTTATTACACCATACAGTAATTAATAAGAAAACACAGAGGACCAATAATACTGCCTTGCAGAATCCTCCTCTTTAAGAGTACAGAGGTAAAGCTTCACCTACTCTAATTCTTCAAGTTCTATTTTCTAGAAATCTAGCCAGCCAATCAACCACTCTTTTGCCTAGTCCAGTAGCCATCATTTTCAATAATCTTCCATGATCTACCATGTCAAAGGCCTTAGAAAGGTCAATAGTGACACAGTCCATTTGACCTCCTGAATCTAAAACATCTGATATAACTTGCTGGAATCTTACAAGTTGAGCCTCACAAGAATAACCTTTCATAAACCCGAACTGCCTTCTACCAAACCAGTTAGTAATTTCACAAACATGTCTATATAATCAGAAAAAATGCTTTCCCAGAGCTTACATGCAATGCATGTCAAGCTGACTGGCCAGTAATTATCCACTTTATGTTGATCACTCTTTCTTTTGTATATTTGGGCCACTATAGCAACTCTGCATTCATTTGGTATAGCACCTTCATGCAAACAGTAATCAATTATGTACTTCAGACATGGTACTATATCTCAACCAACTGGCTCCTTTAATATTTCCCCAGAAATTTTATTGCTATTTGCTTTACGTCGCACCGACACAGGTAGGTCTTATGGCGACGATGGGAGAGGATAGGCCTAGGAATGGGAATGAAGCGGCCATGTCCTTAATTAAGGTACAGCCCCAGCATTTGGCTGGTGTGAAAATGGGGAACCACGGAAAAACCATCTTCAGGGCTGCAGACAGTGGGGTTTAAACCCACTATCTCCCGGATGCGAGCTCACAGCTGTGTGCTCCTAACCGCACGGCCAACTCGCCAATCTTATTAATTACAGCTGCTTTTCTACTTTTCAAATTTTGTGTCTTTCGGTAAATATCTTTGTTATCATAGGCAAATTTCAGTACTTTGCTAGTATTTGTCACCTCATCTACCTGGAAATCATCCTTATATCCAACTATATTTAGATACTGCTGACTATATACTTCTGCCTTCTGTAAATCCTCATGTATACACTTCCCATGGCCATTTCAGAATGTCCTTTCTGGAACCTGTTTCTGCCTTGAAGTACCTATACATCCCTTTCCATTTTTCACTCAAACTCACAAGAGAGCCAATTACGAAGCATGTTTTTTAAGTTACAGTTTTTAAATATGGCCACTGCAGTGCTTCGGTCATTGCTCAGAGCATGCACGCTCAGTACATACATCTGTAGGCTAGCCACAAAGCTTTTGCCCGTATTTATGTTAGTTTGTGTGTATTGAAAATGCCTCTGACAATTAACAATCCCACCGAGTGTGAACGACGTGCTGTTATTCGTTTTGTAAATGCAACAGATGTGACAGCTGTTGAAATTCATCGGCAGATTAGTGAAGTGTATGGAAAACACACTATGAGCAAAGGAATAGTAAGAAAATGGGTTAGAAAATTTAAAGAAGCGTACTAATGTCCACGACGAGAAGTGTAGTGGGCGACAGTCTGTCAATACTCAAGACTTGGTGCAAATAGTTGATGCAAAGGTTCGAGAAAACAGACGCTTTAAGATTTTGTCATTAAGTTATGATTTGCCTAAAATTTCAAGAAGTGCTTTTTATGAAAGTGTGTCAGGTCACTAAGTTTATCGGAAGTTGTGCTCATGCTGGGTACCATGGATGCTGACAGAGGTATACAAAACCAAGCGCGTAGGCAGTGCTTTCACATTCCTTGAGCGGTACAGTGATGCAAGTGATGCGTTCCTAAGCTGAATAGTCACCGGTGATGAAACATAGGTGGCTTATGTTACGCTGGAATCAAAGGTACCATTTTTAAATGAAGTGGCTGCAGCGCTTTGGTCGTCATTCAGAGGATGCGTGCTCCATGAAATGGAGAAACTCAACATTACACAAGAAAGCGAAGTGCAAGCAAACAATTTCAGCTTGCAAACTCTTGTGCACTGTGTTTTTTAGGTTAGGCAGGGTGTGTTGTGTGTGGATTTTTTGCACCAGGGCAACACAATAATGCAGAGATTTATTGTGAGAACTTAAGTAAACTCCGTTGTGCAATCCAAAACAAACGGCGTGGCATGCTCAGAAGGGAGATTCTTTTGCTTTATGACAATGAGTGACCTCACAAGACTAATCGAACCCGAGACATCATAGCTTCATTTGGATGGGAACAAACTGATCATCCTCTGTACAGTCCTGACCTAGCGCTTTGTGACTACCACTTGTTCCTGTACTTGAAAAAACATTTAGAAGGTCAGCGCTGTGATGATGATGATGACCTAAGAACAACTGTACTGCTGTGGCTGGCACATCGGTTGGCTGATACTGATAATGTAGATCTACCAGAATGTTTAACAACTCCTCTCACTCCCGAATTTAAGTAGGCCTACTGTCCTGTCACATCCATAGATGTAGAGAGATAATACTCTGCACTGAAGCTAGTTATAAACAAATGCCACAGATTAAAACCAGAAAATGTGGAGAAGGCTGTTGCAGTGTATTGCAAAGTAAATTATGGACAGGAAAAGTAGTGTGTGCAGTGCAAAATGAAAGACGAATGTGTATTTAAGTGTGTTTCTTCACGTTCATGTTTTCTTAAAACCTTACTAATTGATTTATCATGTGCATTGATTAACACACTATGTCTTATCTAGAAGAAGTATGCATTTTTTTTTTTTTTTTAACTATGAACACTGATACATTGATACATCTCACAAACGATGCACGGATTGTTTGAACTAGTAGAATAGCCACATTTGTAAGTAGTATGATTTTTTTGTTTTTCATTCAGTGGTTTACTCATGATCATCACTTTATATATTGGTCTGGGTGAATCGCATTGTCTAGTAAAGGAATGTTACGTTTGCACTTCGTACACATGTTTAATAGCATGGAAATATGTGCATACTTTAATGCATATTTGACCACTTTATGCAGCATGGTTGCATGCTTATATTAGTGATTTAAAAATCCAATGTCTAGTTATAATATAATGAATCTTTGCCATACCGTATCACCTTTAAAGGTACATGCCTTTTTTCACACTCCTCAAAAATTGTCTTAAACCCATAACACAGAGCGTTAATATTTTTTTCTATTTTTCACTGATAATTTCTTTTTAAAAATTACCTTATGCCAGCCTTGACAACCATTTGGTACTGCCTAATATTCCTACTTTTACAACTTTCCTTTCTATCACATTTATTTTTAACTACAATGAAAACAGCTTTGTGATCTCTTATACCATCTATCACTTCATTTTCTCTATACAGCTAATCTGGTTTTATCTGCACCACGTCTAGTATATTCTTCCCTCTAGTTGGTTCCATCACTTTCCGATTCAACTGTCCTTACCAGATTAACTTATTTACCACTTGCTGGTCATGATTTCTCTTGTTTGCATTATCTTCAACCTTTGGTAAATTTAGATCAGCTGCTACAATTATGTTCTTTTCAGTGTTGTTTCCCACATAGCTGATTATCTTTTCAAATAATTCTGCATCAGTGTCTCCCTTCCTAGGTCTGTACACCCAAAAGACATCAAGTTGCCTATTGTTTTTAGAGATGAAACTAACATCTAGAATTTCATTTCTCATCCTTAACTTTCTCATAGCTTAGAAATTCTTCCTTCACCAGTATGATATACCCCCCTCCCTTGGAATCTAACCTGTCTCTTATGATAAACACTCCAGTTTGGGGAGAAAATTTCCACATCCATAAAATCATTTCTTAGAGCCCCTGTGGCTCAGGTGGCAGTGCACCGGCCTCTCACCGCTGGGTTCCATGGTTCAAATCCCGGGCACTCCATGTGAGATTTGTGCTGGACAAAGCAGAGGCAAGACAGGTTTTTCTCCAGGTACTCCAGCTTTCCCTGTCATCTTTCATTCCAGCAACACTCTCCAGTATCATTTCACTTCATCTATCATTCATTAATCATTGCCCCAGAGGATGTGACAGGCTTCGGCAGCTGGCACAATTCCCATCCTCGCCGCTAGATGGAAGCTTTATTCGTTCCACTCCTGACCCACTCATATGACTGGAAACAGGCTGTGGATTTTCTTTTTTCTAATATCACTTCTTAGCGATGATTCAATTCCTATTACAGTATCTGGTAAGTATATGTCTATTAAATTACTTAATTCTATTCCTTTCCTTACAAAACTTCTACAGTTTACCACTAACAAATTTATGTCATCCTTACTTGACTTCTAGCTCCCAATACTATCCTTACTGCTATCTAGCCCACCCTGTTTATCTGAATGTACCTCCCCATAACCCATCTAACTTATTCTCTTAACTTATAAGTACCACTGTGGTTCAAGTGAAAGCCATCTGAGCTGTTTAACAGAAGTAGGATATACAGTTTTCGTGATGACAAGGTGCTGAAATTTTGTCCCATTGGAGTTCTTTAATGTACCAGTAAATCTGCCGAAATGAGGCTGATGTATTTGAGCACCTTCAAATACTACCGGACTGAGCCAACTTGAACTCAGAGGGTCAGCACTGATCTAACTAGCCCGGCAAGTTTTTAAATTCTACAGGTGCTAAAAGATTGTCCTGTCCCAGCTGTGGAGGTCAGAAATCGCATACAGGATGTGCGTGACATGAGAATTAGTGAGTGGACATTGTGGAAAAGACTTATGGGGCAGATCTGGTTTCAAGAAGACCTTTCACTGGCCCCGTGTTAATATCAGCACTGGATAATTTGTCCACAATTTGCTCAAGAATATCAGAATTAGGAGCAGGAGCATGTTCTTTTCACTGATGAATTGAGGTTGTCTCAGATATCTGGATGGAAGGGAGAGGGTGCGGGGAGGAGACCTGGGGAGTGTTATGCCACCTGTACCTTCTCAGTAAGAACAGCCCCTGGAACTCTTCATGCTGCTCAATATTTCTCAACGTTCCTACAGGACACTGGAATTGTCACTCTTCACTGACCAGCTCGTAGCCCTGACCACAACCCCATCGAGAATGTGTGAGACAAACCCGAACATCCTGTTCATCGAAAAGTTTTTCAAACCTTGCTTAGGTTAGTTCTTCATGCCAAATGAGATGCAATCACAGAGAACCATACTGACAAACTGCCAACATGCCAGAAAGTATATAATTTTGTGTGGCTATTTCTAGCCAGGTGCAGCCCTTGTAAGGCAGAACCTCCGATGAGGGTGGGCGGCATCTGCCATGTGTAGGTCCCTGCATGTTATTGTGGTGGAGGATAGTGTTATGTGTGGTGTGTGAGTTGCAGGGATGTTGGGGACAACACAAACACCCAGCCCCCAAGCCATTGGAATTAACCAATAAAGGTTAAAATCCCCAACCAGGCTGGGAATTGAACCCGAGACCTTCTGAAACAAAGGCCGGTACGCTGACCGTTCAGCCAACGAGTCGGACACTAGATAGGATGAAAGATGCTATTCATGCAAAAGGTTGTAACATCTGTTACTGAGGGTCCCGGATCCTATTCAGGAGGTTGTGTGGTTACGAGCTCCCCCAGCAGTGGCTTGGAGGAGGACCATCCAGACGTTGTCAATGGGACAAATGTATGCAATTTCCGCTCCTTTCATTTCTTGACATGACTCTTATAAAATTGTCTTTTTAATGATTTTTTAAGGTTGTAATAAGGAGTGCTTAAAAGTTTATGGCAATATATTGTACTGAGCATGTAATTCTGGCTCATACATATAAATTATAAACATAAAAGTTTTCCACCTATTCAATACATAGTTTTATTTACACTGTGTGTATTTACATTACATGGGACTAGTTTCAACGCTACTCGGGGTCATCATCAGCCATATTTAAACAACACACAATATTTGACGAAATCCTAAAACATATTTCTCATGAGCAGTAAGAACAGTATGAAACATATATATAACTGACACTATGATGTGTGGTTGAATTAGGCGAAGTGCTATGGTGCTAAAAATGTTGCATATGAAAGTGAAATATTATGTGTGACAATATGTGAGCAATATATAATACAAGTACACAAATACGTTAAAAAGTCTGGGTATAGAAGTACAAATGAGATGCTCTATGTTGTGAATCAACTTGAGTCAAATTCTTTAGACACAGGGTGTTTCAGATATAATTCAGCAGGTCCTGGTAATACATTACGGTTGTGGACCGAGTGTTATGGTACTAAGACTGAACACAATATAACGTGACACTTATAATAAAAGTATACAAGTATGTACAAATGTTCAAGTAACAAATGTGTACACTGTTCTCTCTAGAAGAATCTGTGAGGAGTTGATTATACACTGTATCAGCTTAAGCAGAAATTTTGATACTTGGCATATTAGGTAACCAGACTATGTTGATATGACTGCAGGATTGATTGTCGGAACTGTGCAGACTGAATATGAAGTTTCAGAATTCTTCTGGAGTTGTAAGTAGACATTGCACGTGGTGATATGATCATAGCGGAACAAATGGGAGCTATTAAAATGAGAAAAAGCCAGTGAAAAAGCAAAGTACGCAGAAAGAAGAATAGAAGGATAGACAACAATATGGCTGATGATGACACCGAGTAGGGTTGAAACTAGTCCCATATAATGTAAATACACACAGTGTAAATAAAACTATGTATTGAATAGGTGGAAAACGTTTATGTTTACAATTTATATGTAATCTCAGTTCAATACGGACCAACAACATGAAATTTATAACCCTTGAGGCTCATCTAATATATATTTCTGAGAGAGAGGGGAGGGGGTTGGAAAGGAGAGGAAGTGTTAAGCTTCTTATTCACCTGGCAGTGTATTAAATGTAATTTAATGTGTAGCTGGTAGTTAAAGTTATTTTTTTTAACATAGTTTATATGCTAAAGAATGTGATATTTCTATTGGGGAGGTGTCATACAATCTCTCCCCACCCCCCCCCACCACCATCAAACCAACAGCTACGACGACCAGGACAGTCTCACAAAACTGAAAGATGATGCAATATTTTCATAGAATTACTAGCAAAATGAACAGGTATAAAACTGTGCCACAAATATGTGCAGAACTAACGACAATAATGGGATCAGAAGAAAACTGGGTAAACACACAAAAAGGAAAGAAAGATGAATACAGGGGTCAAAAGACTAGAAACATATGACAAACACAGAAGGAAAGAACTATCTCTACAGAGCAATATCAAAAATGAAAAGGTACCTTCAAGTCGTATACAGAAAGGAACATTAAAAGGAACACAAACTAAATAAAGCACAATGACACGATAACAAGGAAACACAATATGTTTATCCAATTGTGTGTTTGTTCCTATTCATGTTTCTTTCTGAACATTTCTTGATATGTCACCTGTATGTTTCTTCCCATTGATTATTATTTCAACAGGAATGGGTAACTAAGCAAATGTAAATCATGTTTCTCTCACCTGGGGCAGTACATCATTGCAAGAGAGCTGAAGTGTCCGCTTGTCAGGCCCATCAACACAGCTCCAGCCCAATACACATAATCATTCTCGATGAACACTGGGATCAAGCGATTCCTGTTCAGGGGAACGTAATTGCAGGCCAGGAAGAAGGGAATGAACAACACCCGTAACACAACAAATATAACCAGGTGTTTTGGACCAGGCTAAAAAAAAAAAAAAAGATCATCAAATAAACTCCTCTGACAGAAGTATAAAGGTACACAGTTTCAGTTGCTCGTTTCGTCCTGGTAACAACATAGGTGAGGATCTTCTTACATTGTTACATAAAAAAGAACTCTTGCAATAAAAAGCTATTCTTTACTTAGGGCCAGAACAGCACTACAAAAATCACCAGTTAATTTAAATATTTACATGTTTAAAAAAAATAGTCACAAACAATCGTGGTGTCTATTACAAACCTCCAACTGATTAAAGACAAGGGAACACTGATGTATATGGCATAGGAAATTCTCCTGGTAAGCAACTAAGTGTGATATACACTGCCTGACAAAAAAAGCACCCAGAAGGAGTGGTTGAAAGTGAATGAAACTATATATGCTGGAAAACCACGCGCCTTTATTGAACTGATTGCAATATGGGAAGAAAGAGACAAGGCCGTTGGCAGTTACAGGTGGAAAGTTGGCGCTAGGTCAGTATGGTGTCACCCCCACCGGCCGCAATACACGCCATTATGAGGTTCAGAATGATGTCGAACAGCCTTTGGATCCTCTCCTGAAACAAGTTCGCCCTGAGTTGTTGCAAGTGTCCCTCCAGATCCCGCAGGTTGGAACTGGGATAAAGTTCCCTTCCAATGTCACCTCACACGTGTTTAATGATAGGAGAGGTTTGGGCATTATGCTGGCCACGGGAGGACCTCAACATGCTCTAGGCAGTCCATAGAGACACGTGCTTTGTGTGGACATGCATTATCTTGTTGGAACACTGTCCCAGGGTGCTGTGCGTTAAGGAGTAGGACGTGCAGACTCAGAATGTCTGTGATGTATCGCTATGCCATCAAAGTCTATTGAAGCACTATTAGAGGTGACCTGAACGCATATCCTATGGCTCCCCACACCACAATGCCAGGGATTATGCCTGTGTGTCTTTCCACAGTATGGGCAGGATCTGCCCTCTGCGCCGCCAAACCCGCACACGATGATCATCGGAGGTTATGGAGAAGCGGGACTCATCATTGAACATGATGTGACGCCAGTCATCTTCTGTCCATGCTTCCTGGGCAAGGCACTACTCCAAATGCAGGCGTTGGTGTTCTGGTGTCAATGGCAACCAACACATGGGGATCCCAATCCAGCGGATTACATACATAATACATCAAATTAGATGTACTGACCGACTGATTCGCTCATTCATTCAGCAATACCCAGCCAATACTACTGAGCCCAGAAATTTTGGAATTACGTATATTCCTTCCATAATGTAGGCAATGATGACAACATAGCACTACAAGATATTAGATATGGCACTTTCAATCGGATTTTAATTTTGGATTTCGATTATTGACTTCAATAACTTCCTTCTGGATTCTTAAATTGTAATCTTTTAATTTGTACTCTTGATTCAAAATAAGATAATTGACTTTTTGTTAATGGAAAATGATGCCCTGTACTACTGTCCCTAACACAGGAGATGGTGCCTGCCTGTTCTGGGCACTCTCCCTACCTCATATATGACACTGAGCTTAATGTTCAAGTGCGTGAGCATAAAGTAAGCATGAGAGCGTGCGGCACAATTATAGCAGCTCAACTGCAGACTTCAACGACATGTCTCGGCCCTGTTCTTATGGGGGCTTATATGAGCTAACAGCAGCTGGTCAACTCTTCAAGTTTGTCTTTCTGGTTCATTGCAATAGTGAACTGCTGTACTCAATACAGCACTAGAAAATATTTTTAAAAATTAACCTGAGGTTTCCAAATACCAGAAAAATCGCCCCGATATTCATAGAGCAGCTGTGAACAAATACCACAAGAACATCCTAATATGCATAAAGACTGATGTTGTGTGGACTCCAGAGAGGCCTGGTGCAGGTCTTTCCATGTCTGGATGTGTGCTGACGATAAAAGATGGTAATGAGGTAGGAGAGGGTGAAACCGGATATTGACAAATAGCTTCTTCCTGTTAAATAACACCAAGGGGCCTGCTCAAGTCTTAATGTCTCCATCTTACAGACGGATCACCACCAACAGCACCATACACACTCATTCCATACGAGCACTGAGGAGAGGTTTTGGAATTGAACCCAGGCTTTTGGTATGCATCTAGTGATTAGAAACTGTATACCAACAACTCTCCTACCCTGCTGGCCAACATTCTGATGGTGAACGTTTTTTCCACCAATGGGACTCGAAGTGGCTAACCATGGCTTCAGACTGTAAACAATTGAAGCCTTAACGATCATGGCTGCCAGGCGGCCTCCCGATATGAATATTTAATGTTATTGTTTTTACGTCTCATGAACTATTCTTTGACAATTTTTGCGGAGATGCTGAGGTGTCAGAATTTTGTCCTGCAGGAGCTTTTACGTACCAGTAAATCTACCGACATGAGGCTGATGTATTTGAGCACCTTCAATTACCACCGGACTGAGCCAGAATCAAACCTGCCAAGTTGGAATGTCTGAGCCAAACAGCCCGGTGCTCCTGTTATGCACTTGTGACCTAATACATACAACAACATTCTTATATGCATACAGCAGCTGTGAACAAATGCCAGTAAGAACATCCTGATATATACAGAGTGAAGCTGAACGCCACTGACAAATTTTCGGAGGTTGTTCAGGGATACCTTCCGAGTATATTGATACAAGGGACCTGTGGTCTCCGGTGGCTCGTTACAGAGTAATTGCATTTGTTGTACAGTACATTTTGGTTATTGCATATTACAGGCTTTTTAACTGATATGAAGGTATTTTCATAGAAAAAGGATGACAGAAGTAACAAACAAAATAAATCATAATTATATTACTCTGTAACAACCCACCGAAGACCACAGGTCCTTTATACCAATATACTCAGAAGGTATCCCTGAACAACCTCTGAATGTTTACACCAATGTGCTTTTTCTATGGATCTGCCTTGTCAATACTTAGAGAGTACAATGTTTATTTATTGTCTGTATTAACACAAGTACATGTTTCAAGAACATACATTCTCTTCTTCAGCTTGTAACTTGAAATCACTTAGCATTTCTGAACCTATTAAAATAACATCATTCCTATCTACTTAAAACTATAACCCTGGAATTTTAAATATAATTTAACATCCACAATGTGTCTAAAACCTTCCAATTAAAATTGCAAATCTAAAAATCACACGTGAATTATTGCACTGCTGGTCAGTATTTGCATGTGTATATGATGTGTTAGAACTGCATTCGCCTTCAGCTTTATAACTACATCACTTGTCTCTTGATGCACTTCCAATTTCTTGTCCATGAAGTGTTAAAAAGGGAGGAATAATGTGCCCTTACTTTGTTTGCACTGATGATTGGCAAAGCATATCCAATTTCTAGTAGTGATGCTGTAAGGGAGATGTTGATTTTAAGCTACACCCTCCTTCATTATTTTCCACCTTTTCCTTTTGTTTTTATATTGAACTAACAATTTAAATAACAGGCTTTCTTCTACTATGTATTCGTTTAAACTATTATCCCTATTCTGCTTTAGCAACCTATACATTTCTAGTCCCCTCTGCGAACCATGTGACCTTGCCGCGGTGGAGTGGCTTGCGTGTCCCAATGATGCAGATAGCCGAGCCGCAGGTGCAACCATATCGGATGGGTATCTGTTGAGAGACCAGACTAACGAATGGTTCATCGAAAGGGGGGTAGCAGCCTTTCGGTAGTTGCAAGGGCGGCAGTCTAGATGATTGACTGATACGGCCTTGTAATAATACTCAACATGGCTTAGCTGTGTTGATACTGCTACACGGCTGAAAGCAACGGGAAACTACAGCCGTAACCACCTCCCGAGGACATGCAGCTCTCTCTGTACGAACGACGGACTGATGATGGCTTCCTCCCGGGTAAAATATTCCGGAGGTAAACTAGTCCCCCATTCCGATCTCCGGGTGGGGACTACACGAGAGGGGGCGATCATCAGGAAGATGGATACTGACATTCTGCGAGTCGGAGCGTGGAATGTTAGAAGTTTGAATCGTTGTGGTAGGTTAGAGAATCTGAAAAGGGAGGTGGATAGGCTAAAGTTAGATGTAGTTGGTATAAGTGAAGTGCGTTGGCAGGAAGAACAGGATTTTTGGTCTGGCGACTACCGAATTATCAACACGAAATCAAACAGGGGTAATGCAGGAGTTGGTTTAATAATGAATAAGAAAATAGGGCAGCGGATAAGCTACTACGACCAGCATAGTGAAAGAATTATTGTCGCCAAGATAGACACCAAACCAATGCCCACCACAATAGTGCAGGTCTATATGCCTACTAGTTCAGCGGATGATGAAGAAATTGAAAGAATATATGAGGAGATAGAAGATTTAATACAATATGTCAAAGGTGACGAGAATCTAATTGTGATGGGAGACTGGAACGCAGTGGTAGGCCAAGGAAGAGAAGGTAGCACAGTAGGAGAATTTGGATTGGGACAAAGGAACGAAAGAGGAAGTCGGCTGGTTGAATTCTGCACTGACCATAATTTAGTCCTCGCCAATACTTGGTTCAAACACCACAAACGACGGCTGTATACGTGGATGAGACCTGGAGACAGTGGAAGGTATCAAATAGACTTCATTATGATTAGGCAGAGATTCAGAAACCAGGTGTTGGATTGCAAAACTTTCCCAGGAGCAGACGTGGACTCTGACCACAACTTGTTGGTCATGAAATGCCGTCTGAAGTTGAAGAAATTGAAGAAAGGAAAGAATGCAAAAAGATGGGATGTAGACAAATTGAAAGAAAAGAGTGTGATGGATTGTTTCAAGGAACATGTTGCACAAGGACTAAATGAAAAGGCCGAAGGAAACACAGTAGAGGAAGAGTGGAGAGTCATGAAAAATGAAGTCAGTAGGGCTGCTGAAGAAATGTTAGGAAGGAAGAAAAGATCAACTCAGTGGATAACTCAGGAGATACTAGACCTGATTGATGAACGACGAAAATACAAGAATGCTAGAAATGAAGAGGGCAGAAAAGAATACAGACGATTAAAGAATGAAGTGGATAGAAAGTGCAAGGTAGCTAAGGAAGAATGGAGAAGTGCAAGGATGTCGAAGGCTGTATGGTCCTGGGAAAGGTAGATGCTGCATACAGGAAAATCAAGGAAACCTTTGGAGAAAGGAAATCTAGGTGCATGAATATTAAGAGCTCAGATGGAAAGCCACTTCTAGGGAAAGAAGACAAAGCAGAAAGATGGCAGGAGCATATCCAACAGTTGTATCAAGGTAACGATGTAGATAATTTTGTTCTGGAACATGAAGAGGCTGTTGATGCTGATGAAATGGGAGACCCAATTTTGAGGTCAGAGTTTGACAGAGCTGTGAGTGACCTAAATAGGAACAAGGCACCTGGAATTGATGATATTCCCTCTGAATTACTGACTGCCTTAGGAGAAACCAGCATGGTAAGGTTATTTCATTTAGTGTGCAAGATGTATGAGACAGGAGAAGTCCCATCCGATTTTCGGCAGAATGTTGTTATACCTATTCCCAAGAAAGCCGGTGCTGACAGGTGTGAAAACTACCGCACTATTAGTTTAGTATCTCATGCCTGCAAAATTTTAACACGTATTATTTACAGAAGAATGGAAAAACAAGTTGAAGCTGAGTTGGGGGAAGATCAATTTGGCTTCAGAAGAAATGTAGGAACACGTGAAGCAATCCTGACTTTACGTCTGATCTTAGAGGATCGAATCAAGAAGGACAAGCCCACGTACATGGCATTCGTAGATCTAGAAAAGGCATTCGATAATGTTGATTGGACCAGGCTATTTATGATTCTGAAGATGATAGGGATCAGATACCGTGAACGAAGAGTTATCTACAACCTGTATAAAAATCAGTCTGCAGTGATAAGAATCGAGGGCTTTGAAAAAGCAGCAGCAATCCAGAAAGGAGTGAGGCAAGGCTGCAGTTTGTCTCCTCTCCTTTTCAATGTTTACATAGAACAGGCAGTAAAGGAAATCAAAGAGAAATTTGGAAAGGGAATCACAGTCCAAGGAGAGGAAATCAAAACCTTGAGATTTGCCGATGATATTGTTATTTTATCTGAGACTGCAGAAGATCTCGAGAAGTTGCTGAATGGTATGGATGAAGTCTTAGGTAAGGAGTACAAGATGAAAATAAATAAGTCCAAAACAAAAGTAATGGAGTGCAGTCGAACGAAGGCAGGTGATGTAGGAAATATTAGATTAGGAAACGAAGTCTTAAAGGAAGTAGATGAATACTGTTACTTGGGTAGTAAAATAACCAACGATGGCAGAAGTAAGGAGGACATAAAATGCAGACTAGCACAAGCAAGGAAGAGCTTTCTTAAGAAAAGAAATTTGCTCAGTTCAAACATTGATATCGGAATTAGAAAGATGTTTTTGAAGACTTTTGTGTGGAGCGTGGCATTGTATGGAAGTGAAACATGTACGATAACTAGCTCAGAAAGAAAGAGAATAGAAGCTTTTGAAATGTGGTGTTACAGAAGAATGCTGAAGGTGAGATGGATAGATCGAATCACGAATGAAGAGATACTGAATCGAATTGGTGAGAGGAGATCGATTTGGCTAAATTTGACGAGAAGAAGAGATAGAATGATAGGACACATCTTAAGACACCCAGGACTTGTTCAGTTGGTTTTTGAAGGAAGTGTAGGTGGCAAGAACGGTAGGGGTAGACCAAGGTATGAATATGACAAACAGATTAGAGCAGATGTAGGATGCAATAGTTACGTAGAAATGAAAAGGTTAGCACAGGATAGGGTGGCATGGAGAGCTGCATCAAACCAGTCTATGGACTGATGACTCAAACAACACATTTCTAGTTTCTCTAGTATGTTCAATATGCCTAACCTTTTTGCATTGGATGTAATAATCTCAAGTCCCGTTCTATGTTCGTAAATTGGTGACAGCTGTCATGCATATGTTCACACATAGCCAAATATCTAGCGTGTTTTTTGGCTTTAACATGCTCTTTGTTAACATACTGATATGTTCCTCCCTAATTGCCCTACACATTGTTTGTTGCATTCCTGACATGTCAACATATATACTCCCAATTCACTATAAGGAATGTTCTTGTTCACACTATGCAAGTTAAACAAAATTTACTTGTTATTATTCGTCCTAAATGACACACTGATATTACATTTGATAAATAATTTAGCCAATCCATATGAGTGTCTATCAATGTATGTGAATGTGGCACATTTCTTTTCTTTTTTATTCTCAAGGGCAGGGGTGATTAAGTCTGTTAACGGTCTTGTCCTTTATACGATTTACGTAACTTCTTTGACATTAAGGATGTGTATTCAAAGAACCCAGCCAGTGAAACAATGAATATCATTGGAAAGAACTTAACAGTACACAGCGGTTTAAGCAAGATTGAAATTTGAGAATTTATAACTATTTTGGCATTCACACTTGAAATACTTTTTTTTTTCTTTTTCAATAAAAACATTTAGAAGCAAGTAAGACAATTAGCCATGTGTTCACTAGCATCTGGGATTCTCGCAAACATATATAAGGATCACTTAGAATCCAGCAACATAGTCGATAAAATTAAGGGATTTAGATTTATGGCTAATGTATGGGGATGACGTATCTGTAATCATTAACGAGCATCAACTTAAACTGTATGGATTATTGGAACAATTAAACAGTATAGATAAATTTACTACTGAATACGAGGAGAATAAAACTCTGAATTATTTAGATATGACAATATTTAGAGGGAATTATGATTTGGGAATGATCACTTCGAGTACCAGATTTACCGTATTTACTTGCGTATAAAACCCCATCGCTTATAAGAACCCTCCCCCCCACCTTTTTTTGGTCAGAAAATAAAGAAAAATAATTTTTGCTTCGTATATTAGACCCAAAATACAGGTAACTAACAACACGTGTTTACTACAGAGTTCCTTTTACTAGGCACTGTACAATGAGAAATGATCCGGTTATTGCTATTTTCGATACGTTTATTCCGTGGATGTTCATGCATTAAATATTGGAAGTGTATGGTACGAACTGCTGTTACCGTAGGTTAATTTGTGGGTGACGTACAAGAAAGTGCATTCTTTCGTAAGCGGGAGAAAGGTTGTGGCTAGCTGCTATTACAAAAATAACTCACCAAAACCCCTGCCCCAAGGCCGCCTTCCAAGCCATGGCTATTATCTTTCCAACCCTTTGCCATCCTTGTATCGCCGAAAACCTTCAATGCGTTAGTGTTATGTTAATCCACTAGCGGAAATAAAACAGAGAAAAACTTAAACAGGGAATTACAGACCTTGTATAATGGGTTTACAAGCAAAATCTTACTTATGAGAAAGATAGGTTTGAAAGATTAAATTTATTTTTCAGAGTCATAACGCGTAATGCAAAATGATGACACTACAATGCAAGCTGTTTTGCCAGAAGCTTTACATGCCTCAGAAACCACATTCCTTGGAGGTCACTTTAAACTTACAGAAACTGAAAAGCAAGAAACACCTAAAATTCTATGGCCATACCTATAAAATGGACAGTGACAGACTCACCAAAAGATTATTTAAAATAATCAACTCAAAGAAGGTTAATAAACTGACTAGAAGAAACTAAGGCGGACCTCCAAGAAATGAATATAATGAACGACATCATAGAAGATTACGAAGCCTTCAGTATAACAGTAGACAAGCACAAAATCATGAAGAAAAACTTAAAAATGAAAACTGGTAGGAAGCGGTCCACAGAATGCAAGATGCAACAAAGTGAGTTCATGAAGAGATTTTCAAAAGATAAGAAGGTGAAAACCATCACGCCAACAAATAAACTCAAACGCACTCCTTGAATGGGCATAAAGAACAAGATAAAATATTATTTAACATAATTCGTTTTTTTCAATTTGAGAAAAAATAAATCCTTACTCAAATTTTAATAAACCTTAATGCACAAGGTACAATACTAATCTAGTTTATTATAAAACATAGTGAACAGATTGAAAATGTCAAAAACTCAAGAACTTACTTTTGCTTGTAAATCCACAACATATTTGGTCTATGGTTATGTGCTGAGGGAAAATATACACTCATGCTCATAAATTAAGGATAATTGCATATTGTGGTGCCACACAACATGGCACTACACAAAACTGGCGCTAATAGCATAGGCACATAGTGAACACAAACGAAACATATCTATAAGTCCACGGTATTGGTGATGTTGAGAAAACCGTCCCAAAACACGTGCTACAAAACGCCACTGTTTCCTGCGCATGTACCCCGACATCGATATGGGCTATGATCACCAAGCACATGTACACAGGCCGCACAACGGGTTGGCATACTCTGGATCAGATGGTCGAGCAGCTGCTGGGGTATAGCCTCCCTTTCTTGCACCAGTGCCAGTCGGAGCTCCTGAAGTCTCCGAGGGGTTTGAAGACGTGCAGCGATACGTCGACGAGAGCATCCCAGGCGTGCTCAATGGGGTTTAGGCCTGAAGAACAGGCAGGCCACTCCATTCGCTGGATATCTTCTGTTTCACGGTACTCCTCCACGATGGCAGCTAAGTGGGGCCGTGCGTTACCATCCATCAGGGGGAAGGTGGGACTCACTGCACCCCTGAAAAGGCGGACATACTGGTGCAAAATGACGTCCCGATACACCTGACCTGTTACAGTTCCTCTGTCAAAGACATGCAGGGGTGTACGTGCACCAATCATAATCCCACCCCACACCATCAAACCACTACATCCATACAGGTCCCTTTCAAGGACATTACGGGGTTGGTATCTGGTTCCTGGTTCACGCCACATGAGAACCCGGCAAGAATCACTGTTCAAACTATATCTGGACTCATCCGTGAACATAACCTGGGACCAATGTTCCAATGACCATGGACTGTGTTCTTGACACCAGGCTTTACGGGCTCTCCTGTGAACAGGGGTCAGTGGAATGCACCTTGCAGGTCTCCGGGCGAATAAACCATGTCTGTTCAGTCGTCTGTAGACTGTGTGTCTGGAGACAAGTGTTCCAGTGGCTGTGGCAAGGTCCGAGCAAGGCTACCTGCAGTACTCCCTGGCTGTCTGCGGGCACTGATGGTGAGATATCGGTCTTCTTGTGGTGTTGTACACTGCGGACGTCCCGTACTGTAGCGCATGGACACGTTTCCTGTCTGCTGGAATCGCTGCCATAATCTTGAGATCACACTTTGTGGAACACGGAGGGCCCATGCCACGACCTGCTATGTTTGACCAGCCTCCAGTCGCCCTATTATTCTACCCCTCATAACATCATCAATAAGTGTTCATTGAGCCATTTTCACCACACAGTCACCATTAGCAAGTCTGAAAACATCTGCACACTTACTTGCTGCACCGTACTCTGACATGCACCAACACACCTCTGCGTATTTGGACTGCTGCCAGCGCCACCGTGTGACGACCGCAAGTCAAATGCACCACATGGTCATACCCCGAGGTGATTTAAAACCACAAACCGCCCACCATAGCGTTGTTTCACCATGTATCAGTATTATCCTTAATTTTTGAATATGAGTGTAGAAATATCTAAGAAGAGTGTATCAGCCTCCCTTATCAACAAAGAAAGTTGCTTCAATGAAACAGTGTACAGTGAAACAGTGTAGTGTCCAGCTCAATATCCTGGTTAGATCCCAGTTGAGGTAGTTTACTTTTGATGGTGGGCAAATACACTGGCATACCATGTCTTGCCGGCATGTTAAAGACCTCCAGTGATGCATTGAACATCATCCAGTAAAATTAACTACTCAGCCTAAGACACAATTCAGAAGAGTTCTACTTTCGCTGCTACAGAGCAGCACCATTGGAATGTCATTATTGGTAAGTAGGTCTCCTAAATGAAACCAAATCAGAAGGCATGCAACAGGCATCAGAGGCCATTGATGATGATGATGATGATGATGATGACTCTTGATTCACTGAAGGATTTTTAATCCAGGGGCCTGTTCCACAAACGAACTTTGCAACTTTTCAGTTCAGATTTTGTTCCACCATCACTTTTCAGATTTAGCTTGCAAAGTGAAAAGTTAGGAATCTTTTCACTTTTCAAGCCTTTTATGTACCTCCATTGGTACAGAAATGCAAACTGCAAAGAAATGATGTGAAAAGTTTTCAGAAATCTTGCAAAGAGATGATTCCCTTATTATCTGTTAATTAACAATTATGTACACTAGTTTCTCGGCACAGAATTTGGTTTAGTGAGATAAACACGTTACGATGAGAGCTTTTGTTAGCATCAAGTGAGGACAGTGATGAAGAATCCAACAAGAGACCGTATAAAGACAGGATTAATTTTCATAACCTCGCTTTCGCGAGTTATTTCGTATTACCCCAACACAGGCTGACTATATTCTTGAAATGATCGGTCATTTATTGAAACGTGCAACAAAAAGAAATCAATTCCTTTCTTAAAAAGAACAAATTCTTATATGCTTATATTGGTTAGTAAATGATACCCAGCTGCACGGTGTAGCAGCAATGCATGGGACATCAAAATCAATTATTTGCAGAAATGTCACCAAAGTCGTAGATGTTATAGTAAATGTAATATTTCCTAACAAAGTATGCTGACCTGATAATCCACATAATATAGTGACGGGATTTCTAATGAAGGGTGAATTTCCTTCTGTGTGTGGATGTGCTGACAGTACTCTTGTTAATATTGATGCATGTCATCATTTGAGAGATTATTTTTAAAGTTACCAAAAAAGGATGTCCTGTTTCTCCTTGACAACTTCCAGCACAGCCAGCTTCTTGTAATAACCTTTCTTTCCCATGATAAAAACTTTAAAACTAACGGTACCACAATTATACTGTCAAGTTCACCGTGAAAAATAAAGCATTAAAATCAGAGTATTAGGCCTATACAGTTTGCCCATGGAATAAACTTGATCGGATCACTCATCCGCAAAGACTTTTTGCTTTGCGAAGAAATAATGTAGAGTTTGAAGGATCTTCCACCATTCAATACATTGCAACAATTTATTTAATTATAAGAAGACCGGTTTCGACTCCCATGGAGTCATCATCAGTTCTTGGTGAAAATTAAATTAAGGGAAATCTGATAACAATCATCATAACGAAAAATCCATGTACCTATAGGTGGTTGCATGGAAATACACCATTGAGTTGATAGATATAACCCTGAAATGCAACATACACTTGGCAAAGAGAACTTGGAGCTTAGAAAGTTCCCAGTTCTGGCTCTAACAGTCTTGTGTTCGCAGAACTCGGAACACTGGAATTACATGTACTGGATTGAAAATAATAAAAAAACACAATAAGGACACTTTAATGGTGTGGAAAACTTGGCTCTCTAAGAGCATTCTTGGATTTGACAGTCCTGTTTCTGCCTGAAAAAGATTGGATGAAATACACACCACGAAGCAAAATGTATAAGACATAGATCTAGTCTAAAATGTTGCGCGTTCATGTACACGGAACACTGGGAACACTTGTATTGTTTGATAACACACTCGTTCAAATGAAAACACTTATAACCATATGAAATATTGGTGTTACTAGAACGTATATGGGTTTCACTGTCCTGCTTCCCCTGACTAAACTAGTGAAATAAATATACATTGAATGTTAAAGATAAACTACTTGGTATTTAAAGTTCTGGTTTTTGGTTACAAAAATTGTCATGTGTTCATGGAAGATCGTAACTTACGATTGCGAAGAAATTGAAAAGTACAACCTAGATCATGGTGGAACAGGAAGACTTTGCACTTTGCAAGAATTCAAAAGTGAAAAGTACAAAGTTGAAAAGTTACAAAGCTCATTTGTGGAACAGGCCTCAGGCCTGAGAGCTGAAACAGAGACCAATCAGCCTCGCAAAGTATATTGAGAAGCTGCCTGATCACAGAGAATATGGTTGAGGGAGTTGGCATGCTGACCATGCGACACTTCATCGCCTGTATGCCACCTGACTGAGCAACGGTAAATAAACACAACATGGGAGCATATTCAGCATATTCTTTCTTATCTCTGCCATTCATCACAGAGATGAATTCATAAAGAAAGTGAAACAACTGAACGATACTTTTAATACATTTGCTTTAGCCACACAACTGTGAGAAGCTCATGCGGAAATAAATTATTTGCCGTTAAGGTTGGTCTGCATCAGGGGTCCGCTCTAAGCCCATGCTCCTTCATCATGCTCTTTGCAAACGATATAGTGCTCGTGACTGAAAGTTTAGTAACACTACAAGGCAAGCTGAACACCTGGCTGGAGTAGTTACGAAGGAATGGGCTTAAGAATACACAAAGACAGAATACTTCCACTGCAATTTTTCTATGAGAGTATCTAGTCATGAAGAATTAAAAATGGGTAATGTACAGGTAACAACAAATACCTTAAAACATGCTGGATTAGTTACATCGAATAATGCAAACATCGATAGGAAAATGAAAATCTACAGCCTGTTTCCAATCATTCGACCGGGTCAGGAATGGAATGAATGAAGCCCCCATCTAGTGGCAGGATAGGAATTGTGCCGGCTGCCGAAGCCTGTCGCACTCCTCTGGGGCAGTGATTAATGACTGATAAATGAAATGAAAGATGACAGGAAAAACCGGAGTACCTGGAGAAAAACCTGTCCCGCCTCCACTTTGTCCAGCACAAATCTCATAGTGACCGGGATTTGAACCACGGAACCCAGTGGTGAGAGGCCGGCATGCTGCCGCCTCAGCTACAGAGGCTTGCAAACATCGGTAGGGATATTATCAATAGGATAGACAATCTACAGGAGTTCTGTGTGATAAGGAGGTCCCACTCCACCAGAAGGGTAAAATTTATATAAGAGTTGTCTGTCTAGCCATTCTGTATGAATTGGAATGATGGACTACAAAGTACAGAAATCCCATGTACCTGAGATTAAGATGCTAGGAAAGGTTTATAGAGTGACCAGGCTGGACAAAATTTGAAATGATACCATCCGAAAATATTTGAGAACACCACAGTCTCAGAGGAATTGAGAGAACACTGTTTAACGTGGTATGGTCACCTTAGACGAGCCAAAGGCATATGTGGCAAGAATGCAGAGGTTTGTGGTAGATGGCCAACCAGCCCTAGAATGACTGAAAACAAGATGAAGAGTCTTTGTTAAAAAGGACATGGTCAACATCAATGTTTATGTAAATAGTCCAAGATAGAAGCTACTGGAGAAAGGCAACAGAAAAGCCGACCATAACAGAGTGGGTAAAGTAGCAGCAGCAGCAGCAGCAGCAGCAGTAGTAGTAGTAGTTTGGGATTGTGAAGAAGTATTAAAAAATGGGTTCATACGTTGAGGTAAATTTAATAAATTCAGCAAGTATTTATCATTTCCAGTACACCGCCAATAGGTTCAAATGATTCCGAGGAAAGTGTACCTGCAAGGAACTTATACAATAACATGCACTTTTCTTGTTCTGAAGATGAATGTCATAACAGAAGGGCGGTGACTTAGAACCGAAATCTACAGGACTGAGAACTTTGGAAGGTCTTTCCTCAATAGAGCTGGCCTTGAACACAAATTTTTGAGTTTGGTGTATTGCTGTTAGATTCATGGACTAAAAAAAACTATTTTTGGCAGCCAAACCAAATGATAAGAGCAGGTAAGAAAACTGATTGTACCTTAAATATTGAATTCTTAAGATGATGTTAAATAACTGAATATTAATATCTGGACTATGTAACATGGTCCAAGTAGAGTATGCAGTATATTTTGTAATTCTGAAAATGAATACATTTTATACACACACATTTCTAGAAACAAAAACTAACAGCAGCAATGACACTATTGCATCTATTACAATTGTATTATGTCGTATATCCGTTCGAATGGCAGAGTAAACCAAATTCAATCGAACGATATGTATTCACCTCCAGCTCCAATTCCTTCATTGCAGTCACCCTGGCACTGCAAGAATTAACCCCTTCTGGATAAGTCGGAAGTTCACAAGATTTTCAGTTCACTACTGTGGCAAGTTGCAGTTCTAACTAGTGAAGCATGACTGACCAACAATATATCATTACTATTTGAGCAGTGGAAAAATAACTAGAAAAATTCAAAGCTTGAGGGACATCTAGCAGTTGGTTCCGTTGATAGGTGACGCAGCAAGGGCCCAAGGCATGTAAGAGTAAGAGTAAGAGCCAAGAGTAAAGTGAGATTAAAGGCAAGTAATGCAAGAATATTTTTTAGATCAATGTTGGCTGCCTAACTATGTAAAACTAGCAGGACTTCAAACTCCAAAATTTACAAAAACAGAAATTCCCAAAGCATACATGTACAATCTTAAGAACATGCTAAAAGAGAGATATAAATAACACAAGGTTTGGTCACTCAGTAAATTGTAGCTCTAAAAACAGAGGTAAAGTTCCAAGCATACAATACAAGGCTATTCCAAATAGCAATACAATAAAAGGGAAGGGGCTCTTAGCTAATATCCATTCCTAAATACTACATTTATACAAAGCCTATTGTAACTACTAGTCCACAGTGTATCAAAAAATAACTCATGGTTACAATAAACTATGTGAAATAAGACTAATATTTATAAACATTAAAATTACAAAATGGCAAAGATATTATATCCCAAGAATTAACCCCTTCCCAGTGTCAATCGCTTATAAGTGTTGAGGTAATTATTTGCAAGTTGTGTGAACCGCTTATAAGCGTCATCCAAGTTCATGTGTTTATTACAGACTGTGTCAACCACTTATAAGCATCAGAAGTTTGTAGATACTACTGACATCTATTGGCCTTATTTTGCAATGAAGTACAGTAGAACCTCGATGCATCATTCCCGGAACAGCCGTTTTCTTGCATTCACCGTTCAATTTATTCAGCCCCAAAAATATTCCATATAAACCAATGTTAAATTTCCCCGCATCTATCGTTCCACGAACTATCGTTTTATTGCATCGATCATCAAAAAAAATATTTGTCCTCTGCCACACTATTCACACATACATCGGTTGTACATAAGAAGAATATACGCAAAAGTTTATTTGAATTTAAAGAGACATCTGAATACTCCAGCATATAATAGCAGCAACCTGTTTCGTGAGAATGTATGAGCGTTTCAGACTTGCTAGTCTTGAGCTACATAAAGTTTCAGCTAACTGAATACTGGAATACCAGTTGTCTAGATCCAATGTGTATCCTTTGTTCCCTTCCTGGGATATCCCGGCACTAAAAGCCATACGACATTTTCAGCAGTTCATGTGACAGTTCCAGGACTACTCTACATGATACAGGAGTATTGGGATACAAGTTCCCAAAATCTGTCTCCTTCCCAGTATATACAATAAAATTCCAAATGTACCCTGAACCATTCTCACAAAGAACGAACAGTTTGAAACCAAAATGACTCCTTTTCGAAGGTATGAATTGCTTCCACTGCAGACTTCCCTTTCCACAGCACTAGCGATTCATCCACACAAATGTTTTCCTGTGGTGTATACAATTCTTGGCACTTCTTGCGAACTGGATTCAAAACAGGCGAGATTTTGAACAACTTCTCACTCATGTTGGCATCTTAAGTCTTACTGTCAACAAAATGAAAAAATTTCAATAATAATGAAAATTTTTTCTCACTCATCACTTTTGTTGAAGAATGATGTCGAGATGGAATCCTTGCGACTAAGGTACAGTTCATAAGGAGGCTTCCTTTATTATTCCTGGAAAAATGAGAAGGGATAGGAATAACTTTATCTCTCGTGTGGAAGTTGGAGTCCAATTCCGAGCTCGCAACCAAGGCTTCAGCACCGTATGCACTTCGAAAAATTGTTCCACATACTTATTTGTCTGCTCACATATTAGTTTGATTAGATCCTCCTCTTTAAACTGGCTAAAATAGAACAATGGGCTTTTGTTGGAATAGCTTACATCAATATTTATTTTATTGTTCGACACAAACGTAAAAGGAGCACGAAGATTACCTTGACTATGCCAGTGTGAAGTGGCTGCATCCCTTGTTGTCGGCAAGCTAATATCTTTTCCCTCTTGTTCATTTTCAGAAGCAAGTTCACTGTCACTTTCACCAATTGTGCTATCGCTGCTATCCAAAGGGTTGTCATCTAATTGAAGGGCTTAGTGGAAAAAGAGGGTATCCCTCCTTTAGATGAAAATTGAGTTAACCCTCTACTGCATGAATTATTTTTCGTTTTCGTTTGGTGAAGAAAATTTCAAGCCATAATGTTCAACATGCGTTCAGTGTATTAGATGTACCAGCAATTCTTAACTGGGGCTAATAGCTTAACACTCATATGTGATGTGGATTGCCATAGTTGAATATATATACGATTTTTCACGATTTTACACTAAGCTTTTAACATTCAAAGAGCGACGTAAAGCCCCTAGCAAAAAAAACAAAAAAAAAACATCAAAGACCGAACATTACTACCTACTGGCCATGGGTATGTACTGCAAGGCGCAAGTACAGCTTGCAGAACCGTAGGTCGGTAATGTCTTTGAGGTTGAGCCAGAGCCAGAAGCCTGTGGTAATGTGATGGGGAGGGCCCACGTAAAATAAACGGTGGTTGGTTCGCGTGGATGTTGACAGGGTGGAAGGAGTACATTTGGTTGTAGGGCTCTTTTGTCTTATGTTATGTATATATAAAAAAAACAAGGCATCACTGGGATAAGTGTTTAATTGATTGTACAGTTGAAGGTGTGCCGTAAAACTACCTCTGTCTACAATATTTATCCATTTATACAGGTGAAAAGTTATTTGTTGCTTAATAAAGGCAACAGTATGCAGTAGAGGGTTAAGTTCATATTATGTGAGCTGGATCCATCTGGCATCTGTTTATTGAACTGTCAGAGTGCAGGATTGCTCCATGTCAATACTAAAAAGGATAAGATAACAGGCCTTACAGAGCAGTCTCACACTTCTGAGTGGAATAAGGAGGTATCCCAAATCTCTCTGATACCTGGGTTCCAACTGGCTAAATGATTACCTAACCAACCAATGGGGGAACTGTTTGCAAACCTGGGCTTATAATCAACATAGCTGACACAGAAAGTAGTAGTTTGGTTATAAATGAAGATCTGATTATGTTTAAGTTAATACCAAGGTTATCACCACTATTTTTATACACATAAGATTACTCCAATATACAGTAGTACAAAGCTCAGTTTTGAAACACAATTAAATATATTTATACATTGTACTTAAACTTATTAACAGAATACAGTCATTGTAAATATTAAGTTACGTTATGTTTTATTACATGTTTACAGACTCCAAAAAATGAATAGACGAGGGAAGCATCACCACAGACCTCATAAGTGCAAAGATGATGATGTCGAATTTGCGAAGAAGCACATAGGATTGTTCCCTAGATACAGATCTCATTATTCGCTTTCACAGAATATAAATAGTCATTACATCCCCAGTGTCAGTTCAGTCTAGGAAATGTATCAAGTGAATGTCATCTACTACCCTGATAATGGAGCTTTTCCTTTAAAACATAAATACAGATTCATTTTGAATAACTATTTCAACATAGGCTTCAAACTTCCATGAAGTGACACATGTGAAGTATATGACGAAGCTGAAAATATCCCGCTTGAAGATATGGCATTAAGTCACCGTTTACATCTAAATAAAGCTGACAAGGACTACAAAAGTCTGAAGCAAAGAAAATGTCTCTCGATCCTGCATGTGACACGTTGGTTATTACAATGGATTTACAACAAGCATCACTGACACTAATGATTTCAACCAAACTTGTGTTTTATTTAAGACATTTATGGACCTACAACTTTGGTGTTCATGTTTGTAATACAAGTGATGCATTTATGTTTGGTCAGAGTGTATGGCAGGACGGGGAGCAGATGAAATAGGTAGTTGTTTGCCCCAAAATTAGAGGAAACATGTAACACCTTATTATTCATAATGATTCTTGTGTGGGACAAAATAAGAACTTTCCCATTATGTGTGTGTGGATCTACGTGATTGAAATGGGTTGGTTTGAGAGCATAGAACATAGATTTTTGGTGCCTGGCCATACACATTTTCCTTGTGATGCAGATTTTGGCATCACTGAAAAGTTAAAGCGATGTACGCAATGTGTTTACACCCCTCAAGAACGGGTGAATCTGATCCGAAATGCAAGAAAAAAGAAACAAAACCCCTTCTGGCATAAGCGTGGACTTCCGAAAGGCATCTGTTCTGAGGTTCCAGGGAGGGCATAAAGTGCATGTACGACAGTGATATAGGCCACTATACTACCATAAGTCTGCAGAAGGGTAAGGGGAGGGCACAGAAAATAAATGACATTGTTCTGGAACCAAGGTACTAATGGTAGGCCCATCAAAGCAGCTAAACTGCATGATATAATGTTCATGTTAAAGTTTGTACCTCCTGTTCACCATGGCTGTTATCAGAATTTAAAATCAGATACTGGAAATGAAATAGAAGAAGCTAATGACCTTGATGTTATTTAGGGTGTTTAATGTTCATGAGGTTATTTAGAGTTATTTTTTCTCTGTTGTATTTGAAAAACTGTGTTTTGTCTACAATATCATCTACATGTCAATAGTCAAGTTAACGTTTTTTACAATAAAAATCAAGGTATTCTGCCCCACATTTGCAGGAAGTTAATACATTACCTACATAACTCAATCCTTAACAATTTTTCTGATTCTTATTGTTTTGATAAAGTTACAGGCATTGTAACAAAATGCTAAATATCTCAAAAGAACACTTGGGAGGGATACCCCCTTTTTCCACTATAAGCCCTTCAATTCATCATCTGAATCAATGAGATGAAGAATAGTTTCATCATCCAAACGAGCGTGCTTAGCCATTATGAACGGCAGATGATGTTAATCTTTATAGAGTAATAAATAACTTACAAGATTGTGAGCAACTGCAACCTGACCTTGTTGTGAAATAAACAGTATGTTGATAAACGGGGTTAAAAGTCAGGTTGTGAGTTTCACAAATAGGAAAAGTCCTCTCAGTTTTAATTACTGCGTTGGTGGGGTGAAAGTTCCTTTTGGGGATCATTGTAAGTATCTAGGTGTTAATATAAGGAAAGATCTTCATTGGGGTAATCACATAAATGGGATTGTAAATAAAGGGTACAGATCTCAGCACATGGTTATGAGGGTGTTTAGGGGTTGTAGTAAGGATGTAAAGGAGAGGAAGTCTCTGGTAAGACTCCAACTAGAGTAAGTTTCCAGTGTATGGGACCCTCACCAGGATTACCTGATTCAGGAACTGGAAAAAATCCAAAGAAAAGCACCTCGATTTGTTCTGGGCGATTTCCGACAAAAATGTTGCAAAGTTTGGGCTGGGAAGAACTGAGAGAAAGAAGAAAAGCTGCTCGACTAAGCGGTATGTAAATGCTTACAATATAGTGATTATTTTAATCCACCTATTCAATACAAATTGGTTTTGTGTTGCTAGTTCATAATACTAGAGCACGAATTTACAGGGACACGTTTCGCTTTATTTACAAGCATCTTCAGCCTACATAATTGTCTCAAGGTTAAGACCTGTCATAATTGTATTGTTTTTACACATTTTTTGCTTGAGTATAAATGCATGTTTAGTAATAATATGTAAAAAACATAGGAATTGTGTACACATTAAAAGTATGACAATATGAATTACAATGTTGAAATGAAGTAACCCTTAATACTAAAATACATTGATGTCCAAAACATAGCAAGTACAATTTAAAAATTTGCTTAAAATTGTTTTCACAATTACAATGTTGAATTGGAGTAACCCTTAATTCTAAAATACATTGACGTCCAAAACATAGTAACTACAATTTAAATTTTTTTTGACTAAAATTGTTTTCACAATGCTTTGGTTGATTGAATCAACTGTAATATGGCTTTAAATTTGAGTCATAAATATAAACTGCAGGTTAAAATATAGGAGCCATTTTTTCTAAAATCCATTGATTTCTGGAACACAGGAACTTCCGATATTGAGAATTTGGTTAATAATTGTGATCTCCAACGCAATTATTTAAAACTACTATGATTTGACTCCATGTGTAATTTGAGTCGAAATGATATTCCAAAAATTAAAATCTTGGAACCGTTGGAGACCAGCTTCTAGAATTTTCGAAGCTTGCTGCAGTTTGGTGATTTGATCAGTGAAAGTATTACAATAATTAGTTCTACTAACAAGAAATGTAGAACATTGTTGGAATAATTGATAATAGTGGTTTATTTTTATAGATTGTATAAATAGCATCTTATTTTCATTGTTAAAACATTGTATTACACGATTTTACTAATACACTATATTTCTTATGGATATACTGTAATGGTAACTCCTTATATAACATTCACTGGAAAAAAGAGCAGCAACATGTGGAAAATTAATGCTCATAGGAGTCAATACATCACGCAGCTTAGTTATCACAAAGAATCGGGAACACCAATCCCACATCTACAGGAGTATAATAAATTTTCAACTGGGGTGACCACAAGGGAATACCATAGCTACGAAGTAGACCATAGAAATGTTTTTCCATTATTAGCAAAGCTCGGAAATTATTAGGCTTAGCATATTTATAATTAGTTTGTAATGAATTTCTCTCAACTTTATACAAGGCTAAGTCTTCAAAAGAAAATAGAGAAGGAAGGAAACACGGCAAGGGCAGGAAATCACAGAGGAAAAATCACAACCAGAAAAACAGAGGGGAAAAGCGTGGGTCCAGAAGGGGACTTGTGCATTGACTTGTGTATGCTTTGTGCACAACATGTTTGCCCATTATATAATGTTTCCAATTTAGTATTTTCTATAAATTTCATAATGTCATTTGCTTTAAGTGCCACAAACTACTTTTTACTTTTCAGAGATGCCGAGGTGCCGAAATTTTGCCCCTCAGGAGTTCTTTTACGTGCCAGTATCTCTACCAACACGAGGCTGACAAACCTGAGCACCTTCAAATACCACTGGACTGAGCCAGGATCAATGGAGTCAGAAGGCCAGCGCCTCAACCATCTGAGCCACTCAGCCCAGCAGTATTTTCTTTGAAACACAACAAATAGAAGTTTCTAATATTTTAAGTTTTAAGCAGTCAGTATTTCATTCAACCATAACGGAATGTTCAAGTCATGATATCAATTCATCACTCACACAATGAAGCAGTGTGGATTATCACCGTAGCACATGGTTACCCGAAGCTTACCCAACCCCATGACAACATGAGAATAACAAATACTGGTGGAGAGTAAGGGCCACGAAAGACAGAAAAGTAACAGAAGGCAAAACAGATTCTCAATCTCTCACCTCATGACAGAAGATAGTGTAATAGGCATCCAGAAAAGGAAAAATCAGCTCTATGATACTGATGCAGCGGAGTACCCATCCAAACAGAAACTGCCATAACTAGGGAGAGACTTGCTTATATATTGCAAGCGGAAAGGTTTGAGACGGTCCAAGATAGCGAACAGCTGACTGCCAACCACGTCACATGACGACATCAGAGAGCAAGAGGAGGTTGAGAGAAGCAGGCAGTTGAAGAAGGCCATGTAGCAGGGCCGGGGGCAGTGAAGCAATGGAATAGGCATGGACCATTCAAAATATAAGACGATGAAAATTAAGGTAGGTGGTTTTACAAGTACACAAAATATCTAATATCAAATGGAAATGTCCAAATTCAACAACCAGTCCAGAGCACTCTGAGTCACTTGGTGTAGAAGCCTCAGATCACCGTTAAATGGTCGAAATGGGTACTCCTTAACAATGTGTTCCATTGTCTGTTCCTCTGTTCCGCAGTCGCAGTCAGGAGATGAACGGAAAACCCATTTCTTCAACATGTAACCACACCTCCCTTGACCAGTTCTAATTCAAGGAAGAAGACTCCCCGTAGATTGGGGTTACTGCAATCGCACATTCCCTGGGCAACTGTTTAAATGGCTGATTCTTCCACAAAGGTGTTGCTACACAGCAACAAGTATGCAAGGTCATCATCATCAGTCGTATGACTCATTACTGAGTGTCATGACACCATTGTTTTGTCTCTGGAGAGTTACATGCTTCACAAAGTGTCGCCATCCAACTTGATCTTCAGCTTCTCTTAGGACGTTCTGAAGAGGATGGCCAGTAATCTTCCTTGCCTGATCTAGCCACCTGCTTGCTGTCCTTCTACGCGGTCTTCTGCTATCTATTTTGCCTTCTATGATAGATTTCTCCAGGTAGTCTCCTTCCCTCCTTCAGATATGTCCAAGGAACTGAAGTATTCTTTCACTGACACGTGTACAGAGATGTAGGTAAGAGGTTAAATATTGCATCAAACAGCACAGCATGTGCTTGCTTTCAACATGATTTGCACTATAATACTGGCACTGGAAATTAATTTGGGCCGATATGGCTTCACTTTACAATGTACATCACTCCACTGCTCCTCTACCATGTTTCATTAAGATCTGAGTGTAGTAATATTAGTTCTCTTGTCAGTTATCATGAAGTACACAATTTAAAATGGTAACAGTAATAAATTAACAGCACTATGTCCAAATATTTACCTATAAATGACAGTTTTCTTAAGAATTTTGGTGGCCAAAGACTATCATATATATTACTGGATATGGTATAACCAAGCGAGGCCACAAAACATCAGAAAATCACTTAATCTTAGCAGATTTTAGGTTGAAATTAAAGTCTCTTGGGAAACTAAACTGATTCATAACACATAGCAACTTACCCATGTCACCCAGGCTGACAGCAAACTGCCTAACATAGCACATACATTGAATGTCAGAAAGCAAGTCACTTCTGTGAAGTAGTGGTCACTAATGATGAAATTTTTATCAGATCTCTTGATATCTGAAAGAAAAGAAAAAATCATGAGATTTGTCTTAAGATAGAAACAATAATATTGTAGACTTCCTAGACTGTACAATACTGCATTGAACTTTTAAACTTCGATAACATAAAACCATATTTTAGTGTTAACTAAACTACTGGTTGAAAATACATCATAGCTGCCAAAATAGCATATATAAAAAAAGGAAAAGATACACTAAGATGCTTAAGGTGAAATAGCACATAGTAACAGTAATGTGTATAATACAATAAACCACTAAGTAGAACAAAGTAGATTAAAGATTTTACTACAAGGCCAATTATTTTCTAAATATATGTGAATGATTGCCCTCACGATTTTGTTGATAACATTTTTAGGTGACCAAGTGAAAGAAAACCTAACATGCGATTATGATATAAAAGAAACAGTTCTGTTAATTTTATTTTAAGGATTCTGTCTAACACTTGTAGCTGTACCATTTATTTCTAATGCTACACAATATTGTGCAAGTATTAAGTGTACTTGTGGGACACCAGGTTTCCCACGTGTGTGGTTTGCCATTCACCACCCCTCTGGTATTGTTTCCTATCCTTCTAGAACAAACTCAGAGACAACTGTATATTTGATTGGCTCTCAGCCAATCTGCTGACATGGGGTTTCCTGTCTTGCACTAGCAAGCTGTGCCTGGAGAGACACTTGTCACTGTATCACTTCTGGTATGGATCTTTTGTGAAACAGACATCGTCTGTGTGGGCTGCCATCTCTTTTGCCTGGAGAGAAACTTGTCGTATCACTTCTGGTATGGATCTTTTGTGAAACAAACATCGTCTGTGTGGGCTGCGAGTCCACTGGGGAGTCATCTCTTTTCTTTATTTGGGACTACAATGTTTTATTTTTTATTTTGGATTTTATGTTGACTTAAATTATTTTAAGTTTGTGCAGAAATTTCTAGGTTCATTTCATCATCTTTGCATTTCCCTTATGTCCTTCTTTAAACCGCGCTTGCACATGATAGCCAACTGCATTTATGCTATTGTCATTTGAGGGGGTAGCGCATGTAGAATACCAAGGACTTGATAAGTTTTGTTATTTGTCTCAAATTCCATTAGTCACCTCCGTACCTCAACCTAGATGGAATTTTCAACTTGCAAACTGGGAACTATTTCAGAAAGGTCTAGATAATACTGTTCAATGGGTTCCTGCAGTGCCATCCAATTATGAACGATTTGTGGGTGCCATTAAAGCAAATGCCAGGAAATGTATTCCACATGGTTTTAGGAAGGAGTACATCCCCGGATGGTCCCAAGAATGCAATGAGTTATATGCCAAATATCAAGAATCTCACGACGACATGACAGCTGATGACCTCTTGAAAGCTCTGAATAAGAACAGAAGAGAAAAATGGCATAAAACAACGACAGGAGTCAACTTCACACATTCTAGTCGGAAAGCCTGGAACCTTATTAGAAAACTTGGTACAGATCGCAGGTTGTCAAGTACAGTCACACATGTGAATGCTAATGCTGTTGCATCCAGACTGATGAATATTTCAAAAACTAAAATAGACAAAGAACAGACACGAACTGCGAAGAATGAACTGTACATAAAGAGGTCCCATCTAAAACCACACCCAGTCTACTCACGTGACTTCTGCATTGAGGAACTTGATAAAGCCTTGAATATGCTAAAGGTAAACAAAGCCGCTGGCTTTGATGGCATATATCCAGTTTCTTAAAGCCATCAGACCGAAAACAAAGATGTGGCTTATTGGATTTTTTAATGAAATTATGAAAACTGTGAAAAATTACGGAAGTTTTTCAAACAGGCTAAGATAATTGCCATCCTGAAACCGGGAAAAGACAGAACTGATGCTTCTCATTATCGACCAATATCACTACTCAGCATGACCTATAGGCTACTAGAAAGGCTTATTCTAAATCGCATTCAAGAGGCCATTGATCAAATCATTCCGATTGAACAAGGTGGCTTTAGGAAAAATTGGAGTTGCTGCGACCAGGTCTTAACATTGACAACTGTAGTAGAAGCTGGATTTCAACGAGGTCTCAAATCAGCTGCAGTTTTTATGAATCTTACACCAGCTTACGACACTGTATGGAGGGAGGGCTTGATGTCCAAATTTATTGGAATCATTCCACATCAAAAGTTGACACTTTTAATGAACAACATGCTTTCTGACAGGTGCTTTAAGGTGTTCCTGAATGGGCAAGCTAGCAGGTGGAGCATTCTAAACAATGGCCTACCTCAGGGATCAGTTCTGGCACCCATTTTGTTTAACCTGTATATCCATGACATGACTCCCACAGATTCCATGAAAATCCAGTACGCAGACGACCTAGCATTAATTATCCAGAGTAAAGATTTCATGAACTGTGAGAATGTTCTAACTAGTGATCTGGCGAAACTATTACTTCCACAAATGGAAACTTCAACCCAACCCAAACAAGACTGAGGTTACTGCATTCCATCTAAATAATAAAGAAGCCCAAAGGAAGCTACATCTGACTTTTGATGGAATCAAAGTACCCCATAACTACAATCCAATATATCTTGGAATCACTCTGAATCGGTCCTTGGCATTCAAACAACAGTGCATCAAGTTATTGAGGAAACTTAGCTGAAGAGCGAATCTACTCCGGAAGATTGCCGGAAGCAGCTGGGGTGCAGACGCTAATACTCTACATTCAGCTGTACTCGCTCTTGTGTATTCTGCTGGTGAATATTGTGCCCCTGTATGGGAAAACAGCACTCATACTACTAAGATTGATGTGCAACTCAATGAGACTCAATGAGACTGGTACTGTTAGATCTACTCCCACACACTGGCTACCAGTTCTAGCTAATATTGCTCTGCAAGATCTGAGGAGGAAAGCAGCTAAGATAAGCTTGCTCAAGAAGATCACCTCTCATAAGAACTCTCCGTTGTATGTTGCCCTGCAAGATCCACCAACAACACGTTTGAAATCACGCAATACACCCTGGGTTGATTTAGAAGGTATCAATTCTTTTGACATGACTTATAAGTGGCAACAATGTTGGAGCGGACATCCACTCAACAGTGCTCACCTGGTTGAAGATCCTACAAATAAGGTAGAGGGATTCCAACTACCACACCAAACGTGGTCGAAGCTGAACCGCATTAGAACAGGTCAAGGGAGGTGTGGTCACACCTTTATAGAAATGGGGTTTCCATATATCTGCTGCCTGTGATTGTGGAGTGGAGGACCAAACAATACAACACACTGTTCAGGAGTGTCCACTTCGTGCATTTGACGGTGGTCTGAAGAGTCTATACCAAGTGACACTATGTGCTCTGGAATGGTTGTCAAATTTGGATATTTCCGTTTGATTATTTGTAAACTTTTGTGTACTTGTACAAACCATATGATATATATATGGCTTTAAGCAAGCTACAGCCCCAGAATTTGCCTGGTGTGAAAACAGGAAACTTTTAAAAAAACCAACAACAACAACAACATATTCAGGGATGCTGACAGTGGGATTCGTAATAATAATAATAATAATAATAATAATAATAATAATAATAATAATAATAATAATAATAATAATCATAATATTGCATTGACGGTTTTCATAGACACCAAGGTGCCGGAATTTTGTTCTGCAGGAGTCGTTTTACATGCCAGTCAATCTACCAACAAGAGGCTGGCATATCTGAGTACCTTCAAATACTACCGGACTGAGTCAGGATCGAACCTGCCAAGTTGGGGTCAAAAGGCCTCAACCGTCTGAGCCACTCAGTCTGGCTCAGTGCAATTTGAACCCCACCGTCTCTCCTGAAGGCAAACTCACACTACGCAACCCTAACCGTTTAAGGTAACCAGGAAGTACGGATCGCTGTAAAACGCAACCATTCACATTTTATCTTATATCTCCTAAAGTTTTCAAGGTAATTTCTTGATATTTTCTAGAGATGTTTAGGAATCCTTAATATTAGTTTTCTTTCACTTTTGTTATAATAAGTTGAACAGAAAAGTTTTCATGGACTTTTCATGGGGGAAAATTGAAAACTATGACATATGTTTGTATCTTTTTCTCATTACCAACTGATGGAACTAAAATTAATTTTCTATTATAAGTTCATCAGTTGTTGCTACTTTCTGGGAATGACAATAAACTGTCTACCTTAGTCTGGTAATAAGATTAAGAATTTTTTTAATTTTGTAAAATTTTCAAGCTTTTTGCAGTGTGTAATTTCATACTGTTCTGAAAATAATGATGATACTTAAACAACTATAGTTCCCAGGCATTATCTTAGACTGGATTGTATGTGTAAAAAAATGCAACCAGTCTGGAGAAAATGGTACATTTACATTAATTTCTTGTTTCTTTTGTGGTTATTTTGAGAAATCGAGAAAAAGAAAAACAGAAGTGAAATGACCTGATATTAACACGTTGAGTGCCAAACGACCCCATATGGGTACGTGAGAGTAGTCAAGTTTCTGAACTTCACGTCCCCATATGGAGTCGTATGTTCGTTCTAAATCGAGAACTCTGTGAACACATTTGGGTGCGCAGTAAGTATGTGATTCGAAGCTCTATAAGTTCTCTTCCTGCCATCTGCTGGTCGTCTATTTAAGTACGTGCATAGTCCACCTTCCATTCCTCAATTCCTGTTTTGGTGCGACCCCATATGGGTACGTCAAGAGTGCTTTGTAGGGTGATAAAGACATTGTCCATATTGATGAATTGCAGTCTTCAGCATACACATCCCCGCTGTATTCTGGGTTTCCAAGCCAGCCGCTGCAACAATTATGACTATCTTCAACGATATAGTCACTGGTTTTCCATGTTGCACAATCATTGCTGCTAGGTTCTCTTACTCAAATTAAATGTTATACAAAATAAAATTATATACTTATTCATTATTCCGTAACTACTAATTCTTCTTATAATAATATTCTGTTACATCCTAGTTAACCAAATTTACATGATTTTTACTACTTTATATAACATCATTTTATACAAAAATTTCCCAACCTAAAATCGGAAGATCGCCATTTACAAACATTTCCTGACCTAAAATCGGGGATCGTACATTTTTATGGCTGCAGTATGAACAAACTAACACATCTCTCATAATCAACCGCATATAACGCGTCCCTGCAAAGGAAAAGGTAAGTATGACCGAGCGTCGGGACAGTAACTACTGTATAAGTGCGACCCCATATGGGGGCGCGTGTTCGTGTAAAATTCGTAATGACCAATACGACCCCATATGGGGTCGCAATATTTTACCTAATATACATAATAATTTGACCTAATATATCATAAATACATTCTCATTTCAGCGATCATTTTCTTGGTTAAGCATGTGAACGGTTTGGCACCAGTAGATTATAGTAGAGTATAACTCGACGTTATTAGCTCACGGCACTAGACGGCAATCCTATGAATTTCGGTCTGGCACTCAACGTGTTAATACATCCCCAGGCAATAATCCTCCTATCTTCATCTTCCTCTCTCTCAGACTTTCATTTACATTCTGCGTTTTCCATGAACACATTTTTTTTTTAGAAGAGAGGGTTCGCTGAGGTCTCAAATTTGTTTTATACCTTCCATTATTGGCATTGGTAAGGTATGCCGATGTCTGGAGGCTCCACCAACTGCTACAGATTTTTGGTACTTACACCATGACTCAGCCCCCTTTGGACAAAGATAGTGAATTGGATGTTCATCCTCTATACGAAAACTGATAGTCAAGATGAAAGTAGGTGTGGCACTTTCTAGCTATACATTCAAAGCTTTTTAGAATTAAAAATGTCATTTTGCTATGAATGACATATCAAACTGTTCGTAAATGAATACAGATATTTTTAAGGAAAAAAAATAAGATATTTTGGCCATTTTTGCACTTCCTGTTTACCTTAAATCCTTATGGCATTGTTACTGAAGAGTCATTCTGACAGTCATGAGAATTGTGAATGTTGAACACTTCAGTAAGGTACATATGTGCATTTTCATTTTAAACTTATTTTAATGTAAGTTAAATGTTTGTGCATAATTTATTCATTTAAAGACTGTTTGCTGTAAAATTAGGTTAAATTTACTTCTCCATCACTTTTATGTTTCCTTGCTCCTTTGTTAATATTTTGGAACTGATTTTACTTTCCTGTTCAGAACTGTGACTCTAACAGGTTAGAATCCTAGACTGAAAGCCCATCTTCCTTCCACACTTCTGTATCAGTGTAATTTCTTTTCTTGTTCCTCTAAATTTTCTTAATGGTTCATATAAAATTTTTATTTTGTATAAGGAGGAAGGGACAGATTAATTTTATTTTGTATAAGGAGGAAGGGACAGATTATAAAGTGTTCTTGACAGGTGTTAAAAGGGAAGGGCAGAGTGTGGGGTACGACTGTTCATTACAAACAACATAGTTTCTGTTAGGCATGTAAATAATCGAATGATGTGGGCAGATTTGGCAGTTGGAGGAATTAGGACAAGAACTGTCTCAGTGTATTCACCATACGTAAGTGGTTGACAAGCTTTATGAAGCATTGAGTGACATCATAGTCAGGGTCGGGATAGTGCTAATGGGCAATTTCAATACGAGAGTTGGAAATAAAACTGAAGGATATGGGAAGGTGATGGGTAAATGTGGGGAAGATATGGAGGGTGATGAGAATGGGAAGCATTTACTCTACTTCTGTGCTTGTATGTGATTAGCAGTTACAAATACAATCTTCAAGCACAAGGCTATTCACTGCTATACATGGGAGGATGTAAGCACCAGATCCATAATAGACTATATCTTAACTGACTTTGAATTCAGGAAATCTGTTAGGAATGTGCAGATTTTCCAGGGATTTTTCAATGTTAAGGGCCACTATCTGATCTGTAGTGAACTAAGTATTTCTAGGCATAGGACGGAGAAAGTGAAATTTGTCCGCAGATAAATGAGGGTAGAGAATCTCCAGGATGACAAAAAATAGAAGTACATGAATACAAGTGAACAGTTTAAAACAATGAACAGTATGGAAAGTAAGTAGTTTAGAGAAAGGGAATGGGTGGCATACAGGGATGCTGTAGTAGAAA
Organism: Anabrus simplex; assembly: GCF_040414725.1. Taxonomy (NCBI): domain Eukaryota; kingdom Metazoa; phylum Arthropoda; class Insecta; order Orthoptera; family Tettigoniidae; genus Anabrus; species Anabrus simplex. The sequence goes on from NC_090271.1 coordinate 162,183,437, forward strand.
CAGCAAGAGAATGCAGAGGAACAACTGTGTGTAAAGATGGGAAAAAAGCAAACATCTTACTGGAATGATAAAGTGAGATCAGCTTGTAAATGTAAAAAGAAGGCATGCCAGAAACAGGTCAAAACAAATAGTTGTTGAATACAAGAAGTCGTGGGAAGATTTTGGTAATAACCTGGAAAGGCATGGTCAAGCAACAGGGAAACCTTTCTGGACAGTGATAAAGAATCATAGAAAGGGATGGAAAGGGAAAATGAATAGTGTTTCGGTTAAGTCATGTGAATTCATACCAGATCTCAGGTAATCACTGGAGAGGTGGAAGGAATATTTTGAAAATATTCTCAACATAAAAGGTACTTCTGGCGAGGTTGCAAACAATTGAGCTCATGGGGAGGGCAATGATCTTGGTGAAATTATGCTTGAGGAAATGGAAAGAATGGTAAATAAACTCCATTGTCATAAAGCAGCAGGAATAGATGACATCAGAACTGAAATGGTGAAATGGCTTCATAGAGTAATAAGATTAAGGTACCTTCTGACTGGACAAAATCAGTAATTGTAGTACCTATCTATAAGCAAGAGAACAGGAAGGTTTGCAACAGCTACAGAGGTGTTCACTGGCATTTTGGAAGGGACGGTGAGATCAGAGTTTGAGATTAAGTTGGATGAAAAATCAGTGTAGTTTTAGACCAAAGAGGGGCTGACAGGATCAGATTTTCAGTATGCACCAGGTAAATGAGAGATGCTATGAGAGGAATAGAAAGTTATTTGGTTCAAGGTACTTACAAGGATTTGACAAGGCTGTAATCTTTCACCTTTGTTGCTCATGGTTTACATGGATCATCTACTGAAAGGCATAAATTGGCAGGGAGGGATTCAGTTAGGTGGAAATGTAGTAAGCAGTTTGGTCTATGCTGATGACTTGGTCTTAATGGCAGATTGTGCTGAACTTAAAAATAGGTGCAATGAGTATGATACGAAAATTAGCCTTTCCAAATCTAAAGTCTAAAGAGAAGTCAGTAAGTAAGAAACCTAAGAGAATTAAATGTCAGGTTGGAAATAAAAAGCTGGAACAGATAGATAATTTCAAGCATTTAGCACGTGTGTCCTTGCAGGATGGTAGTATAGTAAGTAAGACTGAATCGAGGTGCAGCCAAGCGAAAGCAGCGAGTTCAAAGTTGTGATCAACAGCATTCTGTCTGAGGCGTTATTATGCGAAATACATTAATAATGTGATATAATTTGGACAATCAACTGTCTACGCGACATATATTTAAATTGTCTCTCTTATCGGCACTTGTAATCTTTGGTGAATTATTGCATTCTGCTATGGGACTTTGTATTCGCGGCCTAGTGCCTGTATACTGAGCTGAGACTGGAATTCAACACTATTTGGCGTATTGGATGACTAAACTACGTATCTGATGGAATCTGATAATTTTGTGCATGGGTGCATCGGACATTTAAACTGCTTGTAAACAACTAATTGTATCTATGGTTATTAGGACATGACTGCACCTAATTATCCCCTAAGTTTTATCTGGTGTGTATGATAGAACTGAGGACAGCAACGCGTATTCCTATGCTATCTGTGTGCGTATTTCGTAACTACAGTGTGTGTTTTGGCGGTCTCCGCGAGAGCTTGTGTTGGTGGCAGACTGTGTCGCCGCTGGTGGCGAAGAGTGGACTGTGGCTGCTGATAGTTGGAACTGCTCGCGAGCAGACACCGATGGCCATGTTGAACAGCTGTGCTGCTCCTAATATGATAATGACCGAGGCGGTCGGTGTTGGGTAACTGGAAGTATATTCCCTGCCTAGGGACGAGGACAGATGTTTGGTTTATAAATTAAAAATGTAATATTTTAGTATTATATTAATTATGTAGGTTTGTTTGTTCTTACTTGTGAGTGTAATTGTATTAGGCCTAAAACACGGGTGAGATTATCTAAGTACATATGGATTCGAGTAAGTACGCCTCTTAAGATTTCCTTAAGCTTGTGTAGATTTTTGTGTATTGTAGTGATATTTTCATTCGTGTGTTTGGTGTGATTTAATCTTATATCTCAGTTTCTTGTTGGGCGTTCTTGCTTCAGGTGTGTGTTGTGTATAACGGATGTCCATTACAGTGCTTAGATAACTTTCAAAATTCTCTGTTCCTTTTATTTAAATTTTGTTTCGCTCTTGGCTTTTTGTTTTCTCGTGCTATTTTCTGGATGCGTTTGCGACCTCATGTTTGCAATTTGGTATTTATTTCTGTGATCCGTGCTGTGTATTTGTGCTCTTATTTGTATTTATTTTTGGTTGCAATTCTCTTGTATGTGATTCGTGCATACTCTCGTATATTTCGGCCTGCGAGTGCCTACGTTTGACCTAATTCTGTGCTTACTTTAGTATCTACCTTTTAAAATTTTATCATCATTATTATCGTAAGTGGTAAATTTTAACTCCTCTTGGGGAACATATAATTTGGGTCGGATGGATTTATTTTCATTCCTATTGCGGGCATTTAATGAGATCCTTGTTCTTATTACTTTGTAGACCCGCATTTATGTTAATGGTAGGTCAACAATGCTATTGTAGCGTTGTTCATTTAATCGAGGGCTTGGACAACCCTAGTGCGAGAGATATGGAGCCTGGTTCTTATCTTACTTTCCATAGTTAATTATCTCTTGGTGCTTGGCAGTTATGTAATCAAATGATTATTGCGGATTATCTCGTTTGCGCTAACAGCATTTTGTGAATTGCTCCGTAAATATTATTATGACTTGTTTTTCACCTTAAGCCGTGTTCGTTTTCGGTCTCAGTTATGTGAAGTGTACTGGCTCGTCACTTTTAATATGTTTCTGGTGTTTTATTTATTGCCTTGGCTTACTATGATATTGTGATTTTAATTTTTTTATGTGGGCTATTATTCTCATTCTGTGGGAGCCTGGTGTGGTGTCATTATGGTCGGTATTTGTTGTGTTCCGAGTTAATGGTGATATGTCGGGTGACCTTCATTTATGTGAGTTTTGTGGGAAAATAAACTCCTCTGGGTGAAGTCAAAAGCCCTCGATTTGCCATCCAACCCATTTTTGCTTTCTTTAAAATTTTATATTTTATTTAACATATCTGTAGGCTAATTATTTGTTATGTTATGAGAAGGGTGGTGCACCAGAACTTTATTTTTCGATGAAATTGTACCATTTACTATAAGAATAAGTTTTTTACAACTAATTTTTTTATTTTACGAAAAGTTAATTATGCCACTTATTTTTCCGTTCGTTGCAAATTTTTCTTCAGTATTCAGTATTTACCAAACACTGATTTTTTCCAAATCTAATTTTTATTGTATCTATTATTTATCTTATAATATTTTTCCTTTTATTTTTTGAAAATCTTTGTGTTGTTTTTTAGGTTAATTACTTTGTAGTTCCTTGGATCCCCTCCTCTCCCTTTTATTTTTTTAAAATGGGTAGGTTCCAGCACTCTTCCTGTGTGTATTCGATGTATTATTATCTGAATTATTTCCTTTTTTTATTGCCTTGTACGCGCACTCCACAATGATGCTACACTAGTATCATTTACTTTATCCGTTTTTGGGGTGTTGCATGTAAGAAGGTTGTCAGCTCCTGGATGAGACTGTTTTTATACCGGTCTGTTTTCAGACCGACTTTGTTGTATGGGAGTGAAAGCTGGGTGGACTCAGAATATCTTATTCGTAAGTTGGATGTAACAGACATGAAAGTAGTGAGAATCGTTGCTGTAACAAACATGTGGGAACAATGGCACGAGGGTACTCGGAATAGAGAGATAAATGCTAATTTAGGAATGAACTCAGTGGATGAAACTGTATGTAAAACTGGCTAGGGTTTTGAAGTCATGCGAGGTGAATAGAGGAAGATAGATTACTGAGGAGAATAATGGACTTGGTTATGGAGGGTTAGAAAAGTAGAGGGAGACCAAGATAAAGATGGTGAGACTCAGTTTCTAATGATATAAAGATAGGAGGTATAAAACTAAATGAGGATCATGGTGGCAGTTAGTAAATTCAATTAGGGGTATTTTCATTTGGTCATCTCTTATGACTATCACATATTGTGATTTAACAGATTACACCACTGCAAAAACAAAACAAAACAACAACAACAACAAATAATAGTAATGATGATGTTATTGGTTTTTTGTCTCACTAACTACTTTTATAGTTTTTGGTTATGCCAAGGTGCTGGAATTTAGTCCTACAGGAGTTCTTTTACATGCCAGTAAATCTACCGACATGAGGCTGATGTATTTGAGCATCTTCAAATACCACTGGACTGAGCCAGGATCGAACCTGCCAAGTTGGTTCAAAAGGCCAGCATCTCAACCGTCTGAGCCACTCGGCCCAGCAAGGATACTTCCAGTACCAAATATATTTATATATATCCTGCAAAGCACTCTGCACGTGAACAAAACATTGATCAGCCCTGCTTCAGAAAGAATCGTGACAATCACAGTTACTAAAACCAAACAAGAAATAATACTCTTATTCACCAAGCTCGATAGCTGCAGTTGCTTAGAAAAGTGCGGCCAGTATCCAGTATTCGGGAGATAGTGGGTTCGAACACCACTGCCGTCAGCCCTGAAAATGGTTTTCTGTGGTTTCCCATTTTCACACCAGGCAAATGCTGGGGCTGTACCTTTATTAAGGCCATGGTCGCTCCCTTCCCATTCCTAGCCCTTTCCTGTCCAATCGTCGCCGTAAGAACTGTCTGTGTCTATGCGACGTACAGCAACTTGTAAAAAAAAATTAAAAATATAGAAAATCAAAGCATTTCTTTAAGATATTGTTTGTTTATTTGTTTATTGTGCTTCAGGTAGGCATAAATTTAATGATGTGAAACACATGTACTATTACATTAAATGAAAAGAAAGAACAATTTAAAATTGTATTAACTCCAATAGAAGTCACTGAAAAAATTAATGTCATGTATAATCTAATAATACATTTTTCTTCAATAGCATAATATCAACTATCTAAAACCATTAATGAACGTAAGTTTTCGTGGCTCATTGTATTAACATAAAGAAATAAGTGAACTGGATTAAAGCCACTATATATATATATATTTATTAATAATAAAGCCAAGGTTTCAGCCAAATTGCATTGGCCTTCATCAGGGCATGAGAAGTTTTGTCTCCGACAGTGAGCAAAGAAATTATCTAAAGGAACGTGGAAGTCATGCCCGTACTATCCACGGCCTACCCCACTAACTGGACTCAAGGATCGTGGCGCTGTGCTGTGGTGGTTGGGAGGGAAGTTACTGATGCACCGCCCTCTGTCGACAGTTTGAGTGCGTTCCACTGTGCCATGGTGGTGTTATGGATGTATTTCTGCAGTACAGGTCTCCATGTGTTTGATAACTTGACGCCGTCTTCCCTGTTGATGTTATTTGGGCGCAGCTCTATCTCTATGGCTTCCCTCACAAGACGAGCATAGAAGTCTTTTATAGGCGTGATGACCTTCGCCTGGTCAAAGAGGATTTCATGGTCTGTACTGTAGAAATGTTCTGCTATGGCAGACTGGCTTATAGCGTTCTCCGTGGAGGATGAAAGAGCGACATTCTTTACCGATCTGATGTGCTCTTTCACCCTGGTGCTAACAAGCCTTTTTGTCATGCCAACACATGAACAACCACAACCACATGGAATTTCATATACGCCCGGTGTTTCAAAACATGGCTTCTCTTTGACTGGTCGAAACAGGAATTTGAGCTTCCGGTCTGCGGTGAAAACTGGAATTATATTGTACTTCTTAAGAATGAGCCCTATTCTGTCAGTTATACCTGCCACGTAAGGAAGGAATACTTTTTTTCTTTTTGCTGTAGTCCTGGTTGGTGCTATTCAAGTTAGGCTCCTTGATCTTCACAGCTCGTGTTATGTCTCCGTGTCTTGAAACACACAGTCGAACCAACAATAGACTCGATCACGTGAACAAGACCGTTACTTTGAGAAGGCCAGGACATTTGAGAGGACAACCACCTGCTAAACACCATTAGAACTTCATTGACGGTTTCCACTAGATCACTTACAGTTTACTATGCATCTGTCTTCTACCTAACACAGCTTCTCAATTTTATATTGTGGCCCTTCCGACCCTTTATAATAAGGCAAGACACCAGCCAACATTATGAAACAATAATCAAGAAAGCGACCGCTAGATTGAGAAGATTTTGCGATGCTGCTGTTTCTAAAGCTTTAAATTTCATTTGTGTTTTTTCCTTGTCACAGGCTTTTCGCCTGCACGTCATATGAGGCTTGGTTTCTCAAAATGTATGCTCCCGCTTCCCTCCTGACCAATTTATTGTGATGGGTTTCTACAAGGATGATTTTCGACAGTGATTTCAACCTGTTTGTTATTGTTACTAAGCAATATTTTGTAAACTATGAGGTCCACAACCTCACCATGTGCTACTATTGTTCATTTCCATCTGCATCATTTGTTTTTTTTTCTTTTTCATTCCTTTGTTTCTTAGGTTAACACAGTTTTTAGTTTCAATTATTATTTTAAATTAACACCTTTTCACTGAATTTTGTCGCAGTGAGTTGTTTTTTGCTCCGCATATTGATGTAAATATTGTATATTTGAGCTAATTTTGTTTCCGTCTAGGTTCTCTTTTGTTTGTTTTTTTCATTTGCTCCTTCATTATGTTTTTTAGCATTTTTTCAACTTACATTATGTAAATTATTTCAAATTTCCCCTCATTTTTCACTGAAGATGGCTCAAACGAGCCGAAACATGTTTGAATTTGTTTACTCCGTCTAATGACGGAATATTTATTGTATTGAATTAGGAGGATACTCTCATTTTTCACCTTTGTAAAGTAATATCTTGTAATAAGCCAGTCTGCCATAACAGAACATTTCTACAGTACAGACCAGGAAATCCTCTTTGACCAGGCGAAGGTCATCGCGCCTATAAAAGACTTCTATGCTCGTCTTGTGAGGGAAGCCATAGAGATAGAGCTGCGCCCAAATAACATCAACAGGGAAGACGGCTTCAAGTTATCAAACACATGGAAACCTGTACTGCAGAAACACATGCATAACACCACCATAGCACAGCGGGATGCACTCAAACTGTCGGCAGAGGGCAGTGTATCAGTAACTTCCCTCCCAACCACCACAGCATAGCGCCACGATCCTTGAGTCCAGTTAGTGGGGTAGTCCGTGGATAGTACGGGCATGACTTCCACGTTCCTTCAGATAATTTCTTTGCTTACTGTCGGAGGCAAAACTTCTCATGCCCTGATGAAGGCCAATGCAATTTGGCTGAAACCTTGGCTTTATTATAAATAAATAAATAAATGAATGAATGAATGAATGAATGAATGAATAAATAAATAAATAAATAAATAAATAAATAAATAAATAAATATATATATATATAGTGGCTTTAATCCAGTTCATTTATTTCTTTATGTTACCTAAAACCATATTACAGATATTCAGATATAGTAATCTTTGAATTACATGATTTTGAATTAATCGCCAACACGTATAATTCAGAAATGCCAACGCTTGCCATGTCACAAAACATTCTAAGACCAGTTAATGCATGCAATTAACCTTGATTCACAGTATAAGCCTTTCAAATGCCATGGAAAAAATGGTTTCCAAAATGTATCCAACAAGGTGCATTTACAGTATTCAAATAATGCACTTGGATAAATCAATGAAAAAACATAACCTCATGCAACGAAAGAAAAAACACATGATTCAAGGACGAGGACAAATTATGCTGGCTCCCCTGCGCAAAGGCTTTTTTTTTTTTGATTACTGTACTGTTTGCATTTTCTAGATGCCTTATACTTGCACGGAAAATGTCCAAAGCCCCAAAATCATTGTGGCTTATTGAATTTTACTATGATGAGGGAAGAAAGTCTCTCGCTTCCACATGGATTGCAGCACAGTACAATGACTCCCATCCTTGTAAGATTTCCCGGCCGGCACTTCTCTCCTTTAAAACCATAAGTCCGTTTGGGCTCGGCATAAAAAAATGAAGTTTCATCACGATTGACAATACTGTTCGGTGTGTTTCGACCATATGAGCCACGCTTTTTTACGAACTGTCGGTATCGCCAGTGTTTGTGGATTCTGCTTCTCCGCACACTGACTGCTACGTGATATTGTGGCGTTCCATAAACCACTGAAAACAAAAGAATTATGATTTCACTCAAACTTGGCACATATGAAGCACACTGTAGACACACCGAAGTGAGTGAAAGCACGGAAAGCTACTCCTGCACGTTTTGTTATGACACGGATAAATTCTGAATTCAAATTACTCTGTAAAATACAATTTTTAAGAAAATGTACAGGCAGTTTTGAATTAAAAGTCTGAATTTCAGTAATAGGACCAACAATGTTCTTCGAATTATGAATAATCTGTATTTTGAATTAAACATTTTAAATAATATAATGTTTCCGGGAACGAGAGCTGCTTCGAATTAGGCAGGATTTGGAATTAACCAATTTCAAATTATCATGGTTCTACTGTATATATGCACATAATTTAATAAGGTATTTACTAGCAGTTATAAACTTGCATTATTACTACGATTATAAATTATGGTAGTGATATTATTGAATATGATGATGATGATCATAATAATAATAATAATAATAATAATAATAATAATAATAATTGTACTGGGAGGTACACCTCAATGCCGCGCATTAAAAATTAACACCTAAATGAACCCCTCTATCGAACTAAAATGGAAACTAATACAACAGGAACTTAGAACTTTAATCAAATGATGTCACCACTGAAAAATTAAGTAATTGTTTAGTCGTAAAGTTTCCTAAACTGAGTGAATTTCTCCTTGTTTTGTCTGACATTCATCAAGAAGTTTGGACATTCTTCCATAGATGACACTACCAAAAACTATGATCATGCACCCTGGTGCAAGGTGTAAGAAGTTATAATTTAAAGTTTTGTAGTTCTAGGTTTTTGTAACTGATTGATGTTCATTTATTTTTGGGTTGGCAATATTTTCTTTTCCTTTCCGCCAGTTTTGAAACTGTTTTATTATTTATAAATTTTTATAAAGTTTTGAAACTGGCCAATGAAAAATTTCTGTAATTAATTTTCAACCTATCACAGGCTTCTTATTCGATTCTGAGTGTAACTTTGAGAGTAACCAATAAAATTGGGAGAGTGTGGCTGGTTTAGTCTTGAATGATCTCGAAACTTCCCTGAGGTTTTATAAACTGCGGCTTTTCACATTTCTTGGCCACTGATCGTCATCTATCTGAGTGTGTGTGTCAAGCAGGAGGCGGGCGGCCTCTTTCGTCAGCAACCAGAACATCTATAAAGTAATGGCCACATAACTTTATTCTTTCTTGCTACCGCCACAGTTTAACCCGAGGGAAAGGTCCGACTCTTTAATTATGTAACAAACTTATCTAAAATGTAAATATTCTTTCGGCTAATGTAAAAACTTCGTAAACCCTCTAATTGAGAATCGGGGATAGAGAGTGATGTACCCTCTCGAGCACCCCTTCATCTTGGTTTGAGGCGACTATATTTTGTAACTGTTTTTCCTTCTGTAATGCGTTAAAGTAAATTCTATTTGAGTAACCTCAGTAGTATGGGAATAGGCCCTGTTTCATCGGCCTAGAGCCCCTTAGGATTTTAAGTTTTCACTATCTTGGAGCGCAGTGTATCACTCCATTCCTTTTGTGTTTGGGCCAGTTATTTAGCCTGTTCCTTTTCAATGAAGGCCCCATAGGTTGGGTATTAAATACCCCTGTATAAATTATTTTCAAATTGTAAGTGGTGCCTTGAAAGGTCAGAGATTGTAAGTTGATGTTGCCTTGAGTAGGCTTGAGAAACTGAGAGCCTGTTAGCCCTTTTCCAAAATGCTGTAAGAGTAACAAATGCCTCTTGAAGGCTAGATGTTGTAATTTTGGGAGCAAGTGCCCTATGAATTAGTGGATTTCTGCCCTTGAATAAATTTGTACTCTTTTGTAAATTTGAGCTAGGAGCTCAGGAATTGTAAAACGAGGGGCTTGAGGCCCAGAATCTGTCAATTTCACTAACCTTGTATTTTCCTTGACTTGTTTTAAGACTGTCATTGTACCTGATGTTTCATTATTATGAAAAATTGTTAAGTTTGAAGTTCTGAAAATATAACCTTCAGTTTAAGTTTTAAATTAATTTTGATATTATAGTTAGACCTATTCAAGCCCGCACCTTCTTTCACCTCTTTCTGGTCCACGGGTAAACCTGTAATAATAATAATAATAATAATAATAATAATAATAATAATAATAATAATAATAATAATAATAATAATAATAAAAAACAAGAAGTGAACTAAAACTATTAGTTTAACAATAAGAGATAACATAATATTTCATGTTAGAATAGAAAACAATTAAGTTATCTGTCTACATTGTTTTACTATGAAGAGTATGTAGCTGTAAATACAACTAGACTCCACTCATTGCTATATTTATTAAATATTTTTGATGACTTTAACAAGCTGCGTATGTGAATCAGTCAGCCTCCAGATCCCATGATAGCGGGTTCAAACCCAGCAGAGGTAGTTGGATCTTTTAAAGGCAGAAAAAATTCCATTTGACAGTACATGCTGTAAGATGGCGACATGTAAAAGATCTCTGGTGACACATTTGGTGTTTATCCGACAAAATTCATTTTAAAAATTAGCCATAGACGCCCAAGAAAGATTCTGTTTACTCTGCCATCTAGTAGGCCTGTAGTAAAACAGAACATCAAAAGTGATGAGTAGGCAGCCAGATGGCATCAATTAAAATGCCTGCACATGGTAGCTTAAGCCATATTAAGATGATGTTGTTTATTATTATTACTGCCACAAAGCTACTACGGTGTCGTAGCAGGTGGAGAGGTGATACTCCTCACCGATTTACCGGCAGAATTGAGCGAAATAAAATAGCTGTCGCAGACCAAACACTCTCCACAATCTCATTTTTCATCATATCATGTATCATTCATCACCTTTCCAGATCACATCTGGAATTGTAAACCTGGCCATGCTCTCTTTTTTTTTTTTTTGCTAGTGGATTTACGTCGCACTGACACAGACAAGTCTTATGGCGACGATGGGATAGGAAAAGGCTAAGAGTGGGAAGGAAGTGGCTGTGGCCTTAATTAAGGTACAGCCCCAGCATTTGCCTGGTGTGAAAATGGGAAAATGATGGAAAACCCTCTTCAGAGCTGCCGACAGTTGGGTTCGAACTATAGCGGTATAATCTAGTGGGATTGGTGTAATTACCGCTATCCTTGACTTTAGTATGTGTGGAAATAAAAAAAAAATAATCAACTAACTAAGCCCCATGTCCTGCAGGTCAGCAACTAGCTGTATATTGTCAATTGTAGGGCATTTGAAATCTAGATTGCACCCAAATTGTAATATAACGGCAGCCAATCACTTCGCCATTGGACGTTAATTGTACATTATTTTCTACGAACTTGGTATTGGTGAGCTCCGCTGCTTGACTTTCAACTGTTTATGAAGCGCACTCTCGCGTCTGCCGCGTCAAACGAGTTGTTGTGAAGTGATTCTCCGACAGACAGGATGCCGGTCGAGTTGGCTCCTGTTACAATGGCCTGTAAGAGGTCCATGTGTATCTTCGAACCTCCCTAGCATGATTATTTAGTACTTCTTAATTCTTAAAACTTTTGTGGTGGGTGGAAGTTTCTACGATTTGGGCCAAAATGAGTTTTAATCTATTTTCTGTGTGACCATCGCTTCTTCTGCTGTGCGTGCCTGCTATTTTCTACAGTAAGTTATGTGAAGGATTTACCTTATGCATCACCGTCATCAGCTTGGTAAGTCAAATCCTGCATAAACTATCTCTCATCTGTGGATGTCAAAGTGCATCGCTACGTTGAAGCTTCCTTGTTGAGCATCGGAATGATGCAAAATATTTTTATTATATTTCACCTGGAAGAGCCATTCAGCTTCGAACTTGGTCATTTTTAATGATGTGAACATTTTGGTGCAGGAAATTATTATCTGGTGTGAAATTCAACGTGTAACCCTTGAATATAATTCAACGTGTAACCCTTGAATATAAGTTTCGCACCTATGTAAATTTAGTTTTTTGAAATCGAGTGGTCTGTTTGTAAAGCTGACCACGTAGGGGTGTCATGATGTTTAAGCGACATTACTTCCTAATAGTTGTTTGTAAATGTAATGATTTGTAATTCTTCACCAAAGTGAATAGCAAAGTGTGCTTCCTGATTGATGCATTCAATTTACCAGTTGCCTTGATTTGATTTTTATAAACTTTATTATTATTATTATTATTATTATTATTATTATTATTATTATTATTATTATCTCTTTATGGTCATAATTTCGTTTTTGTGGTTTCTGTTTCTGAAGCTGTCCACCGTTTACTGCATTGTTGTGAGATGCCCCTTCTTTTGTTGATTAGATAACAGAGTATGATTAGTCGTACATTGTTGCTGTCGTGACTTGGTGGTAGTGATTACTCAATGCAGTGACCTGTTGCTTGCTTATGTGATATGATGGTGCTGGTGCAGTTATAGTGCTGAACTTGGTCACGGAAAAGCATTTACCTTGTTTTAATTGATTTTTTTTTTTTTTTTTTTGCGGTTTCAAGGTTTAAATCAATTTTTTTTAAAAACAGACATGGAGTCTCCTCTTAAGACTGGGTTTCCTTATCATTACTTCTTTTAATGTGAGCATTCCAATGGCGTTAGTTAATTGGTTATTTCCTTAAAAACGCTTCTGTATTCACTAAGGTATCTTTGAAAAACCATAAGTATGTGTAGTCGTTTGGCCTGTTGGCAATTTAATTGTGTTTTTTTTTTTTTTTTTTTTTTTTTTAAAAAGATAAATAATTTGGCAATATCCAAGTACTTGGTAAGTTGTGTAACTAGACGTCTGTTGACTGATTAACTGGGTAAAATTTAGGGACGGCTGTACCCAGAAATTGTGCACATAATTTATAAATTTTGAGTGTGCTCATTATTCTAATTTTATTTACAACCGAGCTCGGAAGGTAACATAATCACCATGTTGGATTTAAATTACAACTTTGTTTGAATTTTAAAATTTCTTAAAGTTCTATTCTTTCTAGTGTGTCTGAAGACATTTAAGTTAATGGTCATGCATTTGAGTAGTTTTAAAAAAAAGAAAAACAACTTGGTAACAAGGTTATTAAATTTCTTTGTCAATTTTGAATTTAACTAATTCTTAGTGGCCATCCACCCTTTTTTTGTTTTCTTAATCTATATTAAATTTGGTCGTTAAGTGTGATGGTGAGTTGTATTGCTCTATCCTTTTTTTCTTGATCCACCCTGTGTTATGGTCCTAGACCCTTGGTTTTGCCCAGATTCCATCGCTTCCCAGTCCGTGTGTTGTGTTTTAATCGAGGCCTATTCTAAGTAGTTGGCGTGATTTTGCACTGGGTTGGCCTCTAGTCTCCCATGTGGTAGTGCTGACAATCGAAGACATGAGTTACGGTGTTGTGCCGTCAGTTGTTGATTGTCTTGGCGTTCAATTGTTAGTACGCCACAGAACCCACTATCTCCTGGTTGCAAGCTCAGAGCTGCGCGCCCCTAACTGCACGGCCAATTCACCCAATGACCATGACATTGATCACACGATCAATCTAGTATGGGGAGTCTTCTATTGAAAGAATCCACCAGTTTGGATAGCTATTATATAATCATCCAAGCGAAGACACCATTCAGATACGGTGAGGGGTCAGATAGAAGATGAAGGCGTATCAGAGCGCCTAGCGACATAATGAACAATCGTGCAGATTAATCAAACTAAGAATGTACTTAAAAGTTCTCATATTTGGCAACATTAAATATCAATTAATTGATGAAGGTCGGCAAGTTATAGTATCTAATGATATTTGGTGATCACAGCTCTTCAAGAATTATGTAAAACTGATCAGAACCCAATTGAATCAGGTGAGTATCGTCTCTATGAAGGACCCCCAGCTGAGAGAGTTATGAGGAATGTTCCTCAATTCAGAGTTGGTTTCTTGGTACACAATAGAATTCTAGATTTTATTACTGATTTTTCCTCAATTTCCCCATGAGTAGCACTATTAACGATCAGAGTGGAAAACAAGATATACACACTGACAAATGTTCATGCACCAACAAATGAAGAAAAACCCCCACAGAACTGACAAGGAGGGAATGGATCAATTTTACGGTGAACTTGACCAACTGGTTATGAATTTACCTGATACTAATATTAAAATTTTACTTGGAGATTTCATTCTAATGACTGGACGTGAGAGGAGATTTCGTTTAGTGGTGGGGTGATGGCCAGCACATAAATTGACAAACAAGAATGGTGAACGGTTAATTGAATTTTGTATTAATCTCTTAACTGAGCATGACATATATATTCGTACGCTCAATGTTACAGGGTAATGGGCATGAAGAATATATACGTACTCGTCTTTTACCGTGAATATCCCCTGGGTATGACGAGCTACTTTGCCGCATCATGTATTGTCGTCATAATTATGTTTTTCCCATGGCAGCAAATACCACGTCACGCTTCTTGAAGCTTATTTGTTTTTATTTTACAACTGCGCGGTGCTACTTATCCACAGTAGGCCAAATATGGCATCATCCAGTTCAAAGTGTAGGTTCAAAACGCTCAAAGTAAACGAGATTATTCAACACTTAGAGAAAGATTGTGACAATTTATCTTCTCAGAAATCTGAAGATGAGTGGTTTGATGCAGATGAAGGTGAGTCTGATAGTGAAAGTGGTTCAGAGAATGAAGAGCAAGATGAATAACATGATGAATCGGATGAAGGCGAAGTGCTAGACATGTTTCAAACTTTCCCGCCGCATGGTGTTTCAAGTCAGAAATTCGTATTTTCTGGTGCTAGTGGTGTAAATGTGGACTTCGACGATGAATCCAATGTGTTGGAATATTTTGAACAGTTCATAGGTGATGATATGTTTCAACTTATTGCCGAACAGACCAAAGTGTATGCTGATGATGATGATGATGATGATGCTTGTTGTTTTAAGGGGCCTAACATCAAGGTCATCAGCCCCTGATGGTACAAAATGAGGTGAAATGCAATGACAAAATAAAAATCCAAAATCCTCCACTGACCAGAATTCAAAGCGTGAGGACGAAAAATGAACGGATGGATATGAAGGTTAAAACAATCAGTGGAGCCAAACCGCAATGCCTCAGTCTCAGAAACTGACAGAAAACAATAGTAATACTGACCAAGGGACTGCTTCTGTAGCTCAATATTGAATCGAGGATGCTTGCAAGCTAAAGGGGTCCAAAATATAGGTCATCGGCCTCTCATAATGGTACTTATCGCTTGGACAGTAGAACCATGGTATTTGACATGGTGCGGTACTAATCAAAAGTATCATAGACTCGCGGTATTCCACACATTATGGTACTACCCACAGGTAGTGAAATTCACACATGTAATACAGACCTATGGTGTTTCACACATAGCGGTGCCATTTACAGGCAACGCAAACCTATGGTTTTCATCACCTAAGTGTACTAACCACAAGGACTCGTACTATCCCGTGGGTTCCTTATATAGTGGGTACTAATCATAGGCAAGCTAGAACCCTGGTGTCGCTCATATAGTGCTACTAATCACAGGTACCGTAAAAGCCTGACCGCACGGTGCTCCCGATTGCTACTAATCACAAACCTATTTGGTACCGAACATAGTGGTACTACGCGCAAGTAACAGCGACCCATGGTGTTCCCCGCGTGGTGGTACTAATCACAAGTAGTTTCATGGTTCTAATCCAATCATCCCTTGGCCCTGTTGACAGGCAGGGGATACCATGGGTGTAGTCTTCGTCTGCGCCCCCCACCCACAGGGGGTTGTGTGTTTGGTCCGCGAGAGGTATTTTATTTCCCTCAAGTCCGCTAGCAAGCCGGTTAGGACCCCCCTACCCGCTACCTAGGGTGCCCCACGTGGGAGTATCACCTTTCCCTGCTACGTCAGCGTAGCAGGTTCATGGAATGTGTATGCTAAACAGTTTTTAGAAGCCCATCTAAACTTGAAACAATAGTCACGAGCAAGAGATTGGGTGGATACAAATCCAACGGAGATAAAAACTCTAATTGGCCTTCTAATGCTGCAGGGGATAGTTCACAAGCCAGAAAACAGTATATACCTCTCAAAATGGGAAAGTATCACAATCCCTTACTTTTCGAAAATTATCTCTGAGAAAAGATTTCATCTTCTCCTGAAGTTCTTTCTTTTTTCTGACAATTCCAAATTGATCCTAACCTGCCCAACAAAAAGTTCTATAAAATTCAGCCAATACTTGATCACCTACAATCAAGATTTTCTTCCATATACACTCCTGAGCAAAACAGGCATGTCGATAAGTCCCTCCTTCTATGGAATCTTCTATCTATATATATAAAATAAAGAGTTTTGTCTGTACATTGCTCAGAATTTGAAAATAATGGTATTTCTGTATCGGTCATGTCCATAGTAACAAGAAAATGCACTTTTTACTTTTCCGTAATTTCTGTCTGTCTGTATGTATGTATGTATGTATGTACACGCATCACGAGAAAACGGTTGAAGAGAATTTAATGAAAATCGGTATGTGAAGTCGGGGGATGAGCCTCTACAATCTAGGCTATAAATCATTTTACTCGCGCTGAGTGAAATGGTAGTTTAGGGGAAGGCCTAAAATTGAATTCTCAACTATTTATGTTATTAGTGGTCGTACTTTAAAGAAAATGGGTATGCAAAGTTGGGGAATAAATTGCTACAATCTAGGCTGTCAATAATTGTATTCACGCTGAGAAAAATGGTAATTTAGGGAAGGCCTAAAATTTAATTCTCAAATATTGTTATTAGTAGTCCTATCTTGATGAAAATCAGTATGCAAAGTCAGGAAATAAGTCACTATACTCTAGGCTGTAAATTAGTTTATTCACGCTGAGTGAAATGGTAGTTTAGGGGAAGGCCTAAAATGTAATTCTCAAATATTTCTTATTAGAAGTGTAGTTGATGAATGCTAGATAACTAAGGTTATATAGTATTAAATTTCCTATTATTCATGTCTTATACATTGTTACTGTACTGGCTATGATCACCAAGATATTCATGAATTTGAATTTTTGTTACTAAGTCCATATCAGCGCCGAGTAACGAGAAAATGGGTAAACAGTATTTAATGAAAATCGGTATGTAAAGTCGGAGAATAAGAAACTACAGTTTACGGTATAAAATATTTTACAAATCACAGAGTCGAAAGAAAACTGAATGTGTAGGCCTACAATATAGAAAGCTCATAACAGTGAACAACAATAACATTACATTGACCATTGTTTGTCGTGATGTACTTTGTGTCTTCTGTTACCCCTCATCTCCGGTAGATAGGATTACTGCTGCATACAGAGTATTTTTTATTTGATTTCTGTCCCACCGACATAGATAGGTTTTATGGCGACGATGAGATAGGAAAGGGCTAGGAGTGACTTAGCCCTTAATTAAGGTACAGGCCCAACATTTGACTGGTGTGAAAGTGGGAAACCACGGAATACCATCTTCAGCGCTGCCGACAATGGGGTTTGAATCCACTATCTCTCGGATGCAAGCTCACAGCTGCGCACCGCTAACCACACGGTCAACTCGCCCAGTCGGACAGAGTGTAACAGCCTGCCTGAATATTGATGGGAAGTAGCTGGTGAGTTAGATAACTTTCTTCTTTAGCATGCTATTCCCCTGGTTTATAAATTTTCTGATACTACTGGTACGTAACACACTGGATCATCATAGCATTAGGGCTATTCAATCCCTACTCTGAGGTACTGATTGGAATGAACAGTGTGCATATTTAGCGGAACAATGACAGATGAGTGTTCATGGCAATCTGCGGCCTGCTCATCCCAGCTCTGGAACTTAGGACTATTAGATTGGCACCGCAATCTAACCGCAGCACTGTTCGTTAAAAGTGATAAAAAGTGCGGCTTTCCATTTGATCGAGTATTTTATATGATAGCATTCTTTTAATCGCTACATTCATACTTACGTTTTTGTAATGACCTACGTTGATTTCAGTTAGGAAAACCACAAAGTCAGTCTTTCTGAGAATTCCGTAGCGAAGCACGGGTACATCAGCTAGTATTTAATAAAGAAGGAATTGCGCACAATGTGCAAGTTCAACTTTGCATATTCATGCACAGAAAGCATCTTATTTTTACATGTCTCCATGTGGTATTTCTGACAGCATAGCTTGCACAGACATGAGTCTTTCGGTTCATGGAAACTCTCATTGAAGCAGATCACATGGTGAAAGCCGTGGCATGCAAACCTGGTAACAGTATGCCTCAGTTTGTAATTGGCCTTGGTCCATTCTCAATTTAATACATTGTTGTCCGGGCGCACTCTACTCCATTCTTTCCTGCGGACCGGCAACAGAAGCACACTTAGCATGAGAAGTAGGATGAAATATAAATACATGTAACTTTTAAATGACATGATATAAATTATTGAAACTTGGTGAGAGCACATACCAGTGATTCTAGTACTTGCATTTAGTGTGGTATTGCGTGAAGCAGCTGCCCTCGTGCAAAGGAACTTGACAAGCCGAGCAGGTGTACCTTGTGTCCATGTGCTTCTTGTGTGCAGCGCATACTCTGCAGGGCTTTTGAGGGTGCTTTTTCCTTCCATGTCCAAAGATTGCTTCCATGTTATGAAGCTTCAGATCTCCAGACATTCTTCATAATAGAGATTTGATTGTTCCACAAAAAGCTGAAACAAGTCATTGCCTAGGAAACAACCTACTAACTCCGGGATACTCGCGGAATTACTGGTCGTATAAGTAAGGCCTGTAAAACCTGTAGATGGTTCTAGGGCTCTGTTTTCATCCTTATTTGTCCATCCATCAACCTCACTGTCACTACTATCACTGGCATCTTCACTCGTATTATTGTCGCCGTCAACAGAATCGTCTGAACTGAATGTCGCACTTTCACTTCCACGCATATATTTTGATGGTGACCGACACACATCTTCACAATCACTAATACTTACACTTTTGCAATCACAAGGGACGTCAGATAAATTAACAGCAAGCAATTCTCCAAATATTTCATCATTGTTCAAGCTGTCTTTGCTATGGTGCGCCATGCAACACCTGACAATAAACTCGGTCACGCGGTACTGAGTGTTAGGAAACCACACTTCCTGCGCTGAAAGCATTGTCAAAGAAAGAATATATCTATCCAAATTCAGATCAACAAAGACTTTAGTTTGTAAACAACACAAAATATTTTGATTAATAATCGGCGGAGAGGATAAAATCACACAAGAAAGAAGCAATACGAGAAAATGTTAATTTACATAGCCGGTCGCCCACATACCAATACGAAACTACGTTAATGAACGTAGCCCATCATTGATGTGTTAACACAACATCAGTACAGTAAAACTCTGGCCAGATCTCCTTTCTCTTTTGTTCTCTTTTACCCACTGTGATCTGGAAGGCAGTGGCGGATTGCAGGTATAGCTTATACCTTATTTCCTCTATTAAATATCCCTCCTTGGACAGTATGTATACATGTCTGGAAAGGGTGTACCTGGATATACCAAGCGTCCTTTTAAAGAAAGTATCCTCCACCTTTTCCCAGTTTTTCTAGATAGCTTGCTTTCATCTGGTCCCATACAAGTTCTACTTCGTAGGTCAGTATAGGAACTATCTTGGCATAAAAGAGTTTCATAGCAATGTTCAGAGACAGTGCTTCAGGACGTTCTATGTCATTAATCGCTCTGATGTCTGCTGCTGTTTTCTCTCTCACATGTATGCTGAAAGTTGTCCTGCTGGTCTGAAGATTAATGCCTAGATATCCAAAGTGGTTTACAATTGTTAGTTAATTCTCTCCAATGTACAGCTGGTGTTTTACAGAGTTTCATCCTCCCTTTAAGAAGGTCATTTGGACTGTTCTTTCCATATTTTAAATTTGTTTTCCACTGCCCATTTCGATAATTTGTTGAGACTGTTCTGCACTTTTCCCCTGTACGTTCCTCCTGTAATCACGCCATCAGCCTACCTAAAAAATACCACTGACCCTTCTGTATTTTTAATGAATTTTGTCACATCTAATGTTGCAATGTTGGAACAGGAAGGGACTCAGAGGGTCCCCCTCCCGAACAAGTTAGTTTGGGTTATTAAATGAAATCTGCTTAAGTTGTCGTCTATGAACACTTTCGTGACCACGAGGATGTTCCTTATTATTGTGACTAGATAACTGTCGTAAGCAGCCGTGTTCTAATTTCTTGATTAAAATTTTCCTGTCAGGGAGATCAAAAGCCATGTTGAAATCAACAAATACTGCAAAGAATTTCCCCCTCTCAATTCCTGAAAGCATAATCTATGTCATCTAACAGATTCTTCATGGCATGAAGAGTTGATCTTCACCTGCGAAAGCCGAATTGCTCTTCCGGAATAAACTGATCAACCTTTCCAGTCAGCCTCTTGCACCAGATGGTGGTGAGCAACTTGAAAGCACTGCTCTCCAGGACAATTCCTCTGTAATAATCTGCGTCCCTTTGCGTTTATGTATTTCAATATTTGAGTGTCTCCAGTGCTGTGGTATATCTCCTGTTTCCAGACACTTGTTGAATAAGCTTATCCATAATGGAGTTAAAAGCTGCTGTGATGATTTTGAATGTTCATTCGTAATGCTACCTAGGCCGCAGGCATTTTTGGGTTTAATCACTGCTATTGTCTTGCTTACCTTTTCCTCTGAAACTGGTTGATAGTGAGTGTCACATATTGTTTCCCTTACTGCAAGAGGTTCAACCCTTTCATTACTCAGGGTTTTGGAGAAATTATTTTTCCATTTTTCCATATTTCCATCGGGAAGTTACTGCTGAAGTGTGGCTGTCTTGGTTGCAAAACGGTGAAAGGAGTTAATTCAGCGGCTTCTGCTACTTTGGAGTTCTTCATGTCTGAAAAGTCTCTTTCAGCGTCGAACTATGCTGTACTTTTCTAGGGCCTCAGATTTATTTGTATCCCTTGCTTTGTGTGAGGGCACCAGCTAACTCTTCTTTAAGGAATAACACTGGCTATCAAACTATAATTTTCCTTTATGATTGATGTTCTTTAACGACTTATTAATTCTTCCAGATTTTTATCTGCTTTTTTAAAATGGCCATTGCTTATATCTCCAATTTGTAGTTTTGCATGTATTTTCTCTTCTAACATGAGCATACTGATGTCTCTAGTCAGTATGTTTTGGCTCATTTGTTGCTCCTTGTGAATTTATTTAATTTTCATTGCTGAAAAGACTGGCACGTGTTTCCTGATAACTGCTAAATTATTCTGTGTCAAAACTTGCAGTCCCTGAACTGTAATGAGGTTGTTTGTGAAAATAAGGTCAATTACACTTGTACAATTGTGGCATATATATGTTGGATTCTTGCAGTCATTATGCAGCATGAGGCCTTCTTGCTCTAGGAAGTCTGTCACTGCCTTTGTTTTGTTATTAGCTTTATCAAGTTGACAGTTTAGGTCCCCTGCAGAATAGCGGATTCACAGACAAGTTTATAAAGTGCTTCACTAACCGAACTTATTATGTGCCCTGAAGAGCAATCAGGTTGGAAATATACACAGAAAATTGTGCCTCCTCTTGTCTTTATTCCTAATATGTTTTGCAAATTATACATGACTGTTGCAGGAGGTAGCCATCGTGTTATTAGACAGGTGATTCCACCACTTGGTCTTCCTAACGGGCCCTGTACTGCCATGATATGGTGTCCGCAGTATCCATTAATGACGAGATTTAGAAATGTCCCTTTAGTATCACTGTCTCCTTGTAAATTTTTCCACCGAGCTCGATAGCTCCAATCACTGAAGTGTGGTCATTATCCAGTATTCGGGAGATAGTGGGTTTGAACCCCATTGTCGGCAGCCCTAAAGATGGTTTTCGGTTGTTTCCCATTTTCACACCAGGATAATGCTGGGGTTGTACCTTAATTAAGGCCATGGCTGCTTCCTTCCCACTCCCAGCCCTTTCCTCTCCCATCATAGCCATAAGACCTATCTGTGTCGGTGCAATGTAAAAAAAAAAAAAAAAAGAGAGAGAGAGAATTTTCCAGAATAATTTTCATTACATTTCATAGTCGTCCTATGTTCCATAATAGTAGCATAATGTGTGTATCTGGGCTAGCTGGTGACGTTCGCTTCCCTTCTAAGGAGCATTCCATCTTGTTCTTGCCTTTTGAAACAAAATCACCTTCATATAATATTTTTTTTAGCGAGAAATCTGGTGAATTAACAATCTCCAACTTCTTGAGGTGTATTCCTACTTTGTGTGATTTATATCATCCTCCTAATTTGTTCAACTCTTCGCATTCTGCTTCCTCTGTTATACTATTTTATGCTATGCAGCTTTTTAGATCTTCAGTACTTGTGTCTTTACGTAATCTGCCAATATAGAGCCATGCAGTTCAGTCCCCTGCCCTTATCCAGTTGATTCCTTCAATCCTAGTGCCTACAGTGATATTTCTTCCCTTGCATTGTGTTCTCCATGGGTTTCCCTCTCGTTCTCAATTCCTTCATCATACCAGCTGCCATTCTTGAATTCCTCCGCAGCGATATTATGTGTATCTTGGCAATGTTGTTCTTGTCCCTTTTGTTTTGACAATTCCGCCACTGCGGCTTGAACATTAGTGGTGGTTCTTGGATATCTACTTGTGTGATGGGATGTTTTGGTGCTTTCCTCTTTACTTGATTTAACACAGTTTGTCTGTCCTTAAATATTGTGCCAGAAATTTCTCCTTGAATTCTGTCTTGTAGCTTGTTTTCTACATATCCCACAAGTTATTCAATCCTTTTTGTCAGGATTTCTAATCTTTCACCTTCTATTGTATTTAATTTCTATTTGCATTCAGTACATAGCAACGAGAGCTTGCAATTTTGCCTGTTAACAGTATAAAATTCTCCCCCCCCCCCTCCCCCTTGTGAGAGTGCTACATTTGAAGTGAAGCCACCTACTGCAACCTTCACACTCTACTGAAAGATCCCTGTTTCCCACCACTTTCCGATAGATATCGCATGGGTCTCTTTCATTTTCCTTGATGCTTGGCATGTCGCTCCACAAGATCTACCTCCTTGCTCAACTAGTATTAACATGTACTAACGTCTCTGATTAAATTTCCTCTAATTTATCAAGATAGCGGGGGTCCTTTATTAAACACGTTAAATTTGTCGAGAGCTCCTATTTCACTACGGTAACCACTATTGTACCACCAACACTTCTCTGAGTTTGTGATCGTGTTATAATTTGAATATCGTATTTACTGGCCCTATCTCCACTTTACAAACTCATCTTCTGATCAAATATTTGACACTCGCAGGGACATGTTCACAACTAATCCATTTAGCTATGCACACAATGCACAGATATATAAGTTATTTCCCAAATGTTAGACAAAATATAATGAAGAAAGTCTACCTTCAAGCAACCCTTTTTGCATAAAATTATGACAACTTAACTAACTTTAATTCAGTTCAGAGCATACACATTCCTTAAACATACAAGGGCAAGTCAATAAGTATCTGCAATCAATTTTTATAATTTATAACAAAAAGAGTACACACTTTTTATTGACATCTTCAACATAATCACCCTGCTTTTCAATGCACATGGTCCACTGTTTCACAAGCTTTCTGATACCGTCTGCAAAAAAGGCTTTTGGTTGTGCAGCAAGCCACATATGCACCTCTTCCTTCATCTGTTGATCGGACTTGAATAGACGACCTCTTAGAGCATTTTTAAGTGGACCAAACAGGTGGTAATCGGACAGGACGAGATAGGGGCTGTACGCAGGATGCTCCAACACCTCGAAACGCAGCAACTGAATAGTTTGAGCGGTATGGACGGCGGTATGTGGACGCGCATTGTCAGGCAACAAAAGAACTCCTTCTGACAATCGACCCCTGCCTTTGTTGCAAATTGCACGTTTCAGCTTGTTTAAAAGTATATCACTGTAACGTTCACTGTTTCCCCTTTTTCCTGGTAATGTTCCAGGATTGGAACTTGAGAATCCCAAGACACTGTGAGCATCACTTTTCCTACAGAAGGTCGACTCTTCAATTTATTTTTGACTGGGGATCCGGGATGCTTCCATTCCATGCTCTGACATTTGCTCTCTGGCTCAAAGTGGTGAACACATCTTACATCTCCAGTGATGATCCGTTTCAGAAATGTTTCACCTTCGTTAGCACGATGGTCCCGTAGGTGCTGACACATTCTCACACGATTGCGCTTCTGTTCTCCATCGAGCTGTTTTGGAACCCGTCTCGAATAGACTTTGTGAAAGTTAAGCCTGTTATGTATGATTTCTTATGCAGAACCATGGCTAATGTGCATATGGTTTGCCCTGTCATCAACAATCACTCGTCTGTTATTCAGGATCATATCACGTACTTGTTCAATATTGGCATCAGTTATGGCTGCAGATGGACGCCCGGATCTTTCCTCATCCTTCACGCTCGTGCAACCCCTTCTGAACTGTTCAATCCACCGGTAAACACTTTGTTGTGGCAAAACATTGTCCCAAAATTGTGCTGAAAGTCTTCTATGAATTTCTGCTCTTGGTACACCCTCAAAAAAAAAAAAAAAAAAGCTTTTCTTCCTTGGTGCAAACGGAGAGTGCGCAGCCATCTTTACGTTGCAACAGCGCAAGCTGTACTGATCTGATAATGCTGAAACTACCACAGATGTAGACAATGGTGCCATCTAGCGACTGGTAGCACACAATACCATAGAGCTAACCTAAATACAATTAGAGCAAAATTTCAGATACTTATTGACTTGCCTATGTACAATCACTGCGACACATCTTTTAAAATTAAATAAAGATAAGTTTAAAAATTAAAATAAATTATTATCTCATGCAATAAACAAGGACACACGCACACACTTCTTATCATACCATCACAGGAACACATCGATTTAAACTTTGTCCTGTAATGCCTTCAGCAAATTTAAAATTTAAAGCGTACATGTCACACTTCACCGTTTCATCAATTTTATTACTTCTTAAAGCCATTAATCTACACTGCATGTATCTCTTCACACACTGGCAGCAGATAAATGATAGAATCATGATCAAGAATCAGCATAAATCACTAGTTTAAATCAATGGCTACAAATATACAACTAACATTCATGATTATCAAAGAGATATCTTCTATATATACTGGCACTGATATGTTCTCCACAGCGGGTTAAGAAATTTCTACCTGTTTGTCCACTATAACTTGCATCACATTAGATACATTTAAGTTTATAGACACCTGATTATGAATACTTATTATTGTCAATGATAGTTTTTGTATAGTAAAAAAAGGTTAGAACTGTTGTTACTAGTTTGGAAAGCAATGTTGAATTTCTGTTAAATTTTGTAAGTGACAAATCTTTCTTTCAATTTGGGCTCCTTAATTAGTGTACTACTAGGTTTGTTTTTGATATTATTAATGATCTTATCAACATCATCTCTGCCGTAACCATTGTAAACAACTATGGTAGGCATGGTATTAATCTGCTTTCTATCAAAGTTATCCGAGAGAGGGATACCGATGGCTCTATACAAAGAAGCATTTTATGGGTGTTAGGATGAACATTTCCTTTATATGTTGTATTTAAGAAAGTGATGGTTTCTAGTAATTTTAAGATCTAAGTAATTATTAACACATTGAAGACCATGTATTAAGGTGGCAAATGGGCAGGCAGACCACCAAATTTTCAGGGTTTAAAAAAATTAAAAAAATAGGTACGTTGCAATTGTAACACATTTATATCATAAAAAATTTTAAAATGTCTATTCTACAGATTAAAAAGTTGCAGATCTATTGAATACTTTCCACATTACACATTTTCCAAAGGCATGCCTTTTGAAACAACAACAACAACAACAACAACAACAACAACAACAACAACAACAACAACAACAACAAGTATGACAACAAAGTCTTACACATAATGAGTTTGAGTGAGGAATATTGACAAAAAAGTGCTGCAGAACACATTGGACATGACCAGCATGTCTCTTTTCTTGTTACTTTCCCATGTTCTGCTTTTCTTTCATCTGCACAGACTTTGCAAGTGCATTAAAATCACCTGAAGTACCTAGCGAATGTGAATCATTGCCTGCCTTTGAATTATCATCGCTTGTGTAACTTCGTTCTAAAATAAAGAAAACTACATTACTCTAAAAACAATACTGATCTTAAAGATAGGATTTAAATAATTAATAATCCTCTGCAGCAGAGCAGGGGTGAATACTCGTGAGTGAAGCATAATTCCCTTATTCCCACCAAGTCATATGATGATATCATGTTGAGATGTTCAATGAGTGGCCTTATCTTGTAAATGGGATATTTGGGTTAATTTGAGTTGGCATTTAAATGAAAATATCTATGAAATTATTCAAAGATGTTCCTTTTCATTGCGCAAGGAGTTGCACCAACGGTATAAAGCGAAGGATATGACGTGTATTTGTTCATTCACTTGCAGCTTCTTGTGGGGACAAAGGCGACCAGGAATAGAGCTAACCACTCTACCCCACCAAGTGCTGAGGTTACGGATAGTGGAAGCCTTTACCTTCCATCCCTCCAAGGGCCTTTATGGCCTCTAACGAGATGACTTTGCTTTTCAAATACCAGTTTATTATGTTCGTTTGTTCATATCCCCCACTTTGTAATTCAGTGTCCATGGAATAGCTTTTAATGTTGTAAATTACATTTATTTCTTTACTAGTATTGCATAATTTTTTGTTGTTATTACTATTCCTTAAAATGGTAATAAACTAATATTTAATGTAGTAAACTATGCTTATCTCCTTGTGTTCATTTCTTTCGTTGCACACTGTTATTGCTATGACAATATGCCTTCGTTATGATGTAAATATACAAGTATTTCTTTCACAATAGATTTGTTATACCTGCACCAATCAGTCAAGGGACTAGCGAAGTACTTTTTATTAAGGTACATAATGTTCTTATTTATCTGTACAATTAAAGAACTGAAGATCCATATAAAGGTAAGTGGGTTGCCCCTCTGGTTGAAGTCCAAACTGTGTCTAATTTGGGATAGTAAGTGCATGTGGTATTACGAATCATAAGAAACTGAGTGAATTATTGGCTGTGCAGTTTTAGTCACATCACTGTGAGCTTGCTTTCAGGAGATGGTGGATTCAAATCCCACAGTCGGCAGATCTAAAGCTTTTGTTGTTGTTGTTGTGGTTACTTCATTTTCGCTCCAGGCTAGTGCTGGGGCTGTACCTTTATAAAGCAACGATCGCTTCCTTCCATTCCAGTCCGAGCCCTTTCCCCTACCCCATTAATGCCATACGACATGTCTTCAGTTGGTACGTGACTTAAGCCAATAGCAAAATAATAAAAATCTGTTGATGTTGGACCTATGAATGCCCCTGTACATTTCCTGGGTTTCCCAAATGTGGTAAACTTGAGATACACCAACCTGCAAACTGAAAATATGTTTAAAAATGTCTGTCCCTTACTGCTTATTGAAGAAAGAAGAAGAAAAATATCCAAGTAAGGAAGTTCAGATAGGTAAGTAAGTTCTTGAACTTTTGGAAATCTCAATAAATCATACAATTTAGATCTTTCTCTCCTTTGAAGAATATGGCTGTAGTAATGCATACATCAAAATAAAGGCAGGAAATGTTTTAAATTAATTTAAGCGAGTGAAGAAGAGTGTGTATGCTTAGCTCAGATGTGGCAGAATGCTAGCCAACTGAGCTCAGGTTGGTGGGTTAAATCCTGGTACAGTCCAGTGGTAATTTAATTTGAAGGTGCTCAAATACGCCAACCTAAAGTCTATAGATTTACCGGTACATAAAAGAACTCTTGCAGGACGAAATTCTGGTACCCCGGCCTCTATGAAAACTGTAGAAGTAGTTAGTGGGACGTTAAACCAATAACATTATTATTCTCAATTTGTCAGTGAGCTTGAAAGCTGAACTAATTTCAGTTCATGTAGCTTGACTCATTAGTGTTCCTATACATTTACTGGATAAGTTTGAAGATATAATCAGCCTGAGAGCTGAAAATATGATCAAAATCTCTCTCCTTTACTGCTTATTGAATGGAGAAGAATACATTCATGCAAAAGAAAGGAAAATTCTGGAACTTTCGAAAATCACACTACAAAGATTTATTAAATAAATTGCATCATTCAAGACGTATCACTCTTTTCAAGAATACAATAGAAGTCCGATCGTCCAGCACATTCGGGACCGGCCCGGTGCCAGATTACCGAAAATGCTCTTACTACCTCTTACTACGATATAGGTTAAGGCGTACAGCGAAAACAGCTGTAACACGGCGTTTTGCAGTAAAATGTTGATCAGCAAAATCATTAGTTTAATAACATACTCCTCCTTTCACACGTGTTGTTTCTTATTGCCATTCCATATTAATGCCTGAGTTCATCGATGTTTTTATCTGTAACTCTTCCTTTAACATTTATAGTCTTTCCATCTACAACTACTCTTTTCCTTCTGTCTGCTTCAATTTTTGAAGGCATGTTCCCATCCGTTTTTGAACGTGGCCCATACATTCCATTTTTGGAATCTGTTTTTTTTTTAAATGGTTGGCTTTCCAGTACTCAGTATAGCACACAGCCTTCTAGGCTGAATATTTCCAGAGATACTGTAGAGATATTTAAGTAAGTCAACGCATAACAAATGGATTGTATCAGATACATTTGCACTATTAACTTTGAAATAATAAAAAATACACTTCGATTGGTTTCGACAAATAATGCATCAAATTGTTCACGAGAGATCATTATTAAGAGATAACAACATTTAAAAAATCCTGGAATGGTGCCGGACCATCGGGCGTTCCAGACTATTAGAATTTTACTGTAGTTATAGTAATGCGTATATCAAAATGAAGGCAGAAATATATCACATTAAACTGAGTGAGGGTGAGAGAGTGTGTTTATTTACTTAATTCTTCATTGAGCTTAGAAACCGACTTAATTATGAATATATTGATTTATTTCATCTTAACTTTCATCATGTACTTGGGTAAGGGAGCCTCCATTATTGATGCTTACATTGAGATTACTTGGTTATGGTTGTGTATGTATGTTCAGTCTTCAGCCCTAAGGCTGGTTGGATCCTCAACAGCTCTGTCATCAGCTGTCATAGAAGGCCTAGGCATCACTGAAGAGGCATACTAGGGAAATGAGGAGTGAGGTAGTCCGTTGCTTTCCTCACCGAGCCAGAAGTTTCTATTACATATCAGTCTGCCAAGCCCGCTGTAATGCAGGCACCAACCGACCCTAAGAGCAAAATTTTCATACCACTCATAGCAGGGACTGGCTGCACAAGGAGTGGCATTACTAGCATCGCTCATACCAATCACTTTTATATTGTCAAAGCCAAGAATAAGACAGAGACAGTTCAACGAAAGTAACGAAATTGCTCTACCCCATACCAGAAGACAAAGCGCACTGTAAACACTAGGTCCTGCCAGCAAAGGCATATGGTTATGTCTGGTGATTTTAATATGATGTAACTAGTCAAGTTAGCAGCAGTGATGAGCCATTAAAAAAGAGAATACAGCTGTAATATCTGTGTTTTAGTGCACAGTCTTACATGCCAAGCACTATACAACATGCTGATGATGAAAGTCACTGCTGGCTAGCTCGGATGGTATGAGGTGACAGATGGATCTAGAGTGCAACAGATCACAAGTGAATTCAATGCTTGACAACAACAAATCGTGAGCAACTACAGTATGCCATCCAGAACGATCTCCTCGCAACAGAGTACATGAGTCACTATCTCACACGGGTACCTCTGCTCACTGCATGTCAGAAGGCACAATGAGTGACATGGTATGTCAGTCAGTATGGAAAAAGGTCACCTAATCAGATGAGTTGAGAGGTACCAGTTGGTACATGCCGATGGCACGGTACAAGTGCGCAACCCAACACATGAGACAAATGGTCTCATCTTGCCAGAAGGTAGAAGCTCAGCCGGTGATGGCAGTATCCTTACATGAGAACTGTTCACATGGGATGAAATAGGACCCCTGGTATATCGGCCTATGTCCCTCACCTGTTATCTGTTGTCTGATCACGTCCACCCATTGTTCGTCTCCAGAACCCTGTAGGAAACCCTTTCCTGTAGCAAGGCAATGCACCAGCCCATTGCTCCTGGATTATGGTCGATTGGTTCAATGAACACTCCAAAGACATGATGATGCTTGCCTAGCCCCAAAGGTCACCCAAGCTCAATCCTACTGAGCACATCTGAGATGCTATTGAGAGGGATCTGTACGCCCTGCATCCTGCTATGACCAATCTCCATGCATTATGGGAGGTTGTGCAGTCATGGATCACTACGGCTCCGTAACTCATTCAGTGCCTTTACATGTAAGTCATATCTAACCTGTACTGTCAACTTTGAACAGTTTTATTATATTATCAATAAAAGTTCCACTTTTACAATATTCAAAAAGTTTTATCCATAAAATAAAGTTAAAGGTACATGTTTCGTCCCTCTTGGGGATATCTTCAGCCTTTGTTGTTCAATGGCACACAAAGACTCAACATTGAATAGACCTTATAGATTTAAGTTTATTGAAGACGTGTATGTATATTGTAACAACATTTTAAATACACTTTTATGTTTATCACTTAACTTTTGTTCTTCGCAAGGTTGAAGATGTCCCCAAGAGGGACAGAACATGTTCCTTTAACTCTGTTTTAAGGATAAAACTTTTTGAGTATTGTAACGGTGGAACTTTTTATTGACAATATCATAAAAATCATTCAATACCTTGCAGGGTGCATGTCACACCACATCACTGCCATCATCAGGGCGAAAGGGGGCGCTACACGCTACAGTACTAGCTAGGTGTATCTAATTCAACTGCTCATCAGTGTGCAACTTCTAATTCTCCCTAAGTATGGATCCTGGAAGTTCAGGTGTAGAGCCTTCTTTTTGGATCAAGAGGATCACTTCAATACTGGCCTTAGGTTTATCAAGAAATTTCATCTGAAAGAGAGGGAATTAATAACCATTTGTAGAGATATACTGGTGGATTCAGTTATGATTACAATGATAAACATTGAAATACTACTTTAAATAAAACAAAGTGATTTTTATGTATTCAGACGTGCTGATAATTAATATCGCATTCGTTTCCCTATATCACCTAAATTGTTTGCAAAAGACCCACATTTATAGTTTTATGGTTTCAGGTCTAGCACCCGGCTCCACATCCAGCTTAGCGGTTGGTTCACAGTAAATGGACAAAAACATTTTAGTGACCTTGTATGTTTATGACTGGCACTTAATATTTGTGGAGGAAACATCTGGCAGTAGAGTAATTTCCTGTTTCTCTGTTTAAATTTGTTCTTTTGTGGGTTAGTCATGTCTTAACTTCCTTTCCGATCACTTTGTGATAGCCATATTTTGTGTCTGTGTATGTTTGTAAAATTGTGAATGTAATACTGTGTACAGTGAAGTGAAGTTTAAGTTGTATTTTAACATAATGATAACAGCATTCATCATAATTGTTTTTATAAAGGATTATGATGGTCATTTTTGGTTCTGAAAAGAACTTTTCCTGACTTATGACCATCATATCTATAAACATAGAAGGTATGTCAACTTGTAAACAACAGCCCTTACAAGAACTTTGCCAAAAAACAAACTGTGATGTAATATGTGTACAAGAAACTCACAGGGATGTACACAAACCACGTCCTAGAATACCAGGTATGAAATTGGCAGCAGAGAGACCGCATGGACAATATGGTAGTGCAGTCTTCGTCAAGCCAGATCTCCAGATACTCTCCACATCAATTACAGAAGAAAATGATATAGAATTGATCGCAAAGGAATTGAGCAATTCGGTTATATTTTCTATCTATAAACCTCCTAATGTAACATTCTCATTCATGCCACCTAACAATCTCGATGACTGGAAGGTATATTTCTTCATTGATGACTTCAACAGCCATAGCAGTATTTGGTGTTACGAACAAGATGAGAGTGGCGAGAATGTTTTAGAATGGGCTGAGGAACACCATCTGTCTCTTATCCATGATAGCAAGCTCCCTTCTTCTTTTAACAGTGGTAGATGGAAGCGGGGTTATAATCCAGACTTAATATTTGTGAGCGAAAAGATAGCAGTGTGTTAAATCTGTATGTGCTCCTATTCCGAATACACAGCATCGCCCAATAATGTGTCAACTGGTAGCTGCCATTAGACCTCAAGAGGTCTACTTTAAAAGGAGATATAATTTTAAGAAAGCTAACTGGGAAAGATTCACGAACTTACTGGACAAGAAGATCAAACCACTCAATCCAATTCCAGAAGCATATGAACAGTTTAATAATATCATCAGGGAATGTTCAAGAGCTACAATCCCTAGAGGATGTAGAACAAACTACATACAAGGTCTAACTCAAGAAACCTCTGCCCTCCTAACAGAGTATCATAAACTCTTTGAAGAAAACCCTTTCAGCAATGACACCATCACAATGGACACAGTGCTTAAGGTTGATGGAAGAGATTGACATGGGAAGAAGTAGTCAAAAAGCTTGGCGATTACTTAGACGACTCAGTAGTGATCCTAATAAAACTTCAACACATTCCAGTGTCACAGCAAACCAAAGAGCACATCAACTTCTACGAAATTGACAACCATCAAATCCATGTCAGCTTCAGAATAAAGGAATTGAGAGGGATTATGAGCAGGAGACAGATACACTCACTAAACCTTTTACTTTATCTGAGCTGAACAGAGCAATAAATCAGTGTAAGAATGGTAAGGCTGCCGGCCTAGATAAAATACGTGTTGAGCAAATTAAGCAATTTGGACCTGTTGCTAAACAATGGTTACTAAAACTGTACAACAACTGTATAAACACCTGCAAGTAACCACGTGTGTGGAGAAAAACCAGAGTAATCGCAATTCTCAAACAGGAAAAGACCCAAATGATCCAAATAATTATAGACCTATCTCACTGTTGTGTCATCTGTACAAGATCCTAGAACGGATGATCCTGGAAAGACTTACTGTGATCATTAAACCACTTCTTATCCCAGAGCAAGCAGGATTCCGTAAAGGAAAAAGTTGTACTTCACAGGTCCTCCATCTGACACAGTGTATCGAAGATGGATATGAAAATCATAAAATCACAAGGGTGGCTTCTATCGACTTATCTGTTGCATATGATACAGTTAATCATCATATACTGTTGCGCAAATTATACAACATGACAAAAGATTACAAGATGACTCAAGTAATTTGCAATCTTCTCCAAAATCGTAGGTTCTTCGTTGAATTTCAGGATTAGAAAAGTCGATGGAGGAAACAAAAGAATGGTTTGCCACAAGGAAGTGTTCTCGCCCCTATGCTCTTTAATATCTATACGAATGACCAACCTCTTCCAGTTGGCACCAGAAGCTTCATATACGCGGATGATCGAGCTATTGCTACTCAAGCAAACTGCTTTGAGGTTGTAGAAGAAAAGTTATCAGAGGCTCTTTCTGAACTATCCTACTACTACAGAGGAAACCAATTGAAGCCTAACCCATCTAAAACTCAGGTATGTGCCTTCCATTTAAAGAACAGACAGGCGTCAAGGAAATAGCAGGTAGTATGAGAAGATACTCAACTAGATCACTGCCCAACACCTAAATATCTAGGTGTAACATTGGATCGTGCTCTCACCTACAAACAACACTACATGAACATTAAGCAGAAAGTGTCGGCTAGAAACAACATCCTTCGCAAGTTGTCTGGAACCAATTGGGGTACACATCCAAAGACGTTGAGAACTACAACCCTGGCTCTGTGTTACTCCGCTGCAGAGTACGCTTGCCCTGCTTGGTACAGATCAAATCATGCTAAACAAGTTGACATTTCTCTAAATGAAACATCTCGACTCATTACTGGCTGCTTGAGACCAACTCCACGAGATAGAATCTACTGTTTAGCTGGAATCACCCCACCAGATATAAGAAGAGAAGTTGCATCCACGAATAAGAGAACTAAAGCACTTGCCTCATGTACACACCCATTCAATGGATATGAACCTGCCCACCGAAGATTGAGGTCTAGGAGTAGTTTCCTGAATACAACCGAAGATTTAAACGAATCTGCTCAATCCACAAGGTTGAGATTATGGAGAACTAGAAATCCTCAACTTGCTGGTTGGATGCTACCATTTGAACATCTCCCTCCAGGACACGAGAAACATTGGTCTATGTGGAAATCGTTGAACAGGCTTTGCACTGGGGTTGGTAGATCAAGAATCAATATGGTAAAGTGGGGCTTTCCTGGCACATCCAGACAATGTGAATGTGGTGAAGACCAAACCACAACCCATTTCATGAACTGCAGTAAATGTCCTTTAAGTTGCACAATAGAGGACTTGATGGCTGCGACACCTAATGCCCGTGATTTGGCAAAATTCTGGGCAGACACTATTTGATATGTATGTCATTAAGTACCATTATGCAATGTAAAATGTATGCTTCTGATACGAATAAATAAATAAAGGATTATAACTCAATGATCGAAAGAGACTTGCAACCTATTACGTTGTGTTACGTACAATTAGTATGTGTTGAAGAAATGTTAAGTACAGAATAAAAATGGTGAACTGGACACCAGTGGGATCCGAACCTACAACCTCCCTATTTCTCCAATTGAGCTATGGTGGCCTAGGTCATATTTGTTCTGTTGGAAAGGATCTAAACTACAGGTCTGACACTACTGCCATCACACTGTAGAGTGCATGCACGTCGCCCGTTGTGGGCCAAGTCGATGAATATTGAATTTTCATGACCTAATAGGTTGAAAGTCGATTTCCATTACAATGCGGTCTGACACTATCATGATCACTATCATTGGCACTTTATTTCCCAATCCAAACTAAATGACCTAGTCAGACCTCAACCTTTCTAAAGTTCTAGCAGAATTACTATGTTCTCGTCTCCAAGGG
Source organism: Anabrus simplex (assembly GCF_040414725.1). NCBI lineage: Eukaryota > Metazoa > Arthropoda > Insecta > Orthoptera > Tettigoniidae > Anabrus > Anabrus simplex. The sequence goes on from NC_090271.1 coordinate 162,218,483, forward strand.
TGGAATTTATTACAAGATGGTCAGTTGCAACTGATCTGACAGGCAAAGGCTGAAGTCATCGGTCGCTACTGCTCCAATGCGAGGACCTACAATTCTCATCCTCTGACTAGCCTTGCTCCTTGCCACGTTCGTCAGTCATGTGACATGCAGTCTGTGTTCGCTCACTCCATAAGCTGGAAGTGTTCCAACTGATTTGGTAGATCATTGCGACTATTCCCGTTGGGATTGGTGTTTCAAAGAGATGCAAATAATTGCTGTTCTGTAAGTAGTTAAATTATTTGTTTACCCTAAATTTGGTGTAATTTACCAGGTAAGCATGTAGATAGTGCAACATAAGCCCGGTGCCTCACAGGCACAATGTGACTACTTACGTCCCAATTTCTCTTTATATTAGATTTACCATTCATTATGGCCAGTAGGAAGGAACATTTTAAATTAGATAGAGGAGAAGATGTGGAGGATGTCCAACGACTGTTGCTGGATGAAGATGATGATGCTTTACATCACAATTTTGAAGACGAAAGTGACACAGTGACGATCTTCTGGAATCAAGAGATGGTGACTCGGAAACAGAACAAGAAGATGACAACGGTGATACTGATGAACAAGGAGCATTAGAGGCCGGTGCTAATTATTACGAAGGGAAAGACGAGACAAAATGGTCTACGGTGCCGCCATCCCAACAGGTCCGCACCAGGAAGCACAATCTCGTACGATATCTACCCTGGAGTTATAGGACTAGCAAGGCAAGATAAATCACTGCTTGACTCCTGGGGGTGTTTATTTACGGAGGAAATAATAGACACTATTGTAACTTACACAAATCAATACATGGACTATGTGAAACAAAATTTTACTCGTGAAAGGGATGCTGAGCTTACAGACCAGATAGAGATAAAAGCATTCTTTGGCCTATTGTACTTGGCAGGATCTTACAGAGCGAATAGGCAGATCCTGGAAGATTTCTGGGGAACTGATGGAGATGGTATAGAAAAGTTTGCACTGGTAATGAGCCTCAGGAGATTTAAGTTCTTGATTCGTTGTTTAAGATTTGACAATCGCCAAACCCGTGAAGAAAGAAAGGAACAATGATCTACTAGCGCCTGTGCGAAATATTTTTAAGCGGTTTGTGGAGAACTGCATGAAATCATACAGTCTGGGTGAAAATGTAACTTTAGATGAACAGTTGGAAGAAAACATTTTTATTTAATGTGTTGTCGCCATGTGTAGTATCACATAAATGCTAGTGCTCTCTGATTACTGTCCACTTAAACGACGCGGATTTTCTTTTGTGTCGAAAATATTAGTATTCTTATAGAATCCTTACTGAAGAATATATGACCTGTTTAGCACTGTTTATGATATTTCCCATGTTTGTTGTTATTGCTGAGATGTATGAACATAGTTTCCGCCAACATAAGATTTTCTCTGCGATTAAAATTGTAAATACTGCGAAGATACCTAAAATTTTGAAGAAAATAGTTGGTTACAAAATACGGCTTATTTTGCGATCAGAATTTTGCTAAAGCATTTTTAACTGGCTCAAAGACACCTATATAACATAAGGAGTACTTCATAACTGCCCACGTGAACTTCCTGAAACTTATACGTGGGGGGATCTCTCAGCATCATTGCGACCTGCCTTGAAGCTTTATATGTTGCGACCAACGGAAGGTTAAGGTGTCATATTAGAAACGCCAACAACCACAGACACATTTTTTTCTGTTAGTAATGAGTTAATTTATTGCGATGATGTAGAAGGCCTTCTGCAAGAACTTGGAAGGAGTCACAGCCCAAATGAATAAACACTATTTTTAAATTCATCTAAGAATAGTTTAAAAGTAGTATTAATGCATAACAGGAATATATACCCATCAGTACCCCTTGCCTATTCTCTAAGCATGAAGGAAACATGGATGCTAGGCCTACATTAACCCGTTCGGTGGGCGATGCAGCGAGATGTGCGGCTACAAGTCGCTTGCTTGGTGGGGAACCCGGATATATCCACCAATTCAAATTTTTTTTCTCAGCTGCCTGCCTGCAGAGGTTTATTTCCTTTTTAGCAGCGTATTCTGGATGAGTCTACCATCTGATGTGAATTTTTTCAACTATGTTATCCCAATATCAATGTGTCATCCATGAATTGCAACATAAAGAACGCAGCTGATGTCCGGGCAAAGCTGATGTCCGGGCAAGAAGGACCTAAGGTCTAATAGCTTCGCGCTGAAGCTTTAGCTCATCGCCTAATCGTCCCTCGGATGTAATAATATTGCTGTAGAAGGGATTTTTAGAGATTACGACAGTGAACAGATCTCTCTGATGACATTTTATAACTGTGACCTGATTTATTATCCCCAGTCTTGAGTTCCGCCTTCACGACTGGAGTGTGTGTTTACTGCGAGTTACACAACATTTTGTTATCGCACGCGTCCATAATACAGGCTTATTTAATGGTTTTCGTCCAAACTGCAGAGACCAGAGTTCTATTTGATCCCTTTTCTTACATTTTTTCCGCTAAAATATCTATAACGAATTACCGGCCCCCACTGTTAGAGGAAGATGATTTACGGGTCATGATAAACGAAATGTTGGAATTTAGTGGGGAGAATAGTGATATTAGTGAAGTAAGTTCTGCCAAAGGGGAATTCATAAGTGACAGGAACTTACCTGGAATAAGTACTGCAGGCTCGAATATACAGGGTTCAGGCTTAACTGATGCGAATGTTCAGCAGTCGCTAAAGAGACAACACGTGTTCGATTCCAGTTCAAGTAGCGATCATGACAGTGACAGTTGTGACGATAATACTGATTACAATCCAACCACTGCAAGTTCTTCGTACATTATACTGAAAATGGACAAAGAAAGTCCCGCTTCGATTCAAAATTTCATTGTGATGTAAAGGGAGAGTTTTTATGGAAAACAAAACTGAGCGAACTATTTTAATTACTTTTTAATGACGAGTTATACCAAAACATAGCTGAACACACAAAAGACGCCGAACAGGAAAGCGCACATAAAATCCAGTTTAGTAAGATGAAAAAAAGGAGTCGAGACCAAGACCGTGTCCGAACAAATAAGGCGAAATAAAGTTTTTTATGGTCATGCAGTTGCCGCAGGAGATTGTACAGAAACCTAAATTAGGACAGAATTTCTCGCAATCGCTTGTTCACTACGCCCATTTTCTATGAGCTGATGACGCAGACGAGATCTTTTCTCGCCGGACTGAGTGGCCTAGACAGTTGAGGCGCTGGCCGGCCTTCTGATCCCAACTTGGCAGGTTCGATTCTGGCTCAGACCGGTGGTATTTGTAGGTGCTCAAATACATCGGCCTCTGGTCAGTAGATTTACTAGCATGCAAAAGAACTCCTGCGGGACTAAAACCGTAAAAGTAGTTGGTGGGACGTGAAGCCAATAATATTATTATTATATTTTTCTCCACAGTTTTTACATATCGCCGACAATGAGGTGAATAATGGACAACTTCCTCCCAAAATATAGAAGAAAAATCCAAAATCCAGTATCCCAAAATATAGAAGAAAAATCCAAAATCCAGTATTTGAACACCTGTTAGCAAAATTTTTGGAAGCTCATACCCCTGATGGCAAAGTGTCAATAGGGAACATGCATGATCCGGGGTTTTAATTAAAAATATGCTAATCTGATTCAAAATTTCATGCAGAATTCAAAAATGTGATCAGAATGTACAAATAATAACTCCAAACATGATAAAAATCTACGAAAATGTCACGTCACGCAAGTACGCGATCTCATTGGTCTGACGTCATCGTACAGGTTGACTGAATTAGCAGACGAAATAGATAACACATAGTGTGCTGTGAGAAGCAGGATACACTTCGCGTATTTCTACTTTTTGTTAGTGTCTGGTATGGTTCAATTCGAGGTCTATACATTGGATAATAATCTGAGTGGTATATTTTAGACTTAAAATGAATCCTGCGCAGATAGTGAGGCAGAAAACTTATAAATGGTGTAGAGTTCCGATGTGCAATAGCACATCGCATATCATACCATACCAAACAAATTGTTTATAAATGTTCCAAAGACGCTAAAACTAGGCAGAAATTGATTTTGGCGAGCCGGAGAAATGCTGGTGATATATCGGAAAAGTCTACAGTTTATTTTTTTGAAGATTTTAACGTAAGATGAATTTGTTTGAATTTTCAAATCACTTTTCCATGTCAGCTGTTCTAGTGGTAAAAATTTAAATTTTAATGTATTATGCTTTATTTAAATGCTTCAATTACATCTTGGAATATGAAAGTAATAAACAGTGCATTAAATAATGCTGATTATTAAAGTATTCTCCAAACCTAACCTATGTTTTGGGTGATCCATGTCAAGATAATAAATCAAAGGGGTTATGGACCATTTTGACAGCTCTAATTCTACCAATATATCTTGGCATGGGACAGTTATGTATGTCTTTATTGAAGAGCTTAATTGGTAAAGAAATTTAGGCTATATCTAAATAATCTATAATGTAACAAAGAATAGGCGTGTACATCATGAAAGGAAACAACGCGAATTTAACAAACGTATAACTCTACACAAAACCAATGCTTGTCTGTTGGGGGTCTTATCAGTTAACAATGCTCAATTATAATAATTATCATAATATTAATGAAATAAATAACATAATTGCACACAGGTGAAAATAGTGATGTAGGTGTTTAAAATATTATCCTACTTAGCCAAAGTTTTAGGTTATACAAGCCAAGTCAATAAACCGAAGGGTAAAAATACCGCGCGAGTTGGCCATGCGGTTAGGAGCGCGCAGCTGTGAGCTCGCATCCGGGAGATAGTGGGTTTTGAACCCCACTGCCGGCAACCCTGAAGATGGTTTTGCGTGGTTTCCCATTTTCACACCAGGCAAATGCTGAGGCTGTACCTAAGGCCACGGCCACTTTGTTCCCATTCCTAGGCCTTTCCTGTCCCATCGTCGCCATAAGACCTACTATATGTGACGGTATGACGTAAAGCAAAAAAAAAAAAAAAGAAAGTGAAAGTCACAGCACCCAAAGACATTCCTGTATTGAGCGACTAAAATGTCACCAGGACACTTTTCTTTCCTGATATGCTCAGCTTGTTAAAAGCCAAATGTAATTAATGTTATTGTCTTCACGCCTCGCTAACTACTTCTACGATTTTGGGAGACGCCGATGTGTAGGAATTTAGTCCTGCAGGAGTTCTTTTACGTGCCAGTAAATCTACCGACACGAGGCTGACGTATTTGAGCACCTTCAACTACCACCGGACTGAACCAGGATCGAACCTGCCAAGTTGGGGTCAGAAGGCCAGCACCTCAACCGTCTGAACCACTCAGCCCGACTTGTGAAAACTAGATGAAGTCATATTTATCTTTATCATGTTTAATTTTTTCCCTCCACAAAGATATTTAATTCTCTTTCATGGGCCCCGGAAGTGGGTAGGCCAGTTGTCCCAACCATAAATATTTTTTTTGGAGGCGGGGAATGATAGATTATAGCCCTATAGTACTATGATCTTTCTTTCTTTCCTTCTTTCTTTCTTTCTTAATCAGTTTATCCTTCAGGGTTGGTTTTCTCTCGGACTCAGTGAGGGATTTCACCTCTACCACTTCAAGGACAGTGTCCTGGAACGTGAGTCTTTGAGTATGGTGATGAAACTGATGAGGAGGGCCATTACCTCGCCCAGGCGGCCTCACCTGTTATGCTCAACAGGGGCCTTGTTGGAGGATGGGAGGATCGGAAGGGATAGACAAGGAAGAGGGAAGGAAACGGCCGTGGCCTTAGGTGCCTGGAGGAGAAGTAGGAAAATACGAAAAACCACTTCGAGGATGGCTGAGGTGGGATTCGAAACCGTTCTACTCAGTTGACCTCCCGAGGCTGAGTAGAGCCCGTTCCAGCCCTCGTACTATTTGTTTTTAACTTTCGTGGCAGAGCCGGGAATCGAAACCGGGCCTCCGGGAGTGACACACATTAACCACTACACCACAGAAGCGGACTAGTACTATAATGCTACCTATATGTTTATGTTAGTGCTGAAATCCGATTTCTTACTTTACTAATGCTGAAAGCCCGAAAATGTAATGTTATTCTTTAATAGGGGAATCAGTCTAGAAGGAAATGTTGAAAGTGATGTGATATCTATCCAGGTTCGTTGTTATCCTAATACTATGGGTTACAGTACATTGCACGTATATAAAAGACGCCACTTACAAACTTCCTTGTTATCCGCGAATTTCTGCGGCCACAAAAGTCACATTTTTCAAGAATGATGACATCTACACATGGTAGATTGTCTGACTGTGCTGTTTTGAACGTTTCCTCTGTCATTTCGAAGTTATTCGCGATCATGAATAATAAACAATCGGCTTTTAGCAACGGCTGATGCACAACGGCTGGTAGAGCTCCATGCGGTACTGGATGGTGACGTCACAGCGCGCCGCTTACGTCAGAGGTCGTTTCACTCGCCTTGCGGAAAGGCACTATTAAATATTTTTTTAATGGTAGAAAACAAGGCAACATACCACAATGTAATACGTTTACGTACTATTTCATTGGTGTACTTTTCAAAAAAAATATTTTTGAAAATGATGCATGTTCCCAATTGATGAGAACCTCTTGCTATGGAAAGGGTGGATAGGGTGGAAAGTTTACATACCAAGAAAACGATAGTGTTTCAGAATGGAATCGTATAAATTATGCGAAGCCGAGACAGGTTATATAACATGATCTGCTTCCGTGTGTATCATAATGAACAGCTGTAAAAGACATAACATTGTGAAGACTGTAAATACTGTAAATATTACCTGTACTGAAGTGTAATATAATCCATTTGTGTCATGAATTGTAGCTAGGCTATATAATTCGTGAGTATTATAATTTATTCTATTGTAAATCTTTTAAGTACATGTAAACTTTGTAAATCTACAATTTACATGTACAGAAACATTTCATTCCAGGCAGAGATTGATAGTAAAACTGCCTAAAATATTCAGGAAAAGTTACTGTATAAACGAAAACCAGAGCTTTGCTATTAGGAAGAAGCAATCTCGATACCACAGTGTGAAAGCACTTAGTACGTTTTTGCACAAAGTATTGAAAAATATATATAATAGAATTTTTCAACAATTTAATACATTATATAAAGTAAATATTTCTCTTTGGTCCCTTCAATAGTTCGTTTTAGTCTAAGATTGTTTTTAATCAAGTAATTAAAAATTTTCTTCAGTCAGGGAAATTGCTCCCCATCTGGGAGTGAGCTGGTGTGTACCGAGCTTCCCGCTTAAAGGGTTAAAAGTGATATATTATGAAAAATATGGTTGGCGGATATGCAGAGACCTCAAAATGATTGGTATAGTGTTAAATGAGACATAAAAACTTTCCAGCCTGTCAAACACACACAAAATTTTAATATAAATTATAACACTATAAATAAACATACCTGTAAAAAATGCACACTATTATACACAGAATGACCTGTTTCTTTCTGCAAGAACATCCTCAGATTCAATCAAATAACATAAATCACCACAAGAAATAAATTTCATAATTAATTCGTATTGTCAGCCTCAACAAGATAGAAGGTCTTAATGTTTGAGTGACTCCACCTTTACAATACAGTACCAATATTATTCCTTTTTTCACTTTATTTTATTTTTTTATTTTATTTTACTTTAATACTGTATTGTAAAGGTGGAGTCACTCAATTATTAAGACCTCACTTAAATCGTGCGTATAGGTCAACAGTATTGTTTACGTTGCGTAAACTTGTCAGTGATACAGAATTAGATGATAATATTAACAAATAATGATGATTTTATAAGAACTAAAACAACACCGTATTAACATAATGAAAAAATGTTGTACTTATCTGGACTATCTGGACTGCCGAAGCTTAGTTCGATGTCATCAAACACTATTTCATGACTGCAGTCAAGGAGAGGCTAGTGGAAGGTTTTTGGGCAAGCATGTTGTTCCGTGGAGTGGGGAGGAGAAGCATGGGAGGGGCGAGTGGAATGTCGTGGGGGTAGGGGAGAGCACGTCAGTTCCTTCTCCATGTTACAATCAGCATACTGTACCGTAGAAAGGGGACGGGGAAGTAGGGGCAGAGCGATGTGAGTGTTGTGGAACACTCCCTCCGGGCACAGTAAACAAACTAACATAATAAACATTAGAAAAATGCCCGGGAACGCTCCGGGCTCAGCAGATAAACTATTAAATGAATTATTAGTCTTAACTATTTAAACTATTAAATAAACATAAGGAAACCACCACACATCATCATCTTCATCATCATCCTTTCATGTATTAGTCTTACAGAAGAACAGTTACGGTCTATACAAAAGATTTGCATTCTCACGTCATCTCTTCCTGGGGCGTCCCAGAGATCTCTTCCCACCGGGGCAGTAGTTTATGACTGCTTTGGGGATCCTGCTTGTGTCCATCCTGTTTAGGTGTTCTAGCCAATTCCTCTGGTATTCATAGATGTATTCCAATACAAGTCTGCTTTTAAGATCATTCAGCACTTCCATACTTCTTTTGTGTTCCCACTTAGTGACTCCTGCTGTTCGCCGCATGTATTTCATTTCAGCTGTAGTTATTCTTCTCTTATCACATTTCCTCAGGGTCCACGCTTCACTTCCACAGCAAAGTACACGTCTTGCCAAGGTTTTGTAGATTCTTGTATGGGTGTGTTTTTGAACTAATGATGGTCTAAAAACTTTACTGATGATTCCCAAACATCTGTTGAATTTGGAGATTTTCTCGGGTGTGTCCAGTTATTTAAAGAAAGACAGTTTGCAGCCGAAGTATTTAAAATCATTTACTCTTTCCAAAATGTTGCTATTTAAGCAGATCTTGCTTCTTACTGTCTCCTTGCCACAGAAAGCCATTATCTTAGTTTTCACAGGGCATATATTATCACTGAGTACTTTTCTTGAAATGGTAATCAGTAAAAAGAAAGAAAAAACTGCAATCCTGCACCGTGGAAAAGAGAAAAATAGAAGCCAAGTAAACATAGACAGAGAACAGTTAGAGAATGTAGAATTTACATATCTGGGTAGCATTATTAATGGAGGTAATGAAATCAACCCTGAAATTAATAACAGACTAAGTAAAGGTACAACATTATATCATCAAGTCAGAGAGCTTTTATGGGATGACAAAGTACCCAAGAGAATGAAATTAACATTATATAAACAGTATTCCATACCAATTGTAATATAATGACTAGAAACGCTGGTAACTAATAAGAGACAAGGTAGTAAGATCCAAGCAGTAGAAATGAAATTTTTAAGAACATCGGTTAAAAAAACAAGAAGAGATAGAATTCAAAATTTAAAAATCAGAGAAGAGCTAAATATAGAACCGTTAGTACAGAAGATACGGAAAGCAAGACTGAGATGGTTCGGACATGTAAAAAGAATGGGAAAGGAACGGGTACTAAGAAGGGAATTGGAAAGAGAAGTTAGGGGAAAGAGACCAGTTGGAAGACCGAGAAGAAGGTGGATGGATCAGGTTTTGAAGGTCATTACAAGCTGGTTTGGATGTGGCGTATGTAATGGAGCAGGAAAAGTGGAAGGACAGAAAGGAGTGGAGGAGGCTTGTTAACCACACCCAGGCGATTGGAGTGGGACATTGATGACGATGATTATTTTCTGAGACTGGGTTTGGATTATACATTGAACGCTGTATATAATCTTCTGAGGTGGTGACCAGCACGAAGTCATCTGCAAATAATATTGTGTCCAGCTGTAGATTTCTGTTAATGCAGATGGAACCACATCTTGTTTCTTTAAATTCTTGTACGAGAGCATTCATATAGATTATGAACAGGAGAGGGGAAAGACCTCAAACCTCTCTTACTCCTGTGTTTATCATTTTCCACTCTGATAATTTATCGTTGACTTTTACGGAAATCAGGTTATGTTTCTAAAAGTTACTTATGTTCCGTACCATCTGTTGTGGGGTGTGATCAGATATTAAAATATTCATAAGGTATTGAAGTTTACTTTGTCAAAAGCTTTTTTAAGTCCACAAAAGCAATGTAAGTAGTATAATTGGACAGTTCTGGCGCCGCCACTGCCACCGGGCTCCCAGAGGCCACCTCCACCACCACCACAGCCAGAGGCCTCCCAGATGCCTCCTCCACCACCACCACAGCCAGAGGCCTCCCAGAGGCCTCCTCCACCACCCGCGGGAAATTTGAATTTGTAAACAAAGCCACGTGCTTTTTGACAGCTGTCATCGACAACAACGCATCGCTAACCTCAGTACTGCCATCTTGACGGGCCTAAACCTCAGTAGTGCCAACTTAACCTATCTAGCGCGAGATAAACAAAGCCACGTGCTTTTTGACAGACAACAACGCATTGCTAACCTCAGTACTGCCATCTTGACGGGCCTAAACCTCAGTAGTACCAACTTAACCTAACTAGCGCGTAGTAAACAAAGCCACGTGCTTTTTGACAGCCACGTGCTTTATTGACAGCTGTCATCCGCCATCTTTAAACCACAGAGCACTGTGCTGCCCTCTTTATCGTAGATGTAAAATTCGTCACCTGTCATCGGCAGTGCTGCCATCTTGGCGGGCCTAAACCTTACTGCCACCAACTTAACCTCACTAGCGTGAGATAAACAAATCCACGTGCAGCTGACATCCGCCATCTTTAATCTATAGAGCACAGTGCTGCCCTCTTTAGCTACTTACCTTCCACGTGCAGCTGTCATCCGCCATCTTTAATCTATAGAGCACAGTGCTGCCCTCTTTAGCTACTTACCTTTGAAATGTGGTGGCGGATAATTTTAAAAATGCTTTTTGACAGCAGCCATCTTTGAGCACCGTGCTGCCCTCTTTAGCTAGATACCTGTGGTGGTAGACAATTCCACGTGACAGCAGTCATCTTTGAGCGCCGTGCTGCCCTCTATGTGGTGGCGGCAAATTCTACATGCTCTTGTTTGGAAACAAACTCACGCGCTTTTTTGACGGCTGTCAACCGCCATCTTTAATCACCGTGCTGCCCCTCTCTAGCTACTCACCTTTGAAATGTGGTGGCGGTAAATTCCACGTGCTCTTGTTTGGAAACAAAGCCATGTGCTTTTTTGACAGCTGTCATCCGCCATCTTTAATCAACAGAGCACCATGCTGCTATCATGCGGGCAATTTCATCAGCTGTCATCCGCCATCTTTAATCTACAGAACACCGTGCTGCCCTCTTTATGGCTACTACCTTAAGCATGTAGTAGCGGGCAATTTGAAAAGTTCTGTTAGCTATCATCCGCCATCTTTAATCAAGAGAGCACTGTGCTGCCCTCTTTACCTAGATACCTTTGAAATGTGGTGGCGGTAAATTCCACGCGCTCGTTTGGAAACAAAGCCACGTGCTTTTTTGACAGCTGTCATCCGCCATCTTTAATCAACAGAGCACCGTGCTGCTGCTATCATACGGGCAATTTCATCAGCTGTCATCCGCCATCTTTAATCTACAGAACACCGTGCTGCCCTCTTTATGGCTACTACCTTAAGCACGTAGTAGCGAGCAATTTGAAAAGTTCTGTTAGCTATCATCCGCCATCTTTAATGAAGAGAGCACAGTGCTGCCCTCTTTAGCTAGATACCTTTGAAATGTGGTGGCGGTAAATTCCACGTGCACTTGTTTGGAAACAAAGCCATGTGCTTTTTTGACAGCTGTCATCCGCCATCTTTAATCAACAGAGCACCGTGCTGCTATCATGCGGGCAATTTCATCAGCTGTCATCCGCCATCTTTAATCTACAGAACACAGTGCTGCCCTCTTTATAGCTACTACCTTAAGCACGTAGTAGCGGGCAATTTGAAAAGTTCTGTTAGCTATCATCCGCTGTCTTTAATCAAGAGAGCACAGTGCTGCCCTCTTTAGCTAGATATCTTTGAAATGTGGCGGCGGCAAATTCTACATTCTCTTGTTTGGAAACAAACCTATGCGCTGTCATCCACCATCTTTAAACTACAGAACAACGTGCTGCCCTCTTGCATCAGCTGTCATCCGCCATCTTTAAACTATAGAGCACCGTGCCGCACTCTCGCGTCAGCTGTCATCCACCCAGCAATTCTCTTTCTATATAATAATTTCGTGTGGCTATTTCTAGCCAAGTGCAGTATAAAAAAAATAAATCCTAGTCTTGTTGTATCAGGAAGGGTAACTGGCTAAATCCCGGTCTTTCAGCGTCAGGAAGGGCAACCGGCCATACCGTGAAACAATAGTGTATGATGTAAGAGGCTAGATACTGCTTTTTAAAATCTAAGAAGAGCATCTAGCTGTAAAACCCTGATTCTCGTGTTAAAAAGAGCATCTAGTTGTAAAACAGATTCTTAATCCCAGTTCTTTGACGTCAGGAAGAGCAACCAGTCGAAAACAATAGTGTATGATGTAAGAGGCTAGATACTGCCAGTTTTGCGTCAGGAAGGGCAACTAATCTTAAAACAAATTCTTCTGATTTAAAATCTTAGTTTTGCGTCAGGAAGGGCATCCGGCTGTAAAACAATAGTTCGTGATACAGCGATTTAAAATCTAAGAAGTGCATTTAGCTGTAAATCCCCGATTCTCGTGTTAAAAGAGCATCTAGTTGTAAAACAGATTCTTAATCCCAGTTCTTTGACGTCAGGAAGGGCAACCGGTCGAAAACAATAGTGTATGATGTAAGAGGCTAGATACTGCCAGTTTTGCGTCAGGAAGGGCAACTAGTCTTAAAACAAATTCTTCTGATTTAAAAATCTTAGTTTTGCGTCAGGAAGGGCATCCGGCTGTAAAACAATAGTTCGTGATACAGCGATTTAAAATCTAAGAAGAGCATCTAGCTGTAAATCCCCGATTCTCGTGTTAAAAAGAGCATCTAGTTGTAAAACAGATTCTTAATCAGAGTTCTTTGACGTCAGGAAGGGCAACCGGTCGAAAACAATAGTGTATGATGTAAGAGGCTAGATACTGCCAGTTTTGCGTCAGGAAAGGCAACTAGTCTTAAAACAAATTCTTGCGATTTAAAATCTTAGCTTTGCGTCAGGAAGGGCATCCGGCTGTAAAACAATAGTTCATGATTCAGCGATTTAAAATCTAAGAAGTGCATCTAGCTGTAAAACCCCGATTCTCGTGTTAAAAAGAGCATCTAGTTGTAAAACAGATTCTTAATCCCAGTTCTTTAACGTCAGGAAGGGCAACTGGACGAAAACAATAGTGTATGATGTAAGAGGCTAGATGCTGCCAGTTTTGCGTCAGGAAGGACAACTAGTCTTAAAACAAATTCTTGCGATTTAAAATCTTAGTTTTGCGTCAGGAAGGGCATCCGGCAGTAAAACAATAGTTCGTGATACAGCGATTTAAAATCTTAGTTCCTGCACTAAGAAGAGCATCTAGCTGTAAAACCCCGATTCTCGTGTTAAAAAGAGCATCTAGTTGTAAAACAGATTCTTAATCCCAGTTCTTTGACGTCAGGAAGGGCAACCGGTCGAAAACAATACTGTATGATGTAAGAGGCTAGATACTGCTATTTAAAATCCTAGGAGAGCATCCAGTTGTAAGACAGATTCTTGTGATTTAAAATCTCGCGTCAGGAAGGGCAACCAGTCGTACCGTAAAACAATAGTGTATGATGTAAGAGGCTAGATACTGCTTTTTAAAATCCTGGAAGGGCATCCTGTTGTAAAACGGATTCTTGTGATTTAAAATCTCGCGTCAGGAAGGGCAACCGGTCGTAAAACAAATTCTTGCGATTTAAACTCCTGCGTCAGGAGGAGGCACTCGGCTTTAAAACATATTTTTAATCCCGGCCCTGCTACGTTAGGAACCACATCTAGCTGTAAAAACAGAAGCTTCAAACATTTACAGTTTTAAGCTTTAGGAACGGGTTATGGGTTACATTTTTTGTTCTACTGCATAGAACACTATCTTTGAAGTTGTATCGGCACAGTCATTCAGAGCGATGTGCGGAATGTATGTGTTGGCTGAAATTGTACACTCATCTTCCGGCTGTAGTAACCTTGAACGAAGACACTGTGTGCTGATAAGCCACTTGTAACTCACGTAGCTCGTGTAAGTTCCTAACATAAAATATCATGATTGTATGGAGAGGTTAAAACACAGTGCCAGCATATAGCCCACTAATATCGAAAGAGCCTGCACGACGCCGGCATGTAGGCTACTCCTGTTGAAGGAGCCTGTACAAGGTTTAACGCCCCTCCATCAACAGCCCTTACTTAACGCTGGCTTTTTGCACGCCCTCGAAACTACCTAAGAATGTAATATACTACCGTAGGGAGAGGGTAAAACCCGGTGCCGGCACATAGACTACTCCTACCGAAGAAGCCTGCACAAGGCTTAACGCCTCCACCCGACAGATAAATCACCCTCAACATCTTATACTCATAATCATTTTCGAAGGAGTCTGCACAAGGTTTAACGCCCCCATCAACAGCCCTTACTTAATGCTGGCTTTTTGCATGCCCTCGAAACTACCTAAGAATGTAATATACAATAGTAGGGAGAGGGTCAAACCCGGTACCGGCACATAGCCTACTCCTACCGAAGAAGCCTGCACACAGCTTAACGCCTCCATCCGACAAATGAATCACCCTCAACACTCTTGTACTCACAGTCATTTTCGAAGGAGTCTGCATAAGGTTTAACGTCCCCATCAACAGCCCTTACTTAATGCTAGCTTTTTTGCACACCCCGCCTCTTAGATCATACACCATAGTTTTACGACCGGTTACCCTTCCTTACTAGGATTTTAAATCGCAGTATACGCGATAAATTTGTTGTAGCGGGTTTTATAACTAGATGTCCCGGTACCGGCACATAGCCTACTCCTACCGAAGAAGACTGCACACAGCTTAACGCCTCCATCCAACAAATGAATCACCCTCAAACACTCCAGTACTCGCAATCATTCTCGCTACTTCGGAAGATAGCGGGTTCGAACTCCTACTGTTAGAAGCCGTAAAAAATAGCAAATGCTAGGCGAGGGGTCTGCGCTATCGTCATAACGTGTAATTACATGATCTAGCTAAATGTAGTTTTAGCTCAATACCTTTAAGTGCCTACAGGTAAGGAATACCGCGGATGTAGCTTAGTACCCTCCCGTTTAAGTCCAGAAGTCGAGGATCGCGTGCTAACTTTCCAAGGCTCGATCCGCGGCAGAACTCTTAAATTCTGACACCTCGGCATCAACAGCAGGTTCGATCCCGGCTTAAATATGTCAGCCTGCGGGACTCAGTGTAAGACCTTCAGGAGAGCTCTTGTTGCATAAACATTTAGTTCCGACTGTACTGCAGTTGTCAGCGATTTTCACATCCGCTTGGTAACAAGCAGCATATTGACTCGCTACAGTCTGCGGGAAGCGCTCACAGTTCTCTGTATGCGTTTATTACGTACACATCTCCCGTCTAAGTACTGTCTGCTGTGAATATTATCTTCAGCCTTTATCTTAAGGTAAGCTAGAACTGTTAGTTACTGTTTGCAAAGCAACTTCTACGCTAGGTAATAGACATCTACATTCATATATGTTTGTTCTTTTCTTTTTTTTAGGTACCGTTCGAGTTACAGGCTTGAAAGTACGCATTTTATTCATCCGAGTAACAGTCTGCAGCACGTGCATTTTTAAGGTATGTTTTCGAACTTTGAGTTGTAAAGATAGCTAGGCTAGCTGATGCACCCTACACTACATTCATATATGTTTGTTCTTTTCTTTTTTTAGATTCGACCAGAATATTATCATTCGAGTTTCAGGCTTGAATGTACGCATTTTATTTATCCGAGTAACAGTCTGCAGCGCGAAGATTTTAAGGCATGTCTGACCTCTATACATTGAAACTTGGTTTCTTCCGAACATCGTAACTCTAAGCTAATCATAAATAGTTGTTCTCTTCAATCCTCATGCTATAGACGAGGTTAATCTTATAATTTCAAACTCACAGCAATGTCCGACCTCTATACATTGAAACTTGGTTTCTTCCGAACATCGTAACTTTAAGCTAATCATAAATAGTTGTTCTCTTCAATCCTCATGCTATAGACGAGGTTAATCTTATAATTTCAAACTCACAGCAATGTCCGACTTCTATACGTTGAAACTTGGTTTCTTCTGAACATCATAACTTTAGTCTATTGATAAATAGTTATTTTCTTTAATCTGCATGTCATAGAAGAGGTTAATCTTATAATTTCAAACTCACAGCAATGTCTGACCTAGACAGGTTCAAACTTGGTTTCATCCGAACATAGCAACTTTAGTCTATTGATAAATAGTTGTTCTCTTCAATGTTTTATGCTGTAGAAGAGGTTAATCTTATAATTTCAAACTCACAGCAATGTCTAACCTCTATAGGTTGAAACTTGGTTTATTCCGAACACCGTAACTTTAGTCTATTGATAAATAGTTATTTTCTTTAATCTGCATGTCATAGAAGAGGTTAATCTTATAATTTCAAACTTACAGCAATGTCTAATCTCTATAGGTTGAAACTTGGTTTCTTCCGAACGTCATAACATTAGTCTAATGATAAATAGTTGTTCTCTTTAATCTGCATGTTATAGAAGAGGTTAATCTTATAATTTCAAACTCACAGCAATGTCTGACCTGGACAGGTTCAAACTTGGTTTCTTCCGAACATAGCAACTTTAGTCTATTGATAAATAGTTGTTCTCTTCAATGTTTTATGCTGTAGAAGAGGTTAATCTTATAATTTCAAACTCACAGCAATGTCTGACCTGTACAGGTTCAAACTTGGTTTCTTCCGAACATAGCAACTTTGGTCTATTGATAAATAGTTGTTCTCTTCAATCTTTCATGCTGTAGAAGAGGTTAATCTTATAATTTCAAACTTTCAGCAATGTCTGACCTCTATAGGTTGAAACTTGGTTTCTTCCGAACATAGCAACCTTAGACTATTGATAAATAGTTAATTTTCTTTAATCTGCATGCCATAGAAGAGGTTAATCTTATAATATCAAACTTACAGCAATGTCTAACCTCTATAGGTTGAAACTTGGTTTCACCCAAACGTTATAACATTAGTCTAATGATAAATAATTGTTCTCTTCAATCCTCATGCTATAGAAGATGTTAATCTTATAATTTCAAACTTACATCAATGTCTAACCTCTATAGGTTGAAACTTGGTTTCTTCCGAACATCGTAACTTTAGTCTATTGATAAATAGTTATTTTCTTTTGTCTGCGTGCTATAGAAGAGGATAATCTTATAATTTCAAACTTACAGCAATGTCTAATCTCTATAGGTTGAAACTTGGTTTCTTCCGAATGTCGTAACATTAGTCTAATAATAAATGTCTAATCTCTATAGGTTGAAACTTGGTTTCTTCCGAACGTCATAACATTAGTCTAATGATAAATAGTTGTTCTCTTTAATATGCATGTTATAGAAGGGGTTAATCTTATAATTTCAAACTCAAACTCAATCTTTCATGCTGTAGAAGAGGTTAATCTTATAATTTCAAACTCGCAGCAATGTCTAACCTGTACAGGTTCAAACTTGGTTTCTTGCGAACATAGCAACTTTAGTCTATTCATAAATAGTTGTTCTCTTCAATCTTTCATGCTGTAGAAGAGGTTAATCTTATAATTTCAAACTCACAGCAATGTCTGACCTGTACAGGTTCAAACTTAGTTTCTTCCGAACATAGCAACTTTAGTCTATTGATAAATAGTTATTCTCTTCAATCTTTCATGCTGTAGAAGAGGTTAATCTTATAATTTCAAACTCACAGCCATGTCTGACCTCTATAGGTTGAAACTTGGTTTCTTCCGAACATCGTAACTCTAGGCTAGCACACTTACCCTTTTATATCCTATTATTACTATGTGTGATGCAAGTGCTAACGCTACATTTATATATTTGTTCTTTTTAGAAAAACCATGGAGAAGATTAACCAGCTAGGTCATATTTCAACTCCAACTACCAAGCCGTTAACAAGTCTACCGCTAAATGAGCAATTTAAAGTAATTTCACTACGAAGATTAAAAACGAAATTTGGAGAAAGGATTTTATGTGTCTGCAAAGACTTTCAAGATTTTTTACCTAATAGATTTAGCGTGCTAACTGATTTAGAAATAGAAGAACTAAATCAACGTTCTATTTTCATTATATATTGCGGCATAGAGAACAATTACATCGAGAAAGCAAAAGTATGCAAACATCACCACAAGTAAAATCATTCAGGATAAAACTAGTACATACAAGATGTAAATAAATACTGTAGAATTGGCATATTCTTTTATTTTAGATTAGGTATTACCTTCTCCTCCTACTCCTTCCTCTCAAAGAAAAATAAGAGCAAGAAAGAAGATGTTGATTAAATTCGTAAGTATGTTATCGTCTAGCACAGTAAGTATGTTGAGAAGAGATTTTTTTTTCCTAAACAGTGCTTGATTCTAGTCTTGTAATATAGTGTACTACAACATCGCACTATAGTATGTGTATATATGTTTTTTGAACGGTAGTATGTATTCAAGTCTAAACTTGCACACACTCGCTTTGCGATGCATGTTCGATAAAGATGTACCTTGGCAGAGTAAGTAAAGGTAAAGGAAGTTATACACATCAATTAATGTTGTGACCACATGTTAAGGTTAACGACATCGAGTGCAGTGTTCGATTCTAGTCTTGATCACTTATCTAGTGTTTTGAGCACATCAATTAATGTTCTGATTACATGTTAAGGTTAACAACATCGAATGCAGTGTTCGATTCTAGTCTTGCTATGTTTTAATCTCATTTCATGTTCTAATCACATGTTGAAGTTAACAACATCGAGTGCAGTGTTTTATTCTAGTCTTGTTATGTTTTACAATCTTGTTTTTTGCAATGCATGTTCGATAGAGGTGAACCTTGAAAGAGTAGGAAGAGTTCGATTCTAGTCTTGCTATGTTTGAACGTGATTTAATGTTCTTATCACATGTTGAAGTTAACATCAAGTGCAGTGTTCGATTCTAGTCTTGTTATGTTTTACAATCTTGCTTTTGCAATGCACGTTCGATAGAGATGTACCTTCACTGAGCAGGAAGAGCATCTCAGTAAGTATGTTGAGAAGAGAACTTTTTGTTTTTCTAAACAGTGCTTGATTCTAGTCTCGCAATGCTGTGTTCTGCAACATCGAACACTAGTATGCAGTTCAAGTGTTAATAAGTTTTGAACAGTAGTATGTGTGTGTTCAAGTCTAAACATGCGTCACTGCGGGTATGCGAGCGGATGACAGCTTACGAAATTGCCCCGCATAGGGCAGCACGGTGCTCTGTTCATTAAAAGATGGCGGATGACAGCTAATGAAATTGCCCGCATGATAGCAGCATAGTGCTGTGTTGGTTAAAGATGGCAGATGACACCTATCAAAAAAAACCACATGGCTTTGTTTCCAAACAAGAGCACGTGGAATTTACCGCCACAACAAAGAGGGCAGCACTGTACTCTGTTGCTTAAAGATGGCGGATGATGGCTGTCAAAAAAGCACGTGGCTTTGTTTCCAAACAAGAGCGCGTGGAATTTACCGCCACCACATTTCAAAGGTATCTAGCTAAAGAGGGCAGCACAGTGCTCTCTTGATTAAAGATGGCGGATGATAGCTAACAGAACTTTTCAAATTGCCCGCTACTACGTGCTTAAGGTAGTAGCCATAAAGAGGGCAGCACGGTGTTCTGTAGATTAAAGATGGCGGATGACAGCTGATGAAATTGCCCGCATGATAGCAGCAGCACGGTGCTCTGTTGATTAAAGATGGCGGATGACAGCTGTCAAAAAAGCACATAACTTTGTTTCCAAACAAGAGCACGTGGAATTTACCGCCACCACATTTCAAAGGTGAGTAGCTACAGAGGGGCAGCACGGTGATTAAAGATGGTGGTTGACAGCTGTCAAAAAAGCGCGGGAGTTTGTTTCCAAACAAGAGCATGTAGAATTTGCCGCCACCACATAGAGGGCAGCACGGTGCTCAAAGATGACTGCTGTCATGGGGAATTGTCTACCACCACAGGTATCTAGCTAAAGAGGGCAGCACGGTGCTCAAAGATGGCTGCTGTCAAAAAGCATTTTTCAAATTATCCGCCACCACATTTCAAAGGTAAGTAGCTAAAGAGGGCAGCACTGTGCTCTATAGATTAAAGATGGCGGATGACAGCTGCACGTGGAAGGTAAGTAGCTAAAGAGGGCAGCACTGTGCTCTATAGATTAAAGATGGCGGATGTCAGCTGCACGTGGATTTGTTTATCTCACGCTAGTGAGGTTAAGTTGGTAGCACTAAGGTTTAGGCCCGCCAAGATGGCAGCACTGCCGATGACAGGTGACGAATTTTACATCTACTACGATAAAGAGGGCAGCACAGTGCTCTGTGGTTTAAAGATGGCGGATGACAGCTGTCAAAAAAGCACGTGGCTGTCAAAAAGCACATGGCTTTGTTTACCACGCGCTAGTTAGGTTAAGTTGGTACTACTGAGGTTTAGGCCCGTCAAGATGGCAGTACTGAGGTTAGCGATGCGTTGTTGTCGATGACAGCTGTCAAAAAGCACGTGGCTTTGTTTACAAATTCAAATTTCCCGCGGGTGGTGGAGGAGGCCTCTGGGAGGCCTCTGGCTGTGGTGGTGGTGAAGGAGGCATCTGGGAGGCCTCTGGCTGTGGTGGTGGTGGAGGTGGCCTCTGGGAGCCCGGTGGCGGTGGCGGCGCCAGAACTGTCCAATTATACTACTAATGTGTGTCTCTACATTAAATTCCCTGTGTTTTTCTAGAAGGATTTTCATTGTGAAAATGTCGTCGCAGCAAGATATTCCCTTTCTGAAGCCGAATTGTTCCTCTTCCAGAATGTTCTCATAGTGTTTGTATAGTTTATTTTTAATGACATTGGCATATATTTTATAACCAGAATTTAATAAACATATGCCTCTGTAGAATTCTCAGTCTTTTTTTTCGCCTTTCTTGAAAATGGGTATAACTATTGCTTTATTCCAGTTTTCAGGTGGGTTTTCTCCTTTTCAAATTCTATTTAGGAACTGGGTGAATATTTCTTGGAAAGATTTGCACGAATATTTGAATAACTCCAAATTTAAGCCATCTTCCCTAGGTGTTTTATTGCACTTCAGTGTTGTCAGGACTGCAACTAGTTCTGCCATTTTCAGTGTCATAATAGGTGAGACATTCTATAATCATAAATTTTGAAAGTGATTTGAACAAGTGTTGCAGGAGATTGTGTTGATTCTGAGTGTGCCTCTAGTTTCCTTATTTAAATGTTGAAAAATGATCTAAGTCTGCAGTTGAGGTCTGGTTATGTCATTTTCTAAATGAGATACAAATTCTTTCCAGTTCTTCCTATGGTATTTGCACACTTCTCTCATTGCAATTGCTTGGTTTCTGTGGTATTCTTATGTACCAAGAAAGATGAGGATAAAATAGAACTTTCTGTAGGCCTTCTGTTTGTCTTTGATAATTATGTATTCATCCCAAATTCTGAGTCCCCTGTTCCTGTGCAATTTTGTTCCGGTGCCAAGGCTCTCTTTGGCTGCCTATTTTAAGATGGCTGTTAGGTGTTTTCATTCCTCTTCAACATTTTCTACTGTTGGAGTTGACTGGGTTAATTCAGCCAGTCGTTGTTGGTAGAGTCATCTAATAATAGGATCACGAAGAAGTTGCGCTTTGTAGAGAGAAGCTGTATTTGATTTTGTTGGTTTCTTCATCTTGCTGTGCCATCGAGGTTTTATTCTAATGGGACACATTAATAGGTAGTGATGTGTTTCTAATTCTTGGCCTCGAAAAACTCTTGTATCTAAAACCATCTCTGCTAGTTTGATATTGCAAATAGCATAATCTAGTATTGATCTCGTGCCTCTTGCTTCCCATGTGTATTTATGGCTGTCTCTGTGATTGAAAACACCATTCATTGCCTTTAACTGATTGTAAATGGAGAAGTTTATTAATCTAATCCCGTTGTTGTTACAGACTTGTTCGCCAAATGTGCCAATTGACTGTCCTTTTTTTCGCATTACCAACTCCTGCATTGAAGTCACCCATCAAGATTATTATGATGTTTGTTGTTTAAAGGGGCCTAACAACTAGGTTACTGGCCGCTAAAGGTATGGGATGGAACAAAACGACATGATAATTAACATTTTAAAATATATCCACTGACTAGAATTTAAAATAAATGGTGATGAAAAATGATTGCGAGATTAAAGCAATCAGTGGATCTAATTCGCAATGCCTTATTTTCTAATAAGATTATGGAGAATATACGTGACAATGGAATAAGGCATTGCCTTGAAGTACCAAGATATATATAAAATTAAGTTAGAAGTTAAAATAACACATTAAAATACGCATACACGAACTAAAATAGAGTCAATGGGATAAAAGCGCAGTTAACAGAAATACACTAATACAAGGACATTATTACACAGGACAAAAAAACCACTATCCCTCATAAAATGGATGACGAGGTTTGCTGACTGCTCATCATCCCGTAGGATGAGGGAAATGGCACTCGGGAGTTGTGGACTACGGTGCAGATTGGCCAGGTCCACGCACTCCATAAGGACATGTACAACAGTTAGATGACCGCTGCAACACCTGGGGGTGTTTACCCTTCAGTAGGTAGGAGTGCGTTACTATGCCATGGCCAATCCGAAGACAACATAATACCACGGCTTCTCTCCGAGAAGCCCGAAGCGAAGTCTTCCATACCTTCGTAGTTCCTTTTATCGCTCTCAGCTTATTTGGGAGAAAGGTGGCCTGCCATTCCATCTCCCAATAGGACATAACCAGATGTCTCTGCTGAGAGTGAATGTCACTGGCTGGAACCCTGTAATGCAACGGGGGAAAGGTAACAGCCTCCTTGGCAGCAGTATCAGCTAACTCATTTCCCTATACACCCATGTGGCTCGGGAGCCACATAAACACTACATGTTATAATTCTCATGTTTTGGTCCATATTGAAATGTACAACGAAGTCAAATAAATATTAAAATTTATTTATTCCACCTATTCAATACATAAATAGAGATTTTAATTAAGAAATTAAATTTTGCTTTTAGAAGACTACAGTTTTATCTCTTTGCACGAGAGTTACAACAGTCTAACCATTTTTTTTATATTATTATAAACCCCACTTGTTCTAAGCAGCAGAAACGTCTCTTTACTATTTTAAAAATTGTGTTTAAACTCCACTCGGAGTTATTAACTACATTCTTCATCATTATTATAATGCTTGAACTGTTCAAAACCCGATAATTTTATCTAACACCCTCAACCATCACAAGGCCCCACTTTACTTGCTCCAACGTAACAATTTTATTATAAACTTCACTTGAAGTGAGCAACGGTAACGTCTCTTTACTAGCTTTAATATGTTATAATACTCCATTTGGAATTATGAACTACATTTTTTTTTTAAAATCATTATTCTAACGATCTCAACCTCCACAGGGTGCCACTTTACAAGGTTTAACGTAACAATTTACGTTCATATAAAATTACCAGTATACAATTTGTTACCAATTTTTAAACAAGGACATTCAAGAAAGTGTATAAATTTACGACTACAGGTATTTGTTTTTTAAGACTTTATGAAGGCTTCATTTTAAGAATATCATAACTATTGTTAACCATTTGCTCACCATTTGAAGCACATATCCAACATCATCCTTACATTCATTTGTAATTTTAATACAATCAGGTACCTGATTAATTACCTTTCAGATTGAGATTAAGGCTGAAGATGCCCTTAATTAAAGGGCGAAACGTCCCTATAATTTTATTCAAGATTTAATTTCTTAATTAAAATCTCTATTTATGTATTGAATAGGTGGAATAAATCAATTTTAATATTTATTTGACTTCAGCCACATAAACGTAATTCCAGTGCTGGCATCCAAACACCCGGCCAGTAGGTCCTGGATCCCCTGCACAAGAGGGTGCCAAGGAAAACTTGTATCTATAGACTGTAACACCCTCAAGGAGTCGGTACACAGCAGAAATTGCCGGTGCTCATCGGACAGTGTGTACAGCAGAGTTTCACAGATGTTAGAACTCTGCTGTGTACACACTACAGATTTTTGGTAGAGAAAATTACCTGTTATTGTCAACAATGAACGCACAGCCTACTCGCACTTCTGCCCTCAAAACATCCATGAAAGCAACGACTGAATCAGGGTACCGGCCAACACTGGACAGGAAGAGTCCGATAAATGGAAGGGTCCATGTTTTCCTTCGTCCCAGTGTGCAATTCTAGAATGGTTTCAGGTCATTGTATTATCCAAGGAGGTACCCTACTTGGTCGTCCGACAAGGCAAGGAACCGAAGGTGAAATCACCCATCAATAAGAGATAATCATTCCTATTAATTTTATTCAAAGCCTGTTGCAGTTTTTCTTTTTTTGAAGAAATCTTCATTTTTGTCTTCTTCACCTTCTACTGGGGCATACACTTCAATTACAGACAGATATCCCCTAGAAATTTTCAGACATATCATTATTATTCATTTATTCCAGAAGGTGTAATCTGTAATGGCAGATTTAAACAGTTTATGTATCATAATCACTATTCCCGTTTGTGCTCAGACAGGGAAAACTACGCGGTTCTGAACTGTTAACAAGAACACATGCATAGCAGCTAATATTTTTTTTTAAAAACAATGTCTAAAAGTAGCCTTTAGAACGAACAACACACTGCAGAGACACATCAGCAAGTGCTACCTGACCAAAAAAAGACCCCTTCTCCAAGTCAGGATCAGGAGTCTATGAACTCAAGTGCCAGGAACCTAACTGCAATGCCACAAAATGTCACGCACACACACACACACATGCACGCACGCACGCGCACACACACGCGCGCGCGCGCGCGCGCAATAAGATATAATCGGCATTCAGCCTTCGGAGAACGCATGTACGACAGTTCACCCTATTTCACAGACATCAACACAGATCTTAAAATTTTACACATCAAAAATAAAAGTAAGTAATAGAATATTAAGGAAGCAATCGAAATTTGCATTGCAAGCTAAGCAAACGAAACTAACTTAAATGACCAAACTCCCCCCCCTCTTCGCTCTACTCACATAACATCAGGTCAACACCTACTCTTTAAATTAGCGCTTAACGGTCTTTAGAGTATGGTTTATCATAAAAATAATGTCTAATACATACTCTCCATTCCAATTCCACACTTTATTTAACCCAAAAGTATTTAACTGCATTTATCCATTATACACAAATTACATTTTAACATGAAGAAGGTTAATAACCTTCTCCCCCCCGCCACTTCAGTAGATGAAGGAAAGTTCCACAACACTCACATCACTCACCCCTACTTCCCCACCCCTCTCCAGGTACAGAATGTTGATTATAACATGGAGAAGGAACTGACCTGCTCTCCCCTATCCAATAGGAAAGATCCACAATGTTGCACTCGCCCCTCCCATGCTCCCCCTTCTCGCTCCACGGAACAACGTGCTTTGCCCAAAACCTTCCACTAGCCTCTCCTTGACCACAGTCATGAAATAGTGTTTGGTGACACTGAAATAAGCTTCGGCAATCCAAATAGTACAATATTTTTTCATTATGTTAATACAGTTTATGCAACGTAAACAATGTTTGTTTGTCCAACCCTTTTCCCATTTCTCTACGGGGTCGGGTATGAGGTGAGATGAATCTGTTGTGGTGGGTTTTTATGACTGGATGCCTTCCTGACGTCAACCTTATCAGAGAAGTTAATGAGATGAAACGAATGACGTGATATATGATCGTTGGAAGGGAGAGGGTGAAACCCTCTGCCGGCACATAGCCTACTCCTGTCGAATAACACCAAGGGGTCTGGTCAAGGTTTAATGTCTTCTTCCGACGGGCAAATCACCATCAACAGCGTCATATGCCCTCGCTCCATATGAGCCCTGCAGAGAGGTTTGGAATTTAATCCAGGCTTTTGAAACGCAATCTAGTGATTACAAATTGTATACCACCACCTCCCCTATCCTGCCGGCCAACATTCTGACGGTGAAATTTTTTTCGACCAACGGGACTCAAACCGGCTAACCACGGTGTCAGATTGTTTAGACTCCAACACCTTAATGATCATGACCACCAGGCGGGCTATGCAACTTAAACAATACTGTACATATATACGCATGATTTAAGTGATTTGATAGAATCTGAGGATGTTCTTGTAGAACAAACCATGTAATTCTTTGTATAACAGTGTGCATTTTTTACAGGTATGTTTATAGTGTTATAATTTATATTGAAATTTTGCGTGTTTGACAGACTGGAAACTTTTTAACTAAGTCGACACTGAAAAATATAGCATCCTTAACAAAACAGGTATACTGTTAGGCATGCAATCTGGGTTTACCAAATTCTGTTGCAAAAGATAAAACATTACAACATTGTGGATTGGCCCATACGATAAAACTTAATTTCTGGAAAGAAGAGTGTTAAGAATCACCTTCTACTTTAGAAAGACAAGATTTTGTCACCACCATTGCATATAAAGTTAGGGCTGATGAAAATTTGTGTTAAGGCTTTGGATAAACATGGTGAGGGTTTTGGGTACTTGAGAGAAAAAAATCCTAAAAGTGATAGTAAGTCAAAAGAAGGCATATTTATTGGCTGCAAATCCGTGAGATCATTCTTGATGACAACTTTGTGGAATTGCTAACAGAAAAAGAGAAATGTGCATGATTAGCTTTCAGACAAGTATACTGTAATTTTCTCGGAAGTGCGAAAGCTGACAACTAAAAGGAACTCGTTAAGAACTTGTTGAAGTGTTTTCAACACATGGAATACATTGTCCTTGAAAATTCAATTTTTACATTCACATTTGGACTTTCTCCCTTCTATCTTGGGCACGATTGGTGACAAATGCAATTAAAGATTTCACCAGGATACTTCTGTCATAGAGAAACGATATGCAGGAAAATTGGTATAGAAAATGTTAGCAAACTACTGTTGGAACCTCAATGAAGAGGTTTCTGGTAGCAGTTACAAATGGAAGAGTATAAGAAATAAATTTTGTAAATGTGAGTGAAAGTGTGTTTTCCTTTTTTTTTTTTTTCATGAAATGTCTTCAATGAACAGTCAAAATCAACCCTATATTTTTTTAAATAGTTATTCTCTTCAATATTTAAATCTTATTTCATGAGCAAAAAAATAAAAATAATTTCAAATTTTGATGTATTACAAAGGGAATTAAATTTTTACTAAAAATTAAAAAAAAAAAAAAAAAAAAAAAACAGAAATCCAGGGAAAATGATAAGTGATATAGCATTTCTACCTCCAGATTTGGATTCAGCGGGGTCAAATTATGAACGATCACCTATTTCCGTTCAAAGGAGCCAAAAAAAAAGTTTGAATTTGTTTATCAGTGTTATCAATCACCACATTTATAGGAAATGAAATATGTTGTGCAACAAAAATGCTATATTGCTTCTGGAGCTAAATTAAATGTGAAAGCTATGGTATTGTTATTTGTAATAACTGATCAGTAATGCTGTGTATTATTGTATCACCTGCATAGAGCAACTTCACTTTATGTTTGTATATTATATATAAAGCTATTTCTCTCTTTTGCAACATCACAAGCTTGCTTGTCTTTTACAAAGGGAAATGTAATATTACATTGAAGAAAACTATAAAAACAGATTATAATAACAAGGAATTATAGAATACGAGCTTGGAAATATGTTGCATACTCCCTAAAAATGAATTCACAAGACACTAAGCAATAAAAATACAGAAAAGAACTTGATATAGTAAGAACAGAACATGCATGTTTACAGTTATAATAAGAGAGAAAATTATCAGAAAGTTTTGTTAGGTGTGCCCAATGCCCCAAACCTGGGTAAACTATGAACATGATTATAAAATCCTTTCAGTTCTGGATTAATTTTGACATTTTATATGCGTTCTTACATCATTAGAAATGCAACAAGCAAAGGACAGCACAGCTCACCTGAATGAACAGATGGAAAAAGTGAAAGGGTGATGAAGAAGACAAAGAAGACATTGAACAGCTGTGGCAGGCATTGCAAGAAGATGGTCCAGTAGGGTGTATGAGGAGCTAAGCCTACATTGGCTCTCCTCTGGCTCTGCTTCTCCTTCTCGTTGAGCAGCTCATGGTACCGGTAGAATCTCTGGACAAACACTCACTTTAAAATTCAATCTGTAGCAGTATAGAAGCTATATCAAAATTGTATAATAAAGGCAAAACAATGTACCCCTCTGAAGATGGCAACCTTACTATACGTGAACCTTTTCTTGATGCCAGAGCTCCCTAGTTCTGAATCGGTAGACCTCGGTTATCTTCGAGATTCGTACCGGCGACCTTTGAAACACAAACTATGAATCGGTTATGCATTACCATGAGACATCTGGCGTACACTTTACGTACTAGTACTGTTGTTCATAGAATTCATGCTAGGAACAAGTTTCGCACCGAGAAATGTTATATAATGTGTGTGTGTGTGTGTGTGTGTGTGTGTGTGTGTGTGTGTGTGTGTGTGTGTGTGTGTGTGTGTGTGTGATACAGTTGTTGGCTTAAGATAATAAAAGTTTAGAAAATACATATTGATAGATCATATTATTGATTCAATTCAGATTTCATTTCCATTCAGTTGGCAGACTAACCAGAACCGGGAGAGCTCCCTCCTTGCTCCTCACCCCCGTAAAACCTGGTATCAAGAAAAGGTTCGTGTATAGTACTTCCTCTACCTTAATCAATTCATGCAAGAAGAAATTCAAATAATATATTTATAACATAATGCATAGACTGTTCAATGTAAGTGTAAAATTTACTGATGCATTTGCCCCTACATATGCTATATATGATTCCAAGAAAAGAAATGAGCTTAACCTATCTAAACAGCAATGAAATTTCTTGGCTACATATGTTTCCAAGAACAGTTTGATAGGGAATCTGTCTCCTGGGTGTCAGCACTAAATGCAGGTAAATAATGATACAGAGACTGAGAAATCTGTTAGGCTTTCTGACTGCCAGCCAGTCAATATTTCAAAATCCAATTAGAAGGCTTGGTATTAGAGCATTTCTGTACCCAGACAACTTCCAAATTATGGATTACTTCATGTAAACCTGTTTGGGGCCACTTTTGCACAAGGAAAGATCAGCAGTACAGCAATTTAGCAACATATATGCACAAAAAGTAATTTTAAAACTGGTACATGGAAAAATATCTGTGTTAATGACTGGTAGAACAGTATATATGGAAACGTAACTAATTTTATTTTGACAACATACTCACATTGTTCTAATGGGGAATTACTCTCTCCTTAGCTTCTCATGAACTTTTGCCCAAATTTTTTATGCTTTAATTACTTCAGAGAGAGATTTGGGTGTAATTTTTTTTATCTGTATAAATGACCAACAACTATGAAAAGTAAATTTGTTTAAAATGTGTAATTTGTTTAAAATAATATGTAACTGCATGTTATTTCCAGCAAAACAATAAGAAAACCTAGTAATTAAACTTGTTAATCTTTATA
Organism: Anabrus simplex; assembly: GCF_040414725.1. NCBI lineage: Eukaryota > Metazoa > Arthropoda > Insecta > Orthoptera > Tettigoniidae > Anabrus > Anabrus simplex. Next base: position 162,248,004 of record NC_090271.1, read on the forward strand.
GAAACAGTATTGACTGATTTAAGAAACATTGTTACAACAGTGCTAAAGAAATCATGCCACATATTAGATCGATAGGATTAAATTCAACAGGGACAACTGATAAGTAAATAGAATAAATTTGCTGAAGAATACTATAGAATGTTTATTTTGGGTACAAAGTGGATGACATCTGAAGAGATTATTGGCTGTATTTACTCAGATGTGTGAAATATGTATCTTACTTTTATGTGTTTAATATGTACATGTTCTACATTATTACTCCATTTCTGTGAAATTGTCTCATATTAAAATGATAAATGAATGAAAACCTCTTCCAGAAATTGCTTCCATTCTACATAATGCATTCTTCTTCAGTACCCAGATTTTGGCATCATATCAATTCCAGTCTTTCTGTATTCAACAATAAACAGATAAACAATTAAGTACACAGACATCACTACACTTACCTAACTTTTGGGTTGACCTTAACAACTAAAATGAGACTTGGTATGATGATCAATTAACCTTTATTGGTCGACTGTTGGACTGGCCCTGACACTGCACTTTGCTCCAGCTGGTCATATGTCAGGCTGAGTTTGACATCTGATTCAGGTTATCTTTAAAATGAAATTATTCAATGCTGTGTTCTAACACTGTTTGAGTTAACTTCTCCAAGGTGTGAAGGAACTTTCATTGATGTATACCAGTGCATTATACTGAATTTCAAAGAGAATTAATATAAAATGTAAGCACTTTTTTGTGTATGTAAACAACAATGCATCCACCAGTGGGTAAATTTGTAAACGGAGGCATGTTTTATTGAGTGATTCAGATTTCACTGATGAGGTTGAGAATAGTAACAGTGATTTTATGCATCCAACACTTTGGAAATCGCTAAAAGTGACAAAGAAAGCGAGTGTGATGATAGTTCTGACAAAATCAATGTGAATGTTAGTGGGTGGTGTGAAATTGTCACGGATGATCCCAGATCCACAAGCCATTCATTTAATAATAATATTAATAATAATATCCAACTAACTACTTTTACGGTTTTTAGAGACACCGAGGTACCAGAATTTAGTCCCAGTAAATCTATCGACGTGAGGCTGACATATTTGAGCACCTCCAAATACCACCGGAATGAGTCAGGATCAAACCTGCTAAATTGGGGTCAGAAGGCCAGCGCCTCAACCGTCTGAGCCAATCAGCCCAGCTGACATTCATTCAGGGTGAACAATATTGGTTCTCAAATCACATTTAATTTACCCCAAAAAAGAACAGCACTGAGCAGTGTGCTCCAACAGAAAATCAAAGGTGGCTGCAGTGAGACTATATCTTTGTGTTACCTGTAAAAAGGAACCAAGACTATACCCAGGTGTTTGTTTTGAACTGTATCCCACAGAGATTGACAACGAAGTCAAAGCAACAGACGTGCGAGACATCGGAAAGCAATTTCACAAACAATGTTAAAGCTAATAATTCATTTTGAAACCGAATAACATAATTATGTAAACCTTCCTGAATTAAGCACTTTCTAAAAAACATGACCAACTGAAGAATTATTCCCTAATTAAATACAAAGCAGATATGGTGCCTCGGAAAAGGTTAGGGCGTCCCCTGCTAAAAGCGACGCGCAGCTCTTCAGGTGCTGGGGGAACTGTGAAAAATGGGCAACCAGCACCAAACTACATCAAAATTGCGACAGTTAATGTACTGACACTGACTGGAAAGACAGAAGAACTGGTGGACTTCATGATAGAAAAAGATATAGCCATACTTGGACTGTGCGAGACCAAGAAGAGAGGTACAGGGGAGATCCCTCTGAGAGAAGGATACAGGCTGTATTACAGCGGAGGACCTGAAGCAAAAAATGGAGTGGCCATCATACTTAGAAGAGAAATCCAAGAATATCTGGAATATACAAAGTACGTCAGCGATAGGATGATGATGATGAGACTCCAGTTTGAAAATGGCGTGAAAGATCTATTTCAGTTGTATGCCCCACAAACGGGTTGCATAGATGAACATCTAGAGGACTTCTTAGAGGAAGTGGAGAGACATATAGAAGATAAGGAAGTACTATTGATGGGAGATCTAAATGCACAAGTTGGAATGGAAAGACAAGGAAAGGAAGATGTTATAGGGCCCTTTGGATATGGAAATGTAAATCCAGAAGGCGAGTTGTTGGTGGATTTTTGCATGAGGAATCAAATGATTGTTGGAAACACCTGGTTTAGGAAGAAGAACAGTCAGAAGATTACAAGGTATGGCTGGGGAGACAGACGAACAAAGACCATGATTGATTATATAATCGTAGAGAAAGAACACCGGAAGAACCTTGTAGATGTAACAGCCATGCCTGAAGAAGCCTTTGGTGGAGATCATAGAGTTGTGATAGGAAAATTGAAAGTTGGAAAGATTGAAAAACCCCAATTAAGAAGAGAGAGAAGAATTAAAGTATGGAAGTTGAAGGAGAAAAGCGTACAAGAAGAATTTCAAAGGGAAATAATACCCTTGGTACCCAGGACAGAGGTGGGGAATGTTGAAGAGGAATGGAAAAGATTTAAGGAAGCACTAGTTGGATGTGCAGAAAAGGTGTGTGGTAGAATATCAGGAAATGTGAAAGACAAAGAAACACACTGGTGGAATGATAGGGTAAAGATTAAAGTGAAGGAAAAGAAAATGGCATGGAAGGCATGGAAAACATCTAAGACTGAAGAAAGTAGAAGAAAATATGTGGAGGCAAAGAATTTGGCCAAGAAAGTAGTGGAGGAAGAAAAGAGGAAAAGCTGGGCCTTATTCACACAGAAATTGAGAGATGATACGCAGGGCAGCAAGAAATTACTGTATGGTATCTTAAGAAACAAAAAGAGTGATCAAGTAAACACCAGATTTGTGAAGGATGAAGGTGGCATAATTTTAACAAAGCCAGAAGAAATAAGAAATAGATGGAGAAAGTATTTTCAGAAGCTGCTGAACATAAGAACGGATGACAGTCATTCAATGGACGACCAGGAAAGACAATTAGTTGACGAAGAAATGGATAAAGAAATTACAATGAATGAAATTGAAATGGCAGTAAGAAAGATGAAGAATGGAAAAACTGCTGGAATAGATGAAATTTCAGTGGAGATGATAAAGGCAGCTGGAGCTGTAGGCCTGCAGTGGACATATCGGGTTCTCAGGAATGTCTGGGAGAATAAGGAGGTCCCTGAGGATTGGCACAAAGGAATAATCATCCCAATTTTCAAGAAAGGTGATAAGAAAGTTTTGAAGAACTACAGGGGAATTACTCTAATATCCCATGTTGCTAAGATAATGGAAAGAATACTGGAAAGTAGAATAAGGTTGAGGGTTGAGAAGCAGATACAGGAAAATCAGTTTGGTTTCAGAAGTGGAAGATCAACAATAGAGCCCATTTTCATTATGAGACAACTAATGGAAAAGCATTGGGAGTACGGGAATGATATGGTGATGACATTCATTGATATTGAAAAGGCATATGACAGTGTCCCTAGGACGAAAGTTTGGGACAGTCTGGTGCAAAAAGGAATTGGACAGGGATTAATAAAAATGATCATGGCATTGTATAAGGAATGTTGTAGTTGCGTGCAAACACAAGTTGGCAGGACAAGTTGGTTCAAAATAACTAGTGGGCTGAGACAGGGAAGTGTTCTATCACCAATCCTGTTTACAATAGTAATGGATGACATCATGAGAACAGCAAAAGCAGCATATGGAGGAAGAGAAATGAACACGATGTTATTTGCAGATGATATTGTGATTTGGGGAGAAGACGACAGGAAGGTTCAAGAACAGTTGAATGTGGTGAATGGGAAGATTGAAGAATGTGGATTGAAAATAAGTGTAGAAAGGAGTAAAACCCTTGTTATGACGAGAGGGGAGAAAGAAGGGAAAGGTCAGATTAGACTTGCAGACAAGCCCCTGGAAGTAGTGGAAACTTTTAAATACCTGGGGAGTGAATTAATGGAGAATGCTCGACTGGATGCTGAGATTAGTAAAAGGATTCAAGCTGGAAGTTGTTTCTATCATAGTGTAAGAAATATGTTATGGGACAAAGATGTGCCAATGGAAGCAAAGGATACTATGTACAAGATGTATTACGTACCCATAACAACTTACGGAGCAGAAACTTGGACAATGACAAAGAAGGATGAGAGTCGAATACAGGCAGCTGAAATGAAATTCTTGAGGAGTATGATACAGAAGAGTAGACGAGACAAAATAAGGAATGAGAAAATCCGGGAAGAAATTGGAGTGGAAAAAATGAATGATAGAATAGAGAAGAGCCGACTAAGATGGTTTGGGCACATAAAGCGAATGAGCGACGAAAGAATGCCAAAAAAGGTGATGGAAATGCAAGTCCAAGGAAGGAGAGGCCGTGGACGACCACGATTGAGATGGAAGGATACCATCCAACGCAGCATTATAGAAAGAAACCTGGACTGGGACACAGTGTTGGAGGAGGAGTGGTGGAAAGACCGAAGAAAGTGGAGAGGAACCATATTTGCCCCTACCCGGCTACAGCTGGATAAAGGGAAATGATGATGATGATGATGATGATGATGATGATAAATACAATCATTAAAGGTTAAGTAAGACATCATTAATATATAATGGTAACAATCACTCTGTCATACAATAATGTATATTGCCGTTTATTCTTTTAAACTTCATCAAATACTCCGGCCAAAAATTCAATACACATATTCCATCTAATACCTCTTCTGATAATGAAATAAATAAATAGCAAAAATTTCAATCAAAATCCTTATCTGGTAGTTTATTCAAAATATCATTGTACTTGGTATGAAAACATAATATTATTCTTAACATCTCCAATCATATTCACTGAATTCCGATCCAAAAATAAAGTATAGTTGACTTAATTATTGACTGAAGTTAAGTTTTAACCTCGTAGAAAGAAAGTGAACTAGTCATAAAAAAACCATAAAGTCACAGTGATGGAAAACCAGTTAACATATTCTAAGAATCGTGTTAAGTATTTACATAAATAAAATATTAGTGAAACATTTTTAAAATGTACATGAAAATATCGAAATATCATTGAAATATCACTGAAATATCATTGAAATATTATTGAAATATCAAGAATATCCCTTGCACTTCGCACGTATCATCTCTTGCCTATCTTGCTTTCTCAAATGTTTTCTCAAATTTCCATTATAACGTAAGCAATATAAGTTCCACATGACCTGGCTTAATATAGCCATACAATAACATACCAACGAAAATCCACTTAAAAATAGGAAATATCAATTAATTATCTCTACTAGTTGTAATTATTAATTTATAACATCTCCTGAAAATATGCAGGAGTATGCTAAAGTACCGCACATATGTCGATAAGCAAGTCAATCATCTGGTAGTGTCATACTTTCCTTTAAATACAATCACCTATCCGCGAAATTTCCAAAGAAAAATGTAGATGATAATTATCTATTTGCGGACAGTAGTTATATAAATCATGAGGGTGTTTCTTCCATCCAATCTTGTCTTTGACAGAAATCAACTTGGACTTAGCCTAACATGCGAAACTCTTCTAGAAAAATATCAAGTTTCGGACGTAAATGCATTATTTTAGGATATACTTTCGATGATCGTACACCATTGACAGCCTATTAATTCAATAACCCCACATCAAACATATGCATGTGCCATTCAACCCGACATCGTACGCTATTTTATAATTCATATGGCAAAAACAACAACTATAACCTATCATTAGCATAACATTGCAATAATATCACCAATTACTCAAATATATATACATATTTCGTCGTGTACACATCATATCTAACATAATTCCTCATGAATCATATACTTCCATATATCCGATTTATATTCTTGCCTATAATCTCATTTTTCCGCTGATCATTTCATCATTTCCATATAACAACATCATTCGTTACCTCCCTAGCAGTGCAATGTCTGCAAACTCCACTATCATAGTATAACGGCACATTATGGGTTTATTATAATACAGAACACAAGCAGTTACTCATTTCCTGTAAAAAGAAAGGCATATGTTAATATTTCAGGCTCTATCTACTTACGTTTGGTGACGAATTACCGTTATATCATTTTTTATAGCTCTAGAAGACGATCTTATTTCATTCCTCATTGCATTTGGATTGTTTTACACCATGAAAGACATAAATCTCCAGCACAACGTTGAGAATGCTGATTTTCAAAGCTCTCTTCAAAGTAATAAACATTCCTACACACTGAATATACATTTAGGTTGTCAAAGACTACCTAGGTCCGTATTCTCAAGCAAATTATATGGATTCCCTTTTAAAGACACCATTCATCGAACTTATATCTCGAAGAGCTGAGTATTGACCTTGCTATAATCATATTTTAAATTAAACGCACACTATTTATACACTCAAATATGAATAATTTAACTACCTAAAAGTAAATATATGGAACTTGACTTATTTTTGCTTTCGTTACTCGTCTGGGTTGGATTTCATCATGGATCTTCTTTGGCCACCGGCTCGGGTTCAAGTACACGTCATCGCTGGTTACTGGTCTCCAGCCTCGGATGTGCGGAACGGCTGGTAAGGACTCCACCGGACGACGACCCCATCCTCTTGATTTACTCGGTCATAATAGCACCGTCGGTTACATGTGATGCAAAAAATATTGAAGAATGACATTAGCTGCATTTTCCAATCACAAGATAAGTTATCTTGAGTCTATTTACTATCTCTCTAGCAAATCACTTCTCAAAAAGGCAGTATTTAAAACGGTACTTAAAGTATTTTCTGTTTGTCGCTAACTTAAAAAAAATAATAAACTAGCGAGCTCTAATTTCTTTAAGTGATTCTGCTCAACAGCTTTGGGTTTGGATTGACGACTTCTACCAACTGGTCTCTTCTTCTTTTCCTAATCTTCTTTTGCGCCTGATATTTTCAATTTGTATTCAAGATTTGGCGTAATTTCTTTATATTTTTATATTGTCGCAATTATATTAACAGCAACTCTTTTTCCGACTTTAATTTCTTCTTTTCTTGCGTGCAGAATCTTGCCTGTCACTTCGTTCCGATGTCAATTTTTTTTAAAGCGATTGTTCACCAACCCGGGACAACAATTCGAGTTTTTTTTTTCACAGCCGTATGGATTCCTTAGGCCTGTTCGTAGTATTGTTAACTCATGGCTTTCTTGACTCGTTATGTCTGCAGTTCTTTTGACGTATTCACAGCTTATCTAATTCTGCCTGTCTGTATATTTTCCTTGTAATATACTTTTCCATCATATAATTTTCGTCATTCTACCGCGATGCATGGCAACTGTTAGTGACGTAACTCTCATTCATGATGCAAACTGGACAATGAAATGGTACAAAAAAAACACACACACACACACACACACACACACACACACACACTTGAAAATGGTAAATCGTTGCTATACTTTAAATGGAATGCGGTGTATCAACATCACTGCATACCTCGAATCGTTAAAATAGGCTGCCCACAACATGTCAAAAAAAAAAGCAATTCAGAATCAGAACCCTGCAGTTTCCTCATTTGTGCTAATAAAAGATAATGCTAACAGCTTGGAAGATTTCATATTCCGTTATGAACAACACAGAAGTATTATAACCCACAGATTTTCATACAGTCACATACTGTACGTATTAGTAAGGAAAAATGGGAGTACCACAGATATAGAGACCCTAAAAGGGCAGCGAGAAGGAAGAGACTGAAGCTAACAGTGCATTTTCGCCACCATATTACGATCATCGCGGCGGTCTCGACCTGAAAGGAAGTGGGCATGGTAACAGAACAAAAACACATTTGGAATCTATTTGTTTGAAGTACAATAGTAAACAATAATTATGAACATGTGTTAACAGGCTCTTAATAGACAATTGAAAGTTCCACACACTTAATAAATGTTTAAATTTCGCCAATCTATTGTACAGTATGCTACTGTATATTATTGTATACCTAATTCTCAGTATTAGTTGTGTTTTGTTCATGTACACAATGGTGGATGCGAATTTTTAGGTACTTGCTGCATAAAGACAATATGACTTACACGTGTATCAAATGGATCTAAAACATGTCCACTCAGTGACTGAAATGAACTAAGCTCCATAGCTTGAGTTGCTACCAAGGTTTGGATATTTCTCTGGGGCATAAGGTTTAAATTTAGAGACACATACTCTCTGAATAACCTATCAGTCAATTTGCAAACGTTCACAATATCGGCTGATGGAGATATATATATATTTTTTTTTTTTTGCTAGGGGCTTTATGTCGCACCGACACAGATAGGTCTTATGGCGACGATGGGATGGGAAAGGCCTAGGAGTTGGAAGGAAGCGGCCGTGGCCTTAATTAAGGTACAGCCCCAGCATTTGCCTGGTGTGAAAATGGGAAACCACGGAAAACCATCTTCAGGGCTGCCGATAGTGGGATTCGAACCTACTATCTCCCGGATGCAAGCTCACAGCCTCGCGCCTCTACGCGCACGGCCAACTCGCCCGGTAATGGAGATATAAGTTGTTACTTCTTCTTAAATTGGAAAAGGTTCCACATTACTACAGGTAGTGTGACTGCTGCCTGGGAGACTGATTACATTGGATCAAGTAGGGGTATTTCAGTTGCCTTGACAAAGAATACTGCAATGTATTCAAAACATTGGCAAACTGTATGGAATGTACAGAAAACAACACGATTCAACCCAGAAAAAAACCTAAATAATTTTATTTCTATGTCTAAGAATACCTGAAAAACATCGTAGATACTAAACTACTTCCAATATCAGCCCGCATAGTTAGGTAAAAACAATATGGCGCCTAGCTTGCCGCCTGCATCCCTCATGCTCCTTGGCGGGGCTTCAGTGTGGCCTGTGTTAAAAGGTTCTGCACAACCAATCTAGAGTCTCTACATGGTATTGCCGTAAGTTCTGTCAGTAAAATCTAAACGCACTGTAGTACAGTAATTGTGAATGAAGAAGCACGGTAATGCTGTACGTTGTCCACAAGGTCACCTTCATGACTTCACCAGTAACCGGCTTGCAGTATGCCAACAGCAGGCAGCAGTGAAAGATGGAATGGGGAGTATATGAAAATCGTATCACTGTATTGGCGTTAATTCGTTGCGGAAAGCAAGTTAAGGACATTTTTTCTACGCTGAAACCCTTATTATCAATTAATGATTTGTGTTTTGTACAATAGCATGGTTTAACACTTTGAAGACGATGTCACCCCTCATGGGGTGATACGGTAGTGTGTCCAGGACTCTCAACTTTAGGCTGTCACGCGAAACTAGCGCTACCATTTGCTGATGTATTGCATTGCTTGTTCATGTAAGGTGTTCATAGAGTGCAGCGCGGTGCCCAATCCTTTATCAGCACACTGTGCATTGAACAACTGGGTGACATACGCAACCATCAGAATTCAATTATTAATGGCAAGGAAAATGATGTGGATTGTAGCCTGTTATTGCTTTACTCTTACATACTGTTGTTACATAACTTAAGAAATGGTTATTATTAGATTAATGGAGCTTTATTGTTCTAAGGAAAGTTAAAATTACATAAGAAAACAACACAGATGATGATATATCATGCTAGTCATTGAATTTATGGCATAGTATAAATGATATGAAAAGATAACAGTTTTTACAAGATACACAACACTTGTGAACCAACTCATAGTGAGGTTTGCATAAGAATGCTTTGTTGACTGGGCAATGTTTACAATATGTTGTTACTTTTTTCGCTTTCCTTGTACCCTGTCAACCTCCAGTTTTGTTAGCCTCTTTGTAGCATATGTTGCAGTATTTCCTTCTCTTCCGTGTGGAATCTCCAGCCTTTTCAGTTTCTTCCGTCTCCACAAGGAGATGGATACCACGATTGTGACGAGGTGATTCTACTTCATCCGACAAGCACATTAGTTCAAGAGCACATTTCTCCTTGAAGGTAGTTATGGACATTTTCTGCAGCTTTGGCACTGTTTGATAGTTTCTGTATGTAAACCATGAATTCACCAAGCTCGTTCCAATTAGTAGTTCCGTCGCTACCTTGTGATACCATCTGACAGTTTTCCGAAGAGATGTATTACAGGACGATAGCTGATCAGATACATCAATGTCAGGCTATGCTTTGTTGGAGTCAATAACTACGGATGGTTTGAAAATTTCCATGTTACTCTTGTCACGTTTTCCTGAAGATACAAATTCTAACTGAAGGGGGTCACAGATTCGTCAATGACCAATGTTTCCTGTGGCTCATTTAGTTCTTTGAAATTCTTATTGAGCTTCAGAACAAGAGGTGCAATTTTATACAACCTGTCATGTTCTCGGTTTGCTTCACTGTTGAAGAGAGTTGTTACTTGTTACTTGTAATCACTGTTGAAATGCCAGAAACGCAAAATCAGTAAGAACTTGTCCTGCTTCATTACATGACCCTCAACATAGTTTTTATACAGCCTGTTCTTTCTTGATCAATAATTATGAAGTTTGGGAAACTGTGCTAAGCCCATCCACATCAATAAGCCTAAGAACTTTTTCATGTCACCACAATTGATATCAGTCCACTGAGTGAATCTACTCCATCTACTCACACGTTTCCCTTGCAACACATTCCTTGCATTTTCATTGGTTTCATGCACCATCATATTGATGATATCGTCATTAACTATAGCACGACAGAAATCAACTGGTTGAGATTTAGCACTCAGAGGAAATTTTAAACCGGGGCTACGTGTGAATAAAAAATGTTTCTGCAAACCTGAGAATGTTCCCCAGTAACTGTCACTGGCTGGTGATATGGTTGAATCATCGCAAGATGCAGCACCGGAATCTTCGCTAGTGTCCTCACTACAAAAACTACTGTCCAATTCCGACTCGAAAAAGGTGGCATCACACTGCAAATCCAAAATGTCAACATCACTTGATGCAGCACTCTAACCCTTTTCAAGTTCTTCTTCTATCTCTCTATCGATAATCATGGTTTACTCGACACAGAAACACATATAACATTAATGAAATTCTTGTCACACAATTGTAAATTACAAGGAACTCGTTGAAAGGCGCGTAAACCAACAGTTCACAACACAGAGCACAGTGTTCCACAACAACAAAGGTAAAAATGACGTCACCCCTGTAGGGGTGACGCACGCTTTCTCTGTTGCATTGCCAACCTAATAACATATGTCACCCCAATAGGGGGACACAAAAATAGTAACTTTGAATATAAATTATGTCTTTGATTATCATCTACGAATGAAATTACGCTCATCCGTACCCCACAACAACCTGAAATATGTATATCACATTTCTGCAGTTTACCGCGAAAATAGCAAGTGTACGCGTTGACGTTAACGTGTTAAACACATGGATGCAACTGTTGATCTCATCAGATAGGGCCATCCTAGATGTGTATGCAAAAAAGAAGTTGTGGATGCTGTTCGTGCAAGGATTTGACGCACTCTTTTGTCTAAACAATCTTGTCTCGTGAAATGAGCACTAACTATGTCACGTATTTTGAAGGATGATTTACATGTTGGTGCATATAAAAGAAACACAAGGCATTTAATAACTGAAAAATTACCGGAGATATGTCGGGTTTGATCCCAGGCTTTGTTAATGACATACAGGGAGAGCCAGTATCACGATAACCTATTCACAGATGAAACAATATTCACTGTGGAAGAGTCGTTCAACAAGCAAAACAATCGTGTGTACGCAGGGTTCTCCAAGGAAGCAAGAGAGAAAGTTACATGTGTACATCATCCTGCTTCTGACACGGTATGGTGGGTGGTTTCCTGGCAGAAAGCATCGGAGGAACATTTTGCAAATGCGGAGTAAAAACTTCTGCAGCAGTCTACCAGACAATGTTGGAAAAAGTGATACCACTTATCAATTCAAAGCTGTTTGAAGGGAAATCGTGGATTTTTCAGCAGGACAGCGCTCCTGCACACAAAGCAAAAATGATGCAGCAGTAGTTGGCAACCAATGTCCCACGGTTCATCGCTGCTGCTGACTGGACTAGTGGAGGTCCACACCTCAATCCAGTGGATTATTCTCAGTGGTACAAGCTCAAGGCGATAGCAAGTCAAAAACTGCACCACAATATTGAGATGTTAAAAAAATCAATCACGTCAGCTGTCAAAAAATGTCCACAGGACATGATTTGTGCAGCTATTAATAAGTAGCCTCAATGTTTTCATTGTCCAGCTCCATGGCTACACAGTTAGCGTGCTGGCATTTGGTCACAGAGGTCCCGGGTTCGATTCCCGGCGGGGTAGGAAATTATGACCATCATTGGTTACCTTCACTGGCACGGGGACTGGCTGTACATGTCGTCTTCATCATCATTTCATCCACATCACGACGCGCAGGTCGCCTTCGGACGTCAAATCAAAAGACCTGCACTGGCGAGTTGAACATGTCCTCCGACACTCCCGGCACTAAAAGCCATATGCCATTTCATTTCAATGTCTTCAATGTCTCCTCTGCTTCCCAGCTTCAACAATCACTGAGGACCATCCTGACAAATCTTCAGCCTTGATGATATGGAAATATACGATTTAAAAAAAGCTAAACAAAGGAAAAGAAACGAGATGGAAATATATTTCTATGTACTCCTTTTGATGTTCCTTCTTTTTCTTGGTCACCCTTATCCAGGGAGCTCCTAAGTAGGGTTTTGGGATCACTGACCTCTATACGCTTCTCGCACCTTCCTGGAGAGACAGGAAGTTCGCAACGATTCTGGGGTACTCCTTAGGATCTTTGTTCTGCTCCATTTTGACACTGAACATATGCTATTATTACTCACACCACCACAGGGCATTTTATACCTGACTTACAGGTTTCAATGACACTGTTCCTATCATTCTTTATATGATTTGATTTGCACTTGTTTGTTCCTTTCCAATAGTTGTATCGACCCATCAGGTTCCTTTTCTTCTTTTGGGTTTGCCCTGTGTTCCCAGCCTTTTACCACCAGTATTCATCTTTATCTTTTTGTTTCTTCCTTTTCCTATAATCATCCAACTTTCTTCTTATCCTACACTTCTTGCATAAAGATTGAAGATCTGTCAAGATGGCTTCTCAATGAGTGTTTAACTTCACCCTCATTATCAACTAACTGCTTTGAGCCGTCCAGCAATGTGTTAGCAATTAATTACAACAATGCAGTGGAATTTATGACAATATGATTTTTACCATTAAATTTAGGATAAGTCAACTGATCATTCAGCCAAGTTTCATTGAAATCAGTCTGGTCTGCCTCAAAAAGTTCTCATGTCAGGAAGCAAGTTACCTGTTCATGTCCTGAAAATCTATTGCTGTCGATAATTCCATTCACATCAGTGATTCATCTTCAAATAGACTGTTTACTCAAACAAGTGCATTGAAGTCTGTGTAATCAATAGTATCAAGTTATTTATTATATTCTTTTAACAATATATACACACAATAGTCATTACCCAAATACACCATTTAAAAAAAGAAAAGAAAACCACCACCTAATTAAGCCATAGACACAACTAACACATTCACCATTTTCTTCACAAAAGCTTGTGTCCATGAATGTAGATGTTATCCACAAAATATATGTTGTATGGATAATGTTCCCATTATGAAACTGGTGTCAACATATGTGCATGCTGAATGCTGTTGGATCCCCAAACTGTCATAGAAAGCCTGGGTGTCACTGAAGATATGATACAAGCTATTTATCATACTACAGTAATGTGCATACAATTCCCATACAAGTTCAAAAAGCATAAATTTTAAGAACAATCAACATAGGCCACCTTAACAGAGGCATTCCCATGTGCTAAACCATGAAAGATCAACACAACATACCAGCATTTGAACACAACACTAACATTCTTTTATCAGCCTACCCTTAATTGTATAGTCTAGGGGTGTGTTCCTTCCAGGAATGTTCTCTCAGCAATGGTGTCAACTGTTGACATCTAAATCAGAGAGGAAAAATGCACTCCCGATCAGTCAAGTGTCAACATAGTTTAGAGAACCAAGAAACTGAACTGTTTTGAAGACTCTATGAAAAATAATATTTTGTTATTTTCAGTACCAAGGCTTTGGGATGGTGTGACACACTGAGTGGTGCTGAACGGTCATCATTTCATTACACGAGACCTTCACACAATAGAATGACTGGCAATGACTTTGCAGTGGAATGTTATACAAGTTCTAAAATCCGTTATAAAGTGTCCTGTTCAACTACTACAGATTTCTCATGAAATGCTATTGAACAGTTGAACAGCTCATTATTGTGATATACAGTAACCAGAAGTAAGAGTCTCAGCCAGACTGTCCACTATGATAACGTTAACTAGTAGTGAAATGTCAACAATTTAACAATTGCAGATGTGGTACAACCACCTAAACTCTCGATACAAATAACATACCATAATAAGTCTAAGAGTACAATTATTCCAATTTTTTTAAATTTCAGTAATTATATGTTATTTTCAGTCTGAGTAAAACACTAAAAAGCTTGCATTCTACTGCACTATTAGGCTGAAGATGTCCAAAGCTAGGGCGAAACATGTGCCTAATTAGTATATGTAATTCATGTAGGATTTAATCACTATAGAATATAATTGTATTGAATAAGTGGACACAGTAAATTTTATAAGTTACTTGAAAGAATTTTACTTATTGTTATCTTCAATACGGAACAGATATAAGATTAGTTACCTGTAAGTCATGAAAATGTTGAGTTTTACGGACTTGTTGAAAGGTTATACAAAACTGAGTTCAGGTTATATTAAAATATTGAATGCTTTTAACATATAGATGAAAAAGAAAACCTAACCTAAAACAATTTATTTAAAAAATAACAAAACAACTTGCATAGGTTACATGAAATATTTTTAGGGACTTTTGGAGAAAAATCTGGTGAGGGTGATTTGTCTCTTGCAATCCGTTCCTTTTTCTAGTGGGCTTCAGTATGCAGAGGAATAAAATGTTCATGGCAGATGCACCTCTGCTACTCGAAATAATGCAGCCTTCCTTCAGCAGCCTCTAATTCTTGACTGTGTCATCTTTCCATTCTCTTTCACTTCCTCATCCTCTGATTCCTAGAATTGAGACTATAATTTTAAGAGGTACATTGGTCCACCTTTCAATACTAATTGATTTCTCTTCATCTTTCTCTCTTGTCTTACTCACCACTGAAACTATTTCACTGTCACCTAGTAATTCACCATTTTCATCCTGCCCCATCCATTCTTCAACATTACCGTCAGTAACTTCTTCACAGCCTATTCTTCAGTAAGTTCAGGAAAGTAAAATCCTTACAAGCTCAAACTTCTCCCAAGATTTGCAAACCCATCCTACTATGTCCAGTAGGTCAATTTTCTTCACTCTGTCGATCACCTCATGCATAGGGTCATAGAAGACAGAAGTTTGCAGCTGTATTACATCTTCATTGTTTCTAAAATCCCCTGGTCCATAGGCTGACAAAATAAAGTCACATTTGAAGGGAGAAACATAGCTCAGATATCTCTGTCTTGCAATTGCTTAGCATCAGGGTGTGATGAGGTATTGTCAAGAATCAGAAGTGCTTTCCGGGGCAGATTCTCAAGTTAGTGGAATTTTTCCACCGAAGGCACAAACTGCTGGAAGAATCAGTCCTTAAAAGTATCTCCATCCATGCACTTAGCTGGCTTCCGCACCAAGCAGGTCGCCATCGGTGGCAAGTCATATACAAGTAAACATATTCTTCAGCAGTTTACATTTTCACACTCACAATGCTTTGTGAATATGTTTCATATGACTAAATAACCCAATTTGGACATGAAACATCTGTCCAGACAAATCACATGGAATGGCTGGGGGACGGCGGTGCTGAGCTTAATGAAGCTTCTGTGCTTGTCGTTTAGCTTTTCATGTCTGCATCATTCCTCTTCAAACGCAGTACTTATGTAAAAACAGTGTGGCGCCAAAGTTAACGATTCTCAACATGCGTATCCCAGGAGTGAAAGTTAATTCCAGCTCTTTTCATAGTATGCTTTAGCTGATCCTTGAAATGCCACAAAGGGGCTCCATGAAGTTCACCATACAGGAGTTAATGAGGAAGCCTGGTATCACTCATGCAACGGACAAGCCCTATCCATCAGACTGTGGTCAGTGATGGCAGCTTCAAGCAGGTACTAAGACCAAAATAAGAGCTATTGTTAACTGTACACTTTTTTAACATTTTTAAATGCATAGGGACATTTTACCTTCCATATAAGTGCAAGTTTTAACTTTTGCTCACCTGTTAATTACTGCATGCCAAGATTGTAATCCCTCCTTATTTCTCTTGCAGCTTGGGGCAGATTTTAAATCTTGAAAAGCAAAGGTTTTCGAAGGAAGCATTTGAAAATTCAACCTGCCTCGGTACTATTGTAAATCCATTAAGACCCTCCTTTTCAATCAGTTTATGCAAATCATCTTTAAATTTCTAGACATTTTCCATGTCAGCAAATAATTCTTGACCTAATTCCACAGCGCTGCTTCTACCTGTTGAGGCACCTTGTGCTAGCAATAAATCCAGGCTCACCTTCATAAAATTTGTTGGTTTTATTCTACAAAATGAGTCCTATAATGGGTATTCCTTTGCCTTTTTGGTGCTTAAAAAACAGATAAAGCCCTTCTGCATTCGCCTCCTTTCATGTTTTTTCTTTTTCTTTTCTTTACAGACTCGTTACATATTCTCTTCATGCTTTAAGACTCAATCTCTTCTTCTTCTTCCAGCCGGTTTTTGTTGTCCGTTTAACTTCTACGTCCACTGCAATTTTATTTAAACTTTCCTCTTTACCCAGTCTCTCTAACGAACCCAGTTTCATGTCTATAGTCACATTGTTTTGTTTCCTCTTCTTCTCACTTGACATTTTCACTGATAAAATAACACAGTACTCAATTTGAAAACTTTCCTGCACAATTCACTTGACAATGGTAAGTCTAATCCATGGAAAGTTTAACAAAGAAATTCCAGAAGGTACTGCATGCCATTCAATCTTCACAATTCATTTTTCAGTGGAAATCCACCTCATACCATGACCAGCAAAAATAGAAAGGAATGCAGTGAGCGAAGAGCAACTGATGCAAAATGTCCTATCTTCAAAAGTTGCTACAGAATTTCCCAGTACAAGTCACCAGTCACTGGGAACATTGCTATGTATTACAATATGTTAAAAAAATTACTGCTTATGGAAAAAGAAGAAACTTCTGCAGATGTTGAGTTTCTGGGATTCTACTGTATTAACAAATTAGTATTATGCAAGATATTTCAAGGCATCAGATACCTGAGCAGATATATAGCTTCGAAGATGGGATATATAATGTCCATAGTATTTTATTAATTTGAGAAAAATAACTTCCAAGGAGTTAAGAATTATGAATGAACAGATCATATTTTATTTTTATTTTTTTTGCTAGTTGTTTTACGTCGCACCGACACAGATAGGTCTTACGGCGACGATGGGACAGGAAAGGGCTAGGAGTGGGAAGGAAGCGGCCGTGGCCTTAATTAAGGTACAGCCCCAGCATTTGCCTGGTGTGAAAATGGGAAACCACGGAAAACCATTTTCAGGGCTGCCGATAGTGGTGTTCGAACCTACTATCTCCCGAATACTGGATACTGGCCGCACTTAAGCGACTGCAGCTATCGAGCTCGGTGATCATATATTAAAGCTGTATCCTAGTAAAAAGTATGAAAGTTAATTTAACCGAAAGGATTATTTACATATCATTACACATTTTATATTATTTTTAAAATTTTTATCAATACAAAAATATGATTCTCCCTGTGGGTGGAGCATAAAATTCATCCATGATATCCACAGGTTGCCACAAAAAAACAAAAAAAACCTGTGGTGCAACAGTACTTCAGAGCCTTAGGCTGCCAAGATGCCTGCTGCCTAGCCAAAAGGCCTGTAGGTACCTCATTGTCACGTAGTCAGTGTGGCGGCATCCTCAGCAGGTATATTGGTTTGGCTTTCGCAGTAGGGTCTGCTACCTCTCAGATCAGACAGCTCCTCAGGTGATCTCGTGAGACTGAGTGAACCCTGTACCACATTTCAGCCCAGAATTAAAATTCCTACACTGGGTGAGAATTAAACCTGGGGCCTCCGAATAAGAAGCACGTATGCTACTCCTACTTCATGGGGCTGGTTGCCAGAAGAGGCACCTAAAAGTGATCAATCATTCCTCAAGGACTTTCATTGAGGGAGTGGCTCAGATGATAGGAGTATGACTTTCTGAGCCCGAGTTGACAGGTTCGGTCTTGGCTCAGTCCAATGATATTTGAAAGTGCTGAAATACACTAAAATCAAGTCGAGAGCTTTACCAGCATGTACAAGAACTTGTGTGTGAAGATTTTTTGGTACCTTAGTACCTCTTAAACACTGTAAAAGAAATTAAGGGAGGGGGGGGGGTATAAAACCAATAAAATATACAATTAGTCTATTATAATCTCCCTTAGGAATTTTTTTCTGCCTGTTGTTTAACGTCGCACTAACACATAGAAAATTTTCACCAATGGAAAGATGGGAAAAGGCTAGCGACCATTGTCTTAATTCATGTAGAGCCGCAGCATTTGCCTGGTGTATAAATGGAAAACCATAGAAAACCATCTTCAGGGCTGCCGATAGTGGGATTCAAATCCACCATTTTCCGAATGCAAGTTCAAAGCAACGCAACCCTAACTGCATGGCTAACTTGCCCGGTCCTTTGGAAATATGAGTCGGTTACCATAGGACCCCTAACTGAGTCTGGCATCATCCCATTCACTTGTGACAAGCTCCTACATTTCATCTTTCCTATCTGACTTTCCTTGGTGAACTTTTGTTATATTCTGACCTAAACTGTATTAGATTTATGAGGTCTAGCAAATCTTTCAATACTAAACCATTCCAGGCCTTTCCTTTCACCAAAACCTTCATTTTCGAAAAGTCAGAACGCTTCCTTTTGCACGTCTCATCTGAGTTAAGAAAGGATTGTTTACTAGTTGTAACCTTGAAGTAATCACTACAAAAAATATGGTGCACAGTATAAGAAAAATGTTGCTACTGGCAAATAACCACAAGGCACGAGAAGTGAATTTTGTAATACAGTGCTCAAAAAATGTTTTTCATATTCTGGTTTATAGTGCACTATTTATTTTGCAACCGGATGATATAATACAGAAGGTAACACAGACAATTGGGGAGAAAAGAACGAAAGCAGTGCTGTAGCAGATGATTACTAATATGGGGAAGCAGTGAGAGTGAAGTGCAGGAACAGCTAAATGTATGGGAGGAAGTTGTGTCATCTTATGGAATGAAGTTCTCAGCACAAAAGAGTCCTTTCTGATGAGGTTACCATAAGTTTGCATCCTTACAACAGGAACATTAGAGTCTGGAGACGATTCAGTGAGAGATGGTATGAGGGGAACATGGGCTATGAGGAGGAAAATCAGCAACTAACTGAAGCTGCTATCCAAGAGTGGGTTTATCTGCCCCAAACCAAGTTGGTTTCTTTGGTGCTGAGTATGAATCCTCATGTTCAAACATGCCTCAGAGCCCAAGATGGCTATGCATGGTACTGATCTGCCACACAATGAACAATAATGTTGTGTTCAAAATCCCATGTTTACCAACTTTGTGCTTTTGTTACATTTCTGTTGCTTTTGCATAGCTTAGACATGTTATTTTTCTTTCTATATCATCATCACCATTATCATCTGGAGCAGTTTCCAACCACAGGCTGGGTCTGTTTGGAACATAAGCCTCTCCATCGTTTTCTGTCCATCCATCACTTCTCTTTTCTCACTGTCGCCCAGTTCCCTCCTCTTGCCTCGATGCTCTTCTTTACATCTTTCAGCCATCTTCCTCTATGTTTCCTTCCCTCAAACTCCATTTATAACATCTATCTTGGTATCCTCTCTTTCTCCCATTCTCTTAACATGTCCATACCATTGCAGCCTTGATTTTTCTATCTTTTCCAGTAGGGATAACTCATTTGCCCATTTCACAAATTCTCTCATTTCTTACTCTATCCATTCTTGTTAAACCTACTCAACACCTCTGAAACTTCATTTCCGCTGCTTGTATTCTACTTTTATCCCTCTCCATCACCCACGTTTCCGATCCATATATCAAAATTGGGACAAAATAAGTCTTGTAGATAATTCCTTTACATTTCTGTGGTGCATCCGTGTTCAATATCAATCCTCCCACATACTTAAAAGAATCCATTTGCACACCTTCCTCTTTCACCCAGCCTGTGGCTGGAATGTTCAATAAATTTCCAATTTCTTTGCAGTCATTTAAGAAAGGGCTAGGAAAACAACAGATAGGGAATCTGCCACCTGGGCAACTGCCCTAAATGCAGATCAGTAGTGATTGATTGATTCACTTATTTCCATCCTGTTTCAGCTTCCATTACAACTTTAAGTTTCTCTATCACAGTAAATGACTACAAATGTTTTTTTAAATTCATCACTTGTTACCACTGAAGCTTCTTCACTCAGACCAAAAATATAATCCCATACACAATCTTAACAAAATCACTATATATATATTATACGATGAATTAATGAATATCATCACCTCATACCCGACCCTGTAGAGCAACGGGACAAGGGTTGGACAAACACATCAAACATTTACAGAAATTCAAATCTCCTGCGATATGTGAGAATTAAGTTACTAATCACTCCGCAGACAACACTAATCCCCTTCCAATGCCACCTCTCCTCATTGCCAACAGGACAGGACAACCTTCACTCTACACGCATTCAGAGGACTGTTACACTGGATCATAAAGACAGGGATCGGAGGACAGGAAAGTAATTACTTATTTCCTTACCCATATTATTCAGCAACACATGCATACCCATATTCTCATCTTTTCACTCTCTTATTTTCATTCTAGATTCAATATTCTTCTTGATGACGGTTCATAATATATCTACATTACAGACTTCAGAAATTCCTTAATGACTCTCCAAGAACTGACTCGAATACATATTCACAATTTCACTGTACTAACAATTTTTTTTTTTTTTTTTTTTTTTTTTTACAGTATTTTAACGTGCCACATATAGTGGCAAGAATTGTGAATATCTTTTGTAGAATTTAATTTTTCAGTTGATGATGGCTTAACCGGGCCAAAACATGTCCTGTAAAACATATATGTAGCTATTTAACACGAATAGTAACAAAGCATTGAATAGGTGGAAACTCAAAGTGTCCTATTCGTAAGGAATAAAATCATTTGAATAGCAGTATGGTACTATGTAGGTCGCAAAAGATCTTAAGAGGTTGACGCTAATTAGGAACTAATACTTAGAGGCTCCATGAAGAAAAGAAGAAGATGGTACTATGTATATAGAATATGCTGATTTAAATGTACTGCAGAATTACATTCTCTTAATTCAGTTGATTTACAATCATATCTTTCAATGTGGTTTGTACTGTAGTATTTTTGCATCTCTTTTATGTAGCACACGTTTCAAAAGATTCTGAAAGTATATTCATATGCGATACTATATTCTTGCTGCACTTTTCATCCAAAACATGACACAGTGGCTGTATGTTGAGTTATTCACTTGTGACCTGGCATGTTTGGCCTTATGTTTTATAATTCTTTTCAGTTTTAGTGTGTAAGATATTTTTATTAAGAATCTTAAAGCTTCTTAATTGAGGTTTTATAAGTGATGTATAAAAATGCCACTGTCCCATTTTATAACATGTATTTAAATTATGTCATTTTAGGATCTTGTTGTGTTCATATTCAGATTTGTTGACCAATAATAATTGTACTGGGCGGTACACCTCCACGCCGCTAATTTAAAATGTGCGCCAATTGAAACTCCTCTGCTGGAGGAAGTCTGAACTTTATCTACGGTATTAATTTTCTACTTTCTCAGAAGATGTCACTACCTGGAAATTTTGGAGTTTTTGAACTGTGTCATTTTCGACGTATTTTTGTTTTACTTGTAGTAAGAAGTGTGAACTTTCTCTTCTAGAGGACACTACTGAAGATCAGCAATAGTGCACCCTAGTGCGGAGTGAAAGAACTGTTTTTTTGGAGAAATTTTGAATTCATAAGTTTGTTCTTTGTTAAATTTCTTTCAGTCATTGTTTAAGTTGGCTGTATACCCCTCTCTTTCCCCTTGTTTTGTATTTAGCCAATCCCGAATTTCTTTTATTAATTTCTGACCAATCTGATGTATCTTCCCCCAACTTGAATATGTTGCTGTATCCTACCCAATAAAGTGATTGTGGGCGGGTGTTTTCTTCCCTAAAACGCCTCGAACTTTCCGCGAGAGTATATAAACTGCTGATTTTTGGGTCTCTGCGCCACTTCTGTTCCATCTTTTCGTGTGTTAAGTACATAGCAGGGGGCGGGAAGCGCCTCTTTCTTCGGCGGCAGTCAACAACCAGGTAATGGCCGATTAATAACTTCTTTCTTTGCTAGCTCAGCAGTTTAACTCTCGGGGCGGGTCCGAAGTTTTTTCCGTTATGTAACCTTCCTTAAAATGTAAAGAAACTTGTATCTATTCTATCTTTTAAACTACATATTGGGATAGAGAGTGCTTAACCATCTCGAGCTCCCACTCATATTGTTTTGAGGTGAACTTATTTTTTTTTCTCTACCTATTCTTCTTTAACGTAATGTAAATTGTTTCCTTCTTAAGTCACCTCTGTAGTATGGGATTAGCCCTTGTATTAGTGGCCTAGAGCCAGATTAGGTTTCAAAAACAAATGCATTAGGAGTGCAGATCGCCTCCTCTCAAATTGTTATTTTAGAGGTCATGTAATTACCCTTTTTCATTTAATAGACCTCAGTAGGTTGGGTATGTTACCCCTGTGTCTATGTCCTAAGAGGACAACTTGAAGGTGGAGTTTGGTGTGGCCTTTGAGAGGCTTAAAGTTTGAGAGCGTGTGGCTCTTTCTTGAAAATTAAGTGTTGTATGCCTCGAGGAGGCTTTTCTGTGTAATTTGGAGCAAGTGCTCTTGAACATGAATGGGGTTTTCTGCCCCTCTGGTAAAACTTATTTTGGAGTAAAGTTGGGCTAATTGCCCTAGAAGTGTGAATTCGGGGCTCGAAGCCCAAATACTGTAAATACTGTAATTGCACCTTTTGTTGCCTTGCTACTCTGTACCTGCCGTACTTGTTATTTCTTAATTTTGAAAAGAAAATATAACCTTGTTAAATTTTAAATTAATTTTACTTTCGTAGCTTGAGACCTGTTCACCACCCCGCACCTTCTTTCACGCATAACTACCGCAAAAACACGGTAACAATAATAATAATAATAATAATAATAATAATAATAATAATAATAATAATAATAATAATAATAACTGTACCGGGAGGTACACCTCTACGCAGCACATTCAAAATTAGCACCCAAATGAACTCCTCTATCGAACAAAAGTGGAAACTACTACAACAGGAACTTAGAATTTTAATCAGAAGACGTCACCACTGAAAAATTAAGTAATTGTTTTGTTGTGAAGTTTCCTACACTGACTGAATTTCTCCTGGTTTTGTTTTGATATTCAAGAAGTTTGGACATTTTTCCACAGATGACAGCATTAAAAATTATGATCATGCACTCTGGTGCAAAGTGGAAGAACTTATAATTTAAAGAAGTTTTGTATTCCTAGGTTTTCCATAACTGATCTATGTTCATTTATTTTTGGGTTGGCAATACTTCCTTTTTCTTTCTGCCAGTTTTGAATCTGGCCAATGAAACATTTCTGTAATTAATTTTCAACCTAACATAGGCTTCTGGTTCGATTTTGAGTGTTACTTTTGAATTCAACCAATAAAATTAAGAGGGTGTGTCTTGATTAGTCGTAAATGATGGACCTTCCCTGAGGGTTCATAAACTGCGGCTTTTCACGTTTCTTGGCCAATTGATCGTCGTCTATCTGAGTGTGTGTTTAAGCAGGAGGCAGCCGGCCTCTTTCGTCGGCAGCCGGCCTCTTTCGTCGGCAGCTAGAACATCTACAAGGTAATGGTCACATAAAATCATTCCCTCTTGCTAACTCTGCAGTTACATAACAAACTTTTCTAAAATATAAGTCTTCTTTCGGTTAATGTAAAAATTTCATAAAGCTTTAACTTAAATCGGGGATAGAGAGTGAGTTACCCTCTCGAGCTCCCCTTCATCTTGGTTTGAGGTGACTACGTTTTGTAACTGTTCTTCCTTCTGAAATGTTTTAAAGTAATTTCCATGCAAGCCACCTCAGTAGTTTGGGAATAGCCCCTGTTTCATCGGCTGAGAGTTTGTGATTCGGGCCATTTACTCAACCTGTTCTTTTCCGCAAAGGCCCTATAGGTTGGGTACGAGATACCTCTGTTTCAATTTGTAAGTTGGGCCATGGAAGGCCAGAGAGTGTAAGATTTTTGATGTTGCCTTGAGTAGGCTGGAAGAAACGGAGAGCCTGTTAGCTCTTTTCAAGTTTTGTAATTGTAACGAGTGCCTCTGGAAGGCTAGGTACTGCATTTTGGGAGCAAGCGCTCTTGAATTAGGGGATTTCTGCCCTTAACTAAGTAACACCACTTCCATTTGTAAAATTGTAAAACCAGGGGGTTAAAGCCCAAAGTTGTTAAGGTTCTGAATCTTGGATTTTTTTTTTTTTTTTTTCCTAATCTGGTTTTCAAGATTGGTATTGTACCTGATTGTTATTTTTCCTTGTGGAAATTTGTTTGTTTGTTGATATTGAAAGAAAATATAACCTTTGTAAAAATTTTTAATTAAATTCTTTATATTGTAGTTAGATCCATTCAAGCCCGCACCTTATTTCACCTCTTTCTGCTCCATGGGTATCCCTGTAATAATAATAATAATAATAATAATAATAATAATAATAATAATAATAATAATAATAATAATAATAATAATAATAACAACAACAACAACAACAATAATAACAATAACAATCGTATGGCCTCAGCTGCCATGTGAAGACAATTCAATTTGACGCCATCTGACTGTCTGCTCGTCAATTTCGACGTTCCGTTTTACTCTAGGCGCACTAGATGGCAGACCAAGTAAACCGAAACTCTCTTGGGTGTCTATAGCCGAGATTTTAATTAATTTTGTCGGGTAAACACCAAATGTGTCACCAGAGATCTTTTTACGCTGACATCAAACGATACAGAGTGTCGAATGGACTTTTTTTCCGCCCTTCGAAAATCCGACTACCTCTGCCGGGTTTGAACCCGCTATCTAGGGATCCAGAGGCTGACACTCTACCACTGTTCCACAGAGGCAGCAATCTTAATGCTGTATTTTAGTTACAAATTATTAATCCTGTCTAGATTTAATGTGTTGTTTTAGCTATTAATTCTGTCTAAATTATTCAGCTGAAGGAGGCCCAATTAGTGTCAAAACATGTACTATTATTAAATGTACTGTATTGAATAGGTGGTTTGAGCTTTAGTGATTTCTTTATAAGAAATTTTGGCTGATTATTGTGCAAGTCAATATGGATCAGATCATGTAATTTTAAAATTTTGGTGAGTTACCTTGCAAAAACTCCTTTTTTGCTTTTGAGAATCACTTTTCCCCTCCCTCCCCATGTGAAAACAACCCCTGACATCATACTTTATGCATTCACTGACTGAATACAGAACTGCAACTGAAATCTATCACCAAACAGCCAATAAGTTTAACATTAGTACACCCTATTCAAATATTATTCCAACCAAAAACACTTTTAAAAGAGTTTGCATGTTACTGGCTTATTCAGCTATGAAGCCCCACTCACTGAAGAAGGTAATTAAAACTTTAGTTACTGGTAGGCTACAGAGAAGAGATGATTAGGAAGGAGGACAGTAGTTGTTGTACCCCAGGAAAGAGAAACTATAGTCTATAGTAATATCTAGATGATCAAACGTGGAAAAGGTTGACATCAATATTATGTGTCTCTCTCAGGAATGAACAAGATATTTGGACCGAATACGACCAGCCGTCGGTTTGTAAAATTTGCAGATCGCAAAGTGAGATGACTACTTTAAAAAATAATTATTATGTTATAGATTTTACCTCCCACTGATGGAATTTGTATGGTTTTCAGAAATGCCAAGATGCCAGAATTTGGTCCCACAGGAGTTCTTTTACATGCCAGTAAATCTATCAACATGAGGGGGTGACTGCTTATAGGATGGGAAATTAACACAGGCCTAATGGGAAAATAAATTGATTCCAGAGAAGAAAAGGCTGTTTATTGAGGTGACCGCTAAGTGAAGGTGGCCATTTAGGCAGGTTTCACTGTAATTCCATTCACGATTCAAGAATAAGGATAAATTTGCTGGCATGTGAAGTTTACATAATTTGAAAGTACATTAAAATTCTAAATAATCCTTTATTTTTTAATATTTCAAGTGTTGGGTTACCAGGACTATCTGCAAGAAGTGAGAGGGAAGGCTGCTTAAAACCAAACATGTGACGTGGCAAGTAGCAAGTAGTGCATAGATTACCGGATAAACCAAATGTTTCTTTTCTAAGGTGTCAGCAGCTGCACACAGGAGGCAGGGATGAACTTAATAAGTGATTCATCATTATCAGTTTGCTAGTACTTATTGGGCATTCAGATGAAGTTTCCTTTTAAGCTGACATATCGTCGTTGATGATAGACAATTTCCTATGTGATGGAAAAAATTCATTTTTGACATTTTGATATCAATGGATTCAAAATTCGCATCTTTATACAATGGACAATACCTCCTATGTGACAGATAACTGGATGAGTGACAATTTTATGAGCATAAAATACTCCTATGTGTCACTGCCTTTTCTTTTTTATGACAGAATATCTCTCATATGCTATTCTCCACATACGAGGTTTCCAAAAAGTAGATTATGTTGCTCGAATGAGAACAACCAGGCCACAAAATCCAAACAAAGTCAAACTTGTAGATTACTCATTCTTCTTGAATTCTGAAGAAGTGTGTACAAACAATGAGTGTCTCAAACCTGGATTTAAAAATGATCATGCGGAGAACTATGCTGTATTGCCACAGAGCAAAGCACGAGTGTTTCAAAAGTTTCCTAAGGCCTTGTATGTATCTGAAATACCAATTACAGAAAGTAAATTTAAACACCTGCAAGAGGTGAAAGATGTAATTGAAAAAGATCACCGTGTCTGTCAGGATAACCTTAAGTTCAAACCAGACAAGAAAAAAACAGTAAACTGGTTACTAGAGGTACCCATTGTAGTGATTTATTATTAAATGTAAGTTTTGTATTTACATTTAAGTTTACTAAAGGGATAAAGTAAGACATGTTATTCATCAACCTGTATTGTACCAGGAAAAAAATGTCTTTAGTTGCAGATACTAGCTTGAAGAGCATGGGGTGTTTCTAAGGGGGTGGTACATAAGCATTGTAGTTAGTACAGAGAGGGTAGTTCACTGAATTTAACTTCTTTTGAAAATCTGGTTTTATTATTCATTTGAAACAAATTCATATCACCCACTTCAAAAGCTGTATCACAGGGTGGCTGATTCCAAGTAGAAAAAAGTAAAGTTTAAAATAAAACTCAATAATTTGTTTTTATGATAGATAAAACATGATATTTTATTAATTTTATAATATGCATTAATGTATTCATATCTTTCAGTTTTTAATTGCGTGCTTAATAGTTTTAGGAATTCCTGTTTATTATGATGAAAAGTTATGAAAATAATTTTAGTAAATGTTAATGCTAATGCTCTTTCCCATCGCAGTAAAGTACTAATTTACGTTATTGACAGTTTATATAAGGTGTAATAAGGCGACGAATTCATTGCTGCAGGCCGCGTAAACACATGACGAAAAAGGTATAAAAGTTTCTGTAGATGAAAAAGTGCGTGGCTCAATTTGAGTAAAACTTAGTATACAAAGCCAATACTGCATGCCCTTTCAATCTGCTATATCATTAATTTAAAATTTCAAATGGATTCACACGAAGCTGATAGTACAATAGTCGCATATTTACGGCATTCTTACGACCAGGCGTCCGTGAAGTTCCCCACTGCTGCAACACGCTGCCCACAGGATTCAGTTTTTGCGTTACACTCAATTGTAAAGTACGTATTTTTGAATAGCAATTGGTGTTCACACTGAGGTGATATTTAAATAATGCCGCTTACTCACGAGGACCGTTGTAGACGGTATCACGAGAAGAAAGATGACACCTGCCCAGCTATGCGTACACCACCAATGGGTACAAAAATCTGTGAAGAAACACAGAGCTCCGAAAAAACTTCAGGGCTTATGAACAGTTACTTCCCGTTCTACAAGTCCAACAACACAACCATCAACATCGATTGCAGAGCAGAGCCGAGTATGCCAACGTCTGGTTATAAATGCAAACAAACATTGGGGAAAGCTGTAAAGCATTCGGAGCACGATTTACCAGTGAATACGCAGAAGAAACGGGAAGTTGTTTCTGTGCTGAGTGTAAAATTTTGTGTAAGTTCATCTACCTCCGGCAAGCGCAGGAACTCTTCACTTCCGAACTAAGAAGTTCTTAAATTTCTCAATCTGGATTATATCAGTCGGCCATCTACTCGTGGAAGAGATTTTATCTCCATAAAGGACAGTTCTGGACAAAAATAATAAAAAACACAAACGATTCATGTGCGTCACAATGTAAGATGCATACAAAGTTTTTAAACAAGAATACCCGCATCACGCAACTGGTCCGTCTTCTTATTGTGGACTTCGACCAAAGTACATTTCTGAGCACTACCAGCAACATATGATATTCATTACATGGAGCCATTAAAAAAATATATATAGTTCAGGCAAGAAAATATTATTCTGAAACTACTACAAAACACACTCTACATCCACACTACATGATCGAAGCAGATGACAAAAATTCACCCTGTGATACGGCTTTTGAAGTGGGTGATTTTGTTCTTGGAAAATACGGTGGAAAGAAACATTTAAAACATTATGTTTGTACCATAACTGAAAGTAATGGTGATATTTATTTTGTAACCAATTTTCGCAAGTGCAACAATGAAGCCGAACTGTTTTGTGAACCACCGACAAAAGATGAAAGCTTTTTAGATGCAAGTGAAATCGGAAGAAAATTACCGGTGTCTCATTTTACTCATGGGAAATTGTATTTTGATGAGTCTATACTAGAAGCAGACTGAACAAAAATTGTATTTTCATTTTATTATTTTTCCTCTGACCAAGCTTCCATTCAAACTGTAGGCTACTTAAGCGCTGAATGTTCAGTTTTTTAAAAATATTTTAGTTAATTTTACATTCACTATTATCAGTGTTAAATAAATGTGTGACAATTCATAAAAGCATTTTACTTTATTAAATAGGCCACGTCAGTGACCAGTACTGTAGTTATATACCTTATTATTATTATTATTATTATTATTATTATTATTATTATTATTATAAATGAAGCTTGTAGTTTTATGTAACCGATAATGTGTGACGTGACTTTCACCTGGGAAAATCACACATGCATTAATCAGGACTCGAACCCAGTCAGTCTTGATAGTTCCACACGCAGGTTGACCGGTGCACCATCACACTCCTTCTATATTATTACTTACTGCGATATTAAATATACATCTTATCATTCAGTGATCGTATCTGATGCAGAGTTTTAAGATTTATTAGGCCCTCGTGCCATGTCGCCATAGCACTGATTCGCGTGTGTAATTCCACGAAGCTGTCAAGTAAACACACGCGACGATCGCCTTTAACTATATTATGCAGACATTACGCAACTTACACATTTGTGGGTTTTTTTTTTTTTCAAAATGTACCTTTGTCCTTCTTATAAACAATATCTTGGCAATACCAATAAAACTTACAGCAATTCGCAGAATTTAGGAAAAACGTAAAGGTATGTAAAGTTAAAAGTCCGTTTCATGAAAACACCAATCGCTACGTTTAAAATTTTTATAAAATCGCACACATCAGATTTACTACAATGAAATTTGTGGAGGTTATTAAGTATTATCTAGATGTTATTATGCATAAATATCAATTTGTTTAGATGGTAAGTTTCATATATATATATATATTAAAAAGAAATGTACAAATGTAAACACGCGACGTCTCGAGTTGAGTTGATTTATTGTAGCAGGCTGGAACCTCCGGACTCCGGGATGATAATTGGGCTCGGTCTGAACAGGGTTACTCATTACTCATTACATTAGCATTACATCCTTAATGCAAAGTTCTCGATGTTATAGAATTTCTCGAATGTCTGGAGGATGTGGAAGTTCTCAAATTTCTAGGTGCTCACGTTGGAGGGTTCGATCTCACACGAGAATACTGAGAGGTGAGGCGTGAGGAGCACACAAGTCCCCAGTATGGTATTCAACTCACTTGTACCACTGTCAAATAAATTAATTTTTTGCTTTAAATACTGCATTCATTCATTATAAGTGGGATATGTCATATGTTAATGAAATTGACACTTGAATCTTTGACTCAAACACCTCGTTGAATCACAATGATTCATGAAATTGACACTTGAAAAGAAGACAATTGAACTGAGTAACTGATCACACGTTGCATGTGATCCGCATTGACACTTGGGAAAATGATGTACAAATTTACTATGTCAAGTTCGCAACGTAAGTCCGCTGATATTGGCATGACAGTCTGAAATATTCTGTTAGGTCACTAACTTGTATTATCACTGTTCCTAACTGACTGGCTTCATCATTTTTATGATTGAAACACAACTCTGAACGTAATATTTACAGTTTGTGCAAGTTTAACACATATTAGCATGTTAGTTATAAATTAAACAAGTTTAATGGCACTCGGACAATGTTCTACACTGCATGTAAATATTTACTGAAATTATGTGCACTCGAACACTGTTCAAAACTGTCTATAAATAATTATTAAAGTTTAATTGCACTTGAACACTGCCTATGAATAATTATTACGAAGTATAAACTAGAAGTTTAAATGTGGCACTGAAAAATTCTATGTTCTCTCGGAAATTCA